>NW_028141170.1:1983641-2348443 GCF_030444845.1 Prenolepis imparis
GATACTTGAATTTCGTTCGACGGCGCGCAAAGTGACGCGTGAAAATATCCGTGTACATTAATAATAATTTGTGTACTTTGCGAATTGCATTTGAATAACTTATGGTCTTGCTTGGATAATTCAATGCCGCAAGAGACACGTCTCGCGTTAAATTCGAACACAAAATAATAATTCGCCGAACAAAACCGCCGCCCTATGCCATTTCGTCGTATTTAACAACAATCGCGTTTAATCGAACGGTTTATTTTATTACGAGTAATTATCGCCTTTATATATTGTATATTTGCGCTGCGCGTTAATATCGTGAAACATATTAAACTGTGCGTAATTCAACGCATACACACACACACACACACACGTGATTAATATCGAAGCGTATCACGCGACGTTGTTTTGTCGGGTTTTCTGAACATTTTGCACCCTCGGGAGACCGCGAGACTCTCTTTCGCTCTCGACAATGTCGTTACGCGAAATCGCTCGCTCGAGACAACCTGCATCTCTTCGACTTCTCGAAGAGATAACTATGGCTACACCCCGCGAGAGGAGATGGGCAGCGCGCGGATGGAGAGGAAACAATATTAACATAAGCTTTATCTAAATGTTAATACGGGCACCATCGTATCGACTCTTGCTCCGACAAATATCGCACGCACAGAGAATTCCCAGGGTGTCCGGGACGTAACCTTTCCCGCGCGGGGGATCGTTTCTCTTTATTCGTTCTCGCAAACCCCTGCGTGTACATCTATCTTCCTCTCGTTGAAAGATAGAAAGAGAGGGGAAAAGAGCCGTCGGGGGTGGATAAGCTCTCTCGCCGCGGGCTCGGAAGCGAACGCTTAAAAATGTAATAGCGAGGAGCTCGGAACACGTCCGACGAGCGAAACCGTCTCTCTCTTTATTTTCCCCATTATTCAAATATAAATGTAAATGTTGATACAAACGGATAGGTAAATGGAAAGAGAGAATTCAATTGTTCGGCGCCGGCCGCCGAGGTCCCGGCGAGGCGGGAAATTAGTTTATAAGGAAGCGACGCGCGCGCGACTAAAAATGTAAAGAGGGAGAGGAAGAGAGAGAAAAAGAACGATAGGAAGAGAGACTCTCGGCGGACGAAAACCGGATCAGCGTGACGGGATGAAAGACGAGAGTTTTGCGAGAACCGAGAGCTTTGTCGAAAATGGAGAGAAGATCGTTCAGTTTCTCAGTCGTGCGCGATAAATTTTCAATCATCCGTCATTTTTGCGAAAAAAAAAAAAGATTCTCGTTCTTGGTGCTACTCTGTTCGATTCTCCTCCCGTTTCCAGAAAACAACAGAGCAACTTTGCTCCGACGTGCGTGCCGGCGCATTTCGCGAGCACGAAAGGGCCTCTCGGCGGAGACGAGGAGAAGAGGGTCGAGTAATATCATCCGATACGTGTGTTCTCGTGTTTCCCCATGTTGGACGGCATTGTTCTCGCCCTTCTCGCGCAGCATTGTGACGAAGGGCATGCCTCACGGCTCCGGGCAGGGGTTGCAGCCGATTGCAGAGTGCATATGCGCTGATAGCCCCGTATTGCCATCTCTAATTCCATGCGCGGAGAGCTGATTCGATTTCGGCATTAAGATAAAGCGACTCTCTTCGATCTTCCCTTTCTCGCTGTCGCTTCTCGACTCTATGCTCATCTCTCTCTTTCTCTCGCAACAAACGGACGAAATGACGCCGGGGAATCGAAACGCGATAGCAATAAATACAATAACAACGTTACCACTCGTAACCCCTTCGGGACCGGCGTGCCATTACGCGATACGCGATGAACGAAAGCTTTAAGAAATGTATACGGGATAATAAATTTATTCCAACAATAAGCGAAAGCGAGGAGGGAGCTTAATGACAAAAAGAAATTTGTACAACTGTGTTGCATCCTTTCTTATATTATTTAATTATTATAAATTATATATATTGCGCAAAAAGAAACAGATGAGAGAAAAGAACAAGTTTATCTGTTTTGTAAAAAAATAAGGAGAAACGACGTTCGATCGATACATCTGACACTCTACATTCGACGTCTTTTCTCCATCGATCTCTCGCTGCTTCTCCAAGTACGCGTGGGCGATGTTAACGTCCAATTCGAGATCGAAGATGACTAAATTGACACAACCAAGTGAATCGACGTGACGAAACTCGAGCACGCTGAAATAGGTGGCAGGAAGTTTCGATCGGTTTATCCGGATGACTCGCGACGGATGGCAGGCGACGATTATTTGTATAACGAGGCTGACGAATCGCTCGGTTAATCTCTCGTGACTGGGCCGCTTCGACAGGGTGCGAAACTCGCTCTCGCGTACGATCGCACTTAAAACAATTGGTTTATGCTCGACTTCTTTGCGAAAGGGCGACGCAAGGCTCTTCTCTTCATCCGTATTACGTTTTCTAATACGGATTTTTAAATAAAAATTTTATCATTATAAAAATATATTACATCGTCTTACAAAATAATAATATTGTAATTTTTTTTATTCGATCAATTGCGCGCCTCTTATAAAATTTATATTTCTATACATTTTTCAGCATATCTCTTGTTTTTTCTTCTCGAAGTAACAAATATACTGTTATCGTAAAATCAATTATAGCATAATTAGCAATACTAACAGCGCGCGTAAACATACGTATGTACGGGCAAACACGAGCATGTTTTTTTTATACGTATACTCAAACACGCTCGACAAAACACGTGGCGTTTGACGGACACGACGTGACGTTTTCGACCACACGGCCGTGGTCAATTTGGTTTACCGGTGGACGAAATCGGTTATAATTACCAGTAATGTGCCTTCCCTGAAATTTTATGTCGCGAGCATCGTTTACGCGCAAGTGAATTTTTATGTATCGATAACCGGTCTGTGTGTGTAGTCGAAAATAATCAATTTTTTTTTATTATATTTGATGTAACGCATGTGAATTATATACGATATGTCACTTTACACTTTACGTTCACGATTCATCGCTAACGCGCCCAGTGAAATAATTTCCATGGCGATGACAATTTAAAACGTGTCATACACATATCAATGGACACTTTATCTTCTAACGATTATTAATTATTATTACAACATCGACACCTGCCGGTATATTTGATGCTAAATGCCGGATAGGTAAACGAGGGATGGTGCGTTGCCTTCGAGTGTGTATACGCGGTTAGTTCGGAGATCTGCTTACACGTGTTTACGGCCGATGACAGAAGGCCGGGACGCATCTTTAACGGTAAAAGTCGGGTTCTTAGACCTCTCTCGCGCGGACATTGTTATGGGTCCTGTGGTAGCCCGGGTGTGTCGGCATGGTTGCGACCGCAGAGGTATCGGAGTGTGGTACGGCACGGGTCAACCGCAAACCGACAACCGTCCAGGCGCGCGCTCTCTCGGTTCTATCCGACTGGCTCTTGTGTGTGTGTGGTATGTGTGTTTGTACACAATGAACGCAAGATTCGTTCCACGTGTGTATTCACCCATACACACACATGTATACACTTTCGTTCCGCTACGTCGCTGTAAATCAAGTCCTCTCTCGCGGTGGACGCGTGCTAATAAGAGAACGCCAGGAACGCGGCAATGCAAGAAACAGGATCGCGTTCCCCTGAAACCGGCGAGACGAAGACGCCTGGTTTTCGCTTGGCTGCGACGTCGAATCGATCGTGTTTCAATTTTGCGTCATTTCTCGCCGCGGAAAAACCGTCCATCCAAGAGGAATCTCAAATATTCGCGCTATACATTCATTGTCAGACGAATACATTTTTTTTCAATTAATTTAAAGTACACATTCTTTATTTAATGGGACCAAAAAGAGCTGTTGTATCAGACTAATCGCTCAATTTTGATTGTATACATATATATTCTAATCGATATCTTAACAACGTCTCCGATATTCATCGCGACATTCCTTTTGTCGGCCAATATAATTTCTTCTCGAAGATATCTCGCCATCGATGTCCCCAGATATCAAGTCTGAAATTTATCGTCGAAGAACGTTCCCTTTCGAGCGATCGCTAAATGCGCCGCGAAATCGATGAGAAGAAGAGGAAATGCGAGCAGGTGCGGCGCGGTAATTGCAAACGTTTGATATTTAATTACAATTTGCCCAGCGCACGTGCTGGTAGCGAAACCTCTCGACATTCTGTCCGATGGGATCTCAAGCTCTCTCTCTCTCTTTCCCTTCTTTCTCCCTCCCTCTCCTTCTCTCTTCTCGAAAACAAAATATAATTCCTCAATTATACTCCAATGCTTTGCAAACGCGACGTCCTTTGAATTATGGGCCCCCGACTTAATTACATTATTAATTATCGCGCTTAAACACGGAAGACCGACGAGCGTTCCGCGCCGTCGAAGCCGATTAAACGACCGCGAGAGAGAGAGAGAAAAAAAAGATCCACTCGTCTACGCGGCGCGGAGTCTCGGAAAAGAATGACTTTGGGCTACATGTAAACATGTTCGCATGCGAATGCGTTTTACAACGCAATAAAATCAAACGAACCGCGCATAATTCACTCGCGATATCCGCGTACACTAATAGTCATCGCGCGCGTACGATTTCCATTCGGGAAAAGAGGTCGATGCGGTTTTTTTTTCTTTAATGCGATCCCCGCTAAGAATGTACGCGAGTGTATGGTTATCGGTAATAAGAATGCGTTCCTCGTTAATTGACGGTAATCGAGGACTACCCGTCTTGGGAACGGGGCGACTGTTTGTTGGAATACGCGCGCGTGGAAAGTTTTACCTCGAGTGTCGACGACGATTCCGCGATTTAACGACTTAATAAAGCCGCGCACGAGAATAACGCGGCGAGAGTCGAGGGGAGAAGGAACGGACTGGTCAGGCCCGAAGGAAAGGATCTTTCTCGACGTACGGATCTGCCATAAGTCGGCGTGAGTTTATACGTCTCGTATACACACACGTGTTCGCGCGCGCATAGGTAGGTATATGTTTTTTTTTTCTTTTCTCGTCCTCCATCAGAGCCGCCGAGACTATCTCTCCTCTGCAGCTTATTATTTCGTTCTGACATTCAAACATACTTGTAGCGGTCATAAAAGCCAGACTAGAGCAAGGGAGGGAGATGGCGCCGAACAAAGGGAAGGGGAAGGGAAATTGGCAAGAGCGGACGCAAGGTGTATTGGTTATCGCGTTAGTGTGAGAGTTACGGCCCGCGTGTAGGTCTCCGCTTTATTATTTATTCCGCCGCAGCTCGTAAAAAAAGCCCGGGTTGCGGATTTATCGTGGAAATATTGAAATGAAAGACACTGACCGGGACCCATTGTAGAAGAGAAAGAGAGACAGAAAGATTGTGTGGCCACCTTTCCCTTTCACCCTGTGCCAACATACACACACATACGAGTCACTCACCCCCGCCCAGTTGTATCCGGCCTGCCTCGCGCCCGCCATCCGACAAAAAGCTGACCACCGCAGTCGCTTTACGAGCCGATATATTTTATTTGAGGTAAGCACCGTCCTGGCACTTACACCTTCACCTCCTTCTGTCCTGCTCTGTCTGCTTCACCTCCTCTCCTAAGCTATAATAGTCGCGGATCTTGGCATTCGCGGGTGTCTTAACCTTTTTCACATACAGCGGCTACTCGACATATAATGTTATTCAGTAGCTATGAAAGACGAGGCGAAATATGTTTACTTTGAAACCATATTTGTTTTGAAGTTAATATGTCGATGCAATCAAAATTGCAATTGTTCTCGATTAACGAATTGTTATTTTTATGAATCGGAGTTTTCAAAGTATATGGTATTTCTTAAGAGAATATAATCGGTAACACAGTGACGATTTCTACACATTATTGATTCGGTGAAGTAAGACGAATTAAATCCCGGGATTCGATGCGTCTTACGGTCGACGCGCAAAGATTTCGATTGTGTTGCGGCAGAAATCGAATCGAAAAGTTTTCGTAACCCGAACGCAACGCGTCGTTGCCCTCTCTCCTTCGAAGATAATCCGCGGCCCAAATTGGCAGGATTACTCCCGCCGAAGACCTGGCCACGTCCTCGAGATTGCCGGGATTACGCGGCTGTAACGCACGTCGCACGAGTAAGGTCTGTCGCACCCGCCACGTGCAAATACAGGTATTATCGGGTATTATGCCGAATACGTGTCGGGTGCGTGAAGGAACGGCATCCTAGTCGTCGTCGTCGTCGTCGTCATCGTCTCATGGATCGCGCGAAGTGGATTTGCCGTCGAAATCGTTCCGAAGGAGGAAGAAAATCGTCCTCGGTGTTAAGAGTAAAGCTGAGAAATAACTCGGAATAATTTGGAATTAAATTCATGTTTTTTTTTGCTCTCAGCGCTCTATATATATTAATTACGCGAATTTAAATTTATCTACAAGTTGATCTTTCATTCGTCCTCTTCCCGAGAGTGCATCGCGTGTCCCCTTCGAAGAAAAATAGCGTATCTGATACGAGAGTTGTTGTACAGTAATAGAGATATTTTACACCTTTTTGCGAGGGTTCTCGAAATTGAAATTGGTTCACGGACCATGCGTGTAGGCTCTCGGAGAGATAGATATATAGCCGTGTTCTCGTCGCTAATAGTGTGCCGGCATCGATGGTGGTCTCTCGCGCGACTACGATCTCCCACAATTTCTTTATATATTTATCGCACCGTTAATCGAATCCCGCTGAGAGCAAATGTAATACACGTATATCTTGGATATCCGGATGTGAAATGTCCAGATGCCAGAGTTATAAAGAATGATGAAAAGGGTGATCGCGATGATCTTTCACGCGATATTTTCGAGGAGCGATTTCGAACAACTGATTGATATCGTTCACTTAATTTTTTAATCAAAAAACTAATTTCTTTATCGCAATATGAAGAAACACGCGTTTAAAAATGAATAAAAGCTTTTATCTCGTTAATTCACCCGTCTCTTCACCGAGAATACAACTGACGAAGCATTCGCGAGAGCTTAAAACGCAGATAAGTAGGCCACGAAATCGTAATGCTCCCCAACGCGGTACGACATAAAAATTAAAATTAGCCCGCGAGACTGAGAAAGAGAGAGGGGAAGAAGGAGGTGCTCGCGCACCCCAGCGAATATTATGCAAAGCTATGAGCAATAAAAATAACATATTGCGACCGAGAGAGGCATAAGTTTTAATCCAATATTACTAAGATAAGTCTCGAGCCCCACCCCCGAGAGAGAAAAAGATTTCTTTTGTATAACGCACCCCAGGATTACATTGTGGTTATTAGAAAGTGCTCTCTCTTCTTTTTTTTTCTCTCTCTCTCTCTCTTTGTCCGAACTGGCGCATTACCGAAGGGGAGCTTCCTTCCTTCGTTATTCCTCTTCCGTGTAACGGCACAAGAGGATGCATACGATTATCCGCCATATCCACGTGAACGTCATTTATTTCCTACTTGTCTCTCTATTTTACTGGGGAATTCTCGGATTTCAATGTTCGCGTCGACTTACGGTATAATTGATGAGCATGGAGGATTGATAGCGGTATATTTCATTACGTTATCTAGCCTACGCGATCATAGCGGGGCTTGCAAACCGATGCGTGCTCTCGCATTGTCTTCCGTCTATAATCAATCGATTTGTTTCCGCTCGAATGATAGGCCATTATCAAATCAGAGCTCTCGGTCGTGATATAATATTATATAAAATCGCATGGATAATTTAAGAACACGGAAGCATAGATGACAGACGGAATGTATCGATCTCTCGAGTACTCGCGCGAGTCCCCTATCTTGTCTTTTTCATTATTTTTTTTTTTCCACGCTCAACGCGTGAAATCGGACAAATCCAATCTGGCTAACGACATCGCGCGCGAGAAGTGAAGAAAAGGGGAAGAAATGTAAGCGGAAAAGGAAAGATTGGTACGCGAGAAATCGAAGGGGCGAGCGCACTCGTAAAAATTTATAATTTGGAAAATATCGCTGCTGATTTTCGTCCGGCATGACGAGACCGGGTTTATAAAGCGGCAAATCGAAGGACCAGACCGTGGGGAGGCCGGGAGGGAGAAAGTGGAGGGCGACGTCGGTGCAGGGGGTAAAAAGGGGGACGACGGCGACGACGATAACGGCGAAAGACTTTTGACGAAAATTGAAGTCGTTGTTATGACGGGAATTGCACGCGACGAGGCTTTACGAGGGGACGCGCTCTCGTCGACGCTCTCTCGCAAGTTCCGAAAAAAAGACAGAGCGGATGATAGGATGAGAGAGAGAGAGAAAGAATTCGTGGGGAACCGGCAGGGACACGCGGAAGAGAACCGGGAAACGCGCGGAAGACAATAATTCGGGAGCAGAACGGTGATGCCCAGCTATCATATAATAATATCGATCTATAACAGCGGTTCTCAAAATTATCATTCCGGGATATGGGGAGTTATAATCCCCGCTCCTTCGAAATTAGGCCCATTTGTAGAAGCGGAAGGTGCTTAATTAAACATAAAATAATTTATAGCTCTAGCGAATCGAAAGTTGTACTTCTATCGTTACTTTTAACTATTATTATCAGTTGTAAAAATCATACAATATATACAGCGGGTATTGGATCCTTTTAATAATGCACCGTTGACAACCACCATTATTCGGTCACCAGTCGAATATAAACGCTCTTAATGTCCGATGACTGTATCGTTTCACCAGATGTAAGGTCACATGAAACCTGACTCCGCAATATATAGATCAAATACGGGGAAAAGTCGGGGGTAGGACTCTATGAGCCATAACTGAATCGGCGCTTTTGTGACGCGTAAGGTCACGTGGCAAAGCGTAAAGGAACAAGGAGCTCTCATTGATCCTCAGATTGCTTGAACTCTCGATATTCAGGATATGCTTCTGTTATATAGTCAACGGTCGAACACTCTCGTGGTGAGGTTCGACCTAACAAAGATTCCCGCGTAAGAGACTCGACGGAGCTCTCTCGAGTCTCGAGGAGTATACTTGGGTTATTTTCCCATAACCCGACGTAGATGGCCCTTGTTTTCAGGACGCCAGTATTTGGACGGCGCAAGACGGTAGCAGCAGGATGCGATAAGGCAACCGACGTCGTAATTCAAAGATAGCGTCGTGTTTGACCATAGTATAGTAGCCCCTTTGTAGCTTTGTAGCCAGTCTCGTAAGAGACAAGGCACGATATTTGCGTTCCGGTCGTGCCTGGAAACAGGAAACCAGCAGCAAGACTCGTTAGGAAGCGTAGTTTCACAAAATAGTGCCGCTGAAAATTCCAAAAGTCTGTAAAATAAAATAGATAAAAAGAGAAAGAGATAGAACAATTCTTATATATGTATATATATAATACATTTAAATTTTTTCGGAGAGATATTTCGAGTAGAGAGAAAGCAAATAAAAGTAATTTTTTTTCATATACATATTTAAAAAATATAATATGTATAATTAGCATAGAAATATTGATACTCGTACTCTCCTCCAGTTTCTTCGCAAGAGACGATACTATCGTCCTTGAATATCACACACAGACGTTAGACGTGTGAGAGAGAGAAACGATGCACGATGCACCCGCCGTGTTGCAGCAACATCAGAGAGCATTTAATCCGGAATACCGAATGCGCGAGAGCATATCGCCCAGCCCCGGAGCGATAGATTTGGGCAATGCGCGAAAACGGGGTTGCAACCCTCGTCGATTCGAAGTGCACCCTATCCCTCGGCGGGCCATTAATAATATACCCATATTGGACACAATTCACCTTGAAATTAACCGGCAGCCGATTGGTAAGCCTGGCCAAATTGACTTCGAAATTGACAATTTACGATCGCTCGTTCGCGCGCGAGTTTGCTCGCTCGTTCCTTTACTTTCCCGTCTCGTTTTATTCGTTTGGCATTCTATATTTTGGCACGACGTCGCCAGTTGGATCTATCAAAATATCATTGCATTCGCCATCCAGGATCAAGGTTTTTCAAATATTAAATTATAATATATTTATACTTACTATACATATAATATACGAACGTATTAAATTATATTAAATTATTATATATAAAAACAAAATTTTTTTCTCGCCTCGGGGCAAGACAGAACCTCATAAATACATTGACGCAAACATAAACATTGGTCTTGCTGCCTCATTGATACAATGTCGCAAGAAGGCACGAAATTTTAGTCAGTTAATTGTTAACTTGTGACTGAAGATCGGAAAATCAAAACTAGTTATTACAAGAGTTGTAAGTACTTTCGTAGCACGAATACATGTATCCTTCCGGTTCGTGTGTGTAGTGGCCTTGATATTATTACTATAATTTTTCGAGTATTCACATTGTACAGCAATATTATTTTTGAAATATTTCATTAAAATTTTGCAAACTCTTCCCTTTATATACTTGAAAGAAAGAGAGAGAGATTTTTATTTCAATTCCGTTAGTGACTTCCCGTTACGTTGACAAGATACATCGACAAGAAGACGTTCTCTATGCACACACAATGTATACCGATTTAATGTGGCGTACATAGGGTCACAGAATGGCACGCACGCGATATTGCTTGTATGACACACTACGCACTTTGCTCGCCTCTTCTCTTTTCCTTCTTACCGTCATCGTTTCCCCATCGCTTCCCGAACGCGAAACACGAATGGCAAATATTTGCCTTACAATATAATCACCGTTATGCCAATAACGAGCGAGTGTAGCGCGACGAAGAAAGAAAAAGAATCGAATGGAATTCGGTTTGCTAAAATGTATAACAATTGTAACAATGATTCGAGAAAATTAATTAACGCCATTCATCGCGATTATTCATATGCTAAATCATTTCACGGGAGGAGAGAACACGAGCGGTTTTCTAATTGCATAGAAGATACGAGTTGTTTTATTATTAAAAATTAATAACATAATTGCCTGGTGTGGGAAGAAAAAATGGATATTTATCTCGTTCCATTTGTTTTGAATGAAGGAAGTTTGGGCGACATAGTACACACACACACACACACACACGGTCAGACAATGCCTCTCTCGCACATTGATCTTAACGGGAAATTATTGTGCTTTATCGTCGGAGTTTATCGTAATGGACGCATGAGCTGTCAGCTGCAGCAGGAATCGCGAGAAAACGCTCACGTTAAATTACATCGAGGTCGATTGCGCGCGGAGCAGGAGTACCGCGCTTTCCACGGAAGCGGCTGCCGCATAATTAAGACAATTAAGGTACCCACTATAAATCACACCGCGCGCTCATCTACTTAAGCCTAATATCAGATCGGCGATCTAAGCGAGTACCACGTACGTAAGCTAAATATGCGCGCTCGATCCCATCGTATATATTTTTTTTCCTACTTTTTACGCTCGATTTCGCGATTTCTTCCGTTCGAATCCACTGGTTCGATACGTATTAAGGCGCAGACAATTCCACCTGCGGGATCTCTGTTCCTGCGAGTGCCCCTAGATCACGAAGAGACGCCCGACACCTTTCTGGCAAATTCGCATCGTGAATTCGACTTGATCGATTCGATTCGATTCGATCGGCCTCTGCGCCGCGTTTTGTTGCGCTGAGAATTTTTTGCCGCAGCACACGCAGCGCGACTGCACCGGATATACCGCACAGAAGGGGGGGGAAACGGTTGAAAGAACTAAAGACTCTCCTCGAAGTCGATAGATCGTTAAACGCCCCATCGCTTACGAAAGCCATGTAATTCTTCGCGAGTCGCGGATGGGTCCTTCTTTCTGTCTCTCTCTCTTTCCCTCTTTCACATTCATTTAGTACTCCTCTCTCGCGCGTTTCGTGTTGCCCATTCTTTCTCCACACATTTCTCCGATCCTTTCCCTCCGTCTTCCTCTCTCGTCGATTTGTCTGTCTCTTTCCGTGAAGCGATCTTGGTTCTCCACCGTAGGTGCAACGATCATTAGGGCGGGGAACGATCGGGATCGGAGCATAGCACCTGGCCCCGATCATCGGCAACTCTTAATGCCCACACGCAATTCCGAATGAGAACCCGACCAAGTACGATACAGAAGTGTGCACGGCTGAATCTAATCGATCGATCGCACCGCACTCCGAATAACGTACAAAACGATCGTTCGGGCGATAATTTCCAGCCGTCTAACCGTTTCGGGCCGCCCGAAGAACTGTATACTCGACGCGACTCGTTTTGTGAAAAAAATAAGTGCGCACGGCGGATGTATGTGTCTGTCTTATTCCCGGCCGTATAAATCACGCGACAAGAGTCGCACGTATATAAAAGCCGAGTACATTCGATCTCCGATCGTTACGATTAAAACGCTCTAATTGCGGCTTACTCGGATATACAATTCACGCGATACGCATTCGTAAATACTCTGCCTCAATCGCCTCGATCTTCGCGGAGGACAACGTTCAAAGACTCGCGACTCGCGACTCGTGTAATTATCTGAAAGTTTCATTACGATAGAAGAGTATTAAATTATAAAAGCATTTACATGGTCGATAATTATTTGTTATTCTGCGAGAATATAATAAGCTGTTCGAACCATAAAAAAAATCTGTGTCATGTCAAACATTATTACGAAATTTGCTGAATTGTTGAAGTAATTATACAATCGATAGATGGTCGACGTAGGTAGGTGGTTAACAGCTGATTTCCGTTTCGCTCGGAGAAACGGATCAGTTTTCTCGATTAAAGCCAAACGGACGCTAGTTGAACATTATTGCCGCAACGCGCGATCTCTTGATCCCTTGGTCAATGGTCTGGTGGTCCACGCCCGTCTCGTCGTTGCCCCGCCATTGTTTCGCCATGATATCCGTAGGATAATGCGGGAGATATTACGTAAATATCTGACTCGTTTGCGAGAGAAAAGGGAATTGTTCGTGTCTTTTATCAACTTGAGTACTTAAAAACGTGAATGTTTTTACGGGACGTGCCGCAATCACCTCGGAGGATATATGCATATCGTTTCGATCCGCTCGCGTCTTGGATTTCCGATCGCCAAGAGGATGAACCTGATCTGCAGTCGGCGCCTTTTCTTATTTCGCTGATCGTGCGGTACGCAAACAAATGCACATTATGCGGAGTCTAAGCGCTCAGAAAATGCGCTCGTGTTTTCGGTGTAACCTGAAGCTAAGCGGTTTAAGAGATCAACGCCGTATAAACCGACCGTCTGAGAATCGTCTGGGGATCCCGCGTGCGTGAGAGGCGGCAGTGAAAAAGAGATGGAGCGAGAGACAAGTAGCAAGGAGAAAAAGAACGTCGACAGGACGTGAGAGAAGGGAGGGAAGAACGAGAAGAGAGAAAGAGAAAGGGAGAAATTCTGGGCAACAAAGAGGGCAGAAAGACGGGATGAAAAATTAGATTTACAAATCTGTCTTGACTACTATGAGATTGCTCGCTTACCGGTTAGTGGTGCTCAGCCTCTGCCTTGTTATTCCCTAACGATCCTATCTCTCTCTCTCTCTCTCTAAGTGAAAATATAATCACGCACAGTCGTATAAGAAAATCACCCCGAATCTCGAAAAACGCGTTTCATTTATTCTAGCTATTTAATTAGACCTAATTGAGTAGAACATTTGGTATTTCGATCACGTGAAGATGTGATAGAGAAAGGTTGAGAACATCCACGAACAGTAAAGTGCTATATCGAGAGTAAAGAAAGGTAACAAGTCCCTCCCTGATATTTCCTCGCTAAAGCAAAAGGCACCTCTATATGCACGTATTTCGTGCCTCGTGTCGCACGATAGCCTGAATGTGTATATGCGTAAAAGCTACGTGTATTGTGCGTGTATATGCGTGTATATGTGTGTATATGCATGTATTGCGTGTATGTGTGAGCGCCTCTCTGGCGCCTACTGCCTATGAAAAATGAACCTCCCTCCCGAGCACACCCGTATCATCGCCACTATCGTACAGATTGTTTCAACGGAGATCTTCCTCGTCTGCT
Organism: Prenolepis imparis; assembly: GCF_030444845.1. Lineage (NCBI taxonomy): Eukaryota > Metazoa > Arthropoda > Insecta > Hymenoptera > Formicidae > Prenolepis > Prenolepis imparis. The sequence continues at coordinate 1,997,482 of NW_028141170.1, forward strand.
TCGCCGCCGACAAAGCGCGAAAGGTGCCAGTGACGCTCATCAAAAGAAAACGCCGGCCACTCTAACTTGATTTTAATTTAAAGCACGAGTCTATAAAGAGTAACTGCAGATCGCGGGATCTTTTAGAAAATGTAAAAATATTTTTAAATAGGCTTGAATATTTAGTAAAAATTATACATATGTAATTTTTTATAATACACATACTAGTACTTTGCCAGTAAATATTAAAATAGAAGTACACAGTTCTCTATTAGCGCAAAGGGTGTCTACTTAATTTAATATGGAATATTAATTATATATGATGTACACGGGGGAAAACCACATGTTATTTTTCTAAATAATTTTCCTCAGTCATTTTTCCTTAGTCACGTAAGAGTCTGCTCTCGAAACGTTCGCACGATCTACGTAGATTAGCCATTAACGTTTTCAAATTGGTTTCTTGGCTAGTAAGCCGGGTGTTTCTTTAATGGTTTGCGTGGCGGGGTCTCGCGCGGCTTTTCTTTTCTGTGTGAGATTTCTTCTCTCAAATAATCTCGAAATCTGAACTCGAGATGATGCCCAATATTCGAGGCATTAACATATTTATTAATAAAATGTATTCTTTTAAAGGAAATATCAGCAAACAGCCGTTAAAGCTTTTTTATGTACGTATGTCGTGTCACGCGGCAGTTTCGACTCGCACGCAGCTTACAATTATCACTAATAATAACTCGCAATTTCGATTCTCTCATTTTTCGCGATGCCCAATCAGCTGAGAAGATCGCTATCGTACATAAATGAATCGAGAGACTTGTTTGCGCTGATATTTTCTCCTGAAATTCCAACAGATAATGGGTCGCGATGAATATCGCGACCACAACGATCGGGGTAAGACATTACCTCGATGACAGGTGTCTCTAACCACAGTAACTCTCTCTCACTGTACAGCTCCAGGCCAGGAAGACCCCCAAAGCGAGCTTCCGTTGGACTGAGCCTCGCAGCCAGCCACCTAGCTGCGGCGGCTGGCCATCATCCTCAGCATTCCCTGAAGAAGCACAGGCTGGATAACGGCGATTATTACGAGAACGGACATCTCGGTAAGTACCTGCCTGAAAAGATGATTTCATACGCGCCTCAAAATAATATAAAATATTTCTATTTTATATATTAAGTAAAAACATTTATAATTAAAAAATGTTTTTGTTAAATTGCGATCGCGCTACTGTTTTAATTCGAGCGTAATGTAGCTTTTTTGTCGAGAGTTACAATTTTTTGCCTTTGCGAAAAAAAAAAATCTAGGCGCGCAAACGCGAACGGTCGAGCGGCGTTATGCCAAATAGAGCACGTACGTGCAAATAAACGTGTGTAAGCGAGGCCCGCGCGCGCTTGATTACTGCCATCCGTACATGCGTTCCGGTATACACGGTGACCCTACCGATCAATTAATTAGGGGAATCAAACACACTTGGAGTGAGCAAATTAACTGCGACTGCACCGTCGTGTTGCGGCCTGCGGTGGCGCGGTCGCCGATACCCGGGATATCGGCACCGAGATATCCTACAATATCCCTTTGCGCGAATTGTGTATAAACCTTCTCGCGCTGTGTCTTCGCATTCCCGATGCCGAATTCCGCGAATGGAGCAAGTTCCTTCATTAATCTCTCCCTCTCGATTTTCCTCCTACCGTCTATGCATCGCATTGCCGTAATTAATTAATTATTGATAGATATATGTATATTTCTATTAATTATTAATAATATTTACTATTATTAATAACACACACACAACGGAATAATATCATAATCTCGCGCAACTTTGTTCAACCTTGCGCGATATTTATCACTCGCCAGAAGCATCCGGAAGATCGATAAATGCGCATACAATATTCATTGGTTTATTTGCGCGGACTCTTTGTGCTCCTCGATAGCGCTTTGAAGGGTGTCCGTTGGGATGCGCTTATTTCGCAGATATATTATCATCGGGGGACACACAGAGCGACAGAGAGAAAGAGAGAGAGAGAGACAGAAACGAGCGCGGGGACGTTATTGCCGTCAACGTTGAGAGAAGGAAATCGTTAAATCACGTCATACGGCGGCGGCGTCGATCGACGTTCGGAAATTGTTTAAGCAAATAATCGCGAACACGCCGGCCGACCAATTTTACGGGCAAATACGTTTCACGGTGCAACGTTAATGAATTAATGCCGCGGCGCGCGCGTTCGCGCGGTCCCGCGTTTACAGCCCTCTCTCTCTCTCTCTCTCTCTCGCTGCTCTCGTCGGGGTAAATGTTGAAACGGCCGGCAATTAATTACGGCCGTGCGGTAATTGTATAATTGTTTTACGATTGGAGCCGCTAGTCCCCGCTCTTCCCCTCTCGTCGCGCAACCTGCCCGACGATTGCGTCCGATCTGTTCGCCTAAAATATACGATCGGTGTAATACTCCTGTGAGAGAGACAAATTAAAAGGATAAAACTGCGCGTCTGTCCTGATTAAGGGAATCATGTAAGACCAGGCGTAAGAGGAAGAGATGCGCAGAGAGACGAAATTTCGCGGATGAATAATTTTTTTTCAATTTCGAGCAATTTTCTCATAACGCAATTAATAAAATCAATGAAACGAGATCTGATCGCAAAACGCGCATTTCCACTCATAGACACGCATGACTATATCTACGAAATTAAAAGCGATGAGAAAAAAAATTAATAACCATAAGTGGATACCGTAAGAGAGTAAGAGAGAAAAGACGACGAAGATGAGGGTTTCGGAAAGCACGTTGTTTTGCCGCATCTCTGATGGGATGAGATTACAAGCATATCGATCACATTTTACTTTTAATTTAAGTCACTTTTTCAAGACGACATAGATCCATAATTTTCAGAGGAACAGTTAACGGAATTCCGCCCTAATCGTTTAATGCATCAATCGCGGAGGTATCATTAATCAAATTGACCCGGCGCAATTTATATTACATGACCTAATGCATATATCGAATTGTTTATTAGCGCGCGAGCTAAGTCAATTATCCGGCCGGTTTGGACGAGCATGACGAACATTAGCTTAAATATATGACCGAATTTGCCGTTTAATAAATAATTTTGATTTCTCCTCAAGAGCTCTCACCCGTCGAATATAACGCGTTGCAAATGTACATACGCATAATCCCGCCGTAAACTTGATTTCATCGGCGATGCTCGCGCATTACAACTATAATACATGATGTCGACCGGTGTAATCGTTCGGTCGTTTAACGGATAGCGGCGTCTCGGTGTGGTGGCAGCGCAAATTTTGGATAGCTGCTCGAAGAGTATGGGACATACACACCTACCCATATATACAGATATGCAAAAAAGAGAGAGAGAGAGAGAGAGAGAGAGAGAGACGAAAGCGTGTCGCGTTCGTTGGGTGGCTGGATGGGTGGTTGGTTGGTCGGTCGGTCGGTTGGGGGTCGGGGGTGGGTTCGGCTGGACGGGCCGACCCGCGGCTTGAAACGACGGTGTACTGCCAAGCGAATGCTCATAAAAGCATTGATTAACTGTTAGCGGTCGTAGGTCAGCCGGCACACGGCTGGCTCGTGTAACAATAAAACCCGGCTAATAGTGACCCGACATCGCTTCAATATCATGCGTCGACCATCCCGAAAGCTCTCTCGTCGATTGTCCGCGACAATTTTCACGCTCGAAACAATAATCGCGTGAAAGAGTCGCGAGTCAAGATTTATCTCGTTTCTAATCCTTCTCTCCTTTCCGAAACGACGCGACCTTTCGAATTGTATGCGACGAGATTTTTAACGAAATAAAAAAATATTCTAGAAAAGAACGTAGATTTTTAGAATCAACAATGGTCGGAATAACAATGCGCTTCTGCGCGTCTTCCGTTTCTAGCTTTAAGAACTCTCTCTTGCAAATTGCTTTACGCATTTCCGGGAATCGCGCATATACAAGATTTTAATTGCTGTCGGCGCGCATGAGTACTTAATGAGCAGTTATGTTTTGTTGATGGCTTGATAAGGAGAATAGATTACTATGAACGAGTATCCCTTTCTCTACGGCGGTGTTACTTGTATATTTATAATTAGGTGTTATCATTGGTTGGTGAAGAACTTAATAACTGGCGTTGTTACTAATTTACTTGGTAATAACGAGTTAATGTTTAAAATAATCGCGATTACGTTATTAAAACTGGCCGTTTTATACATAGTAGCTATATTTTGTACTAATTAACAAGTCTTCATATCCTACATTTCCTTATGTAATATTTATGAAGAAAATTGATTTTATATGCAAGAAAAGAGAAAAACATAAAATCACCATATATAATTTCGGGAACAAAAAAGAGCGTTAAATATATCGCAAGAGTAGTGCATTACAATTGCTAATGACGGAAGGATCAAGTATGTATAACGCGTGTTTCCACAAGGTTTGTATTCAGTCCTCCTGACCGCGGATTATCGAAGCCCACAAAGTTGCGGTTAATGATACCGATTGGCCAGGTAGCTGCGTGGAGTAATTAACGAATTGGGGAAATATATCGCGACTTACTAACATGAGATGCATCGCGTTGATTCTTGTTGCAAAACAATTTTCCGTTTTAGAGAAATACGTCAGAAAAAAAATCTTGAAGCATTCAAGCTAAAGAAAAAATTTACTTGCTCGGTTCAATTTAACGAAATTTCATTATTAAATTATTAATTGCCACTATATAAGTATGAGCTGAAAGTTTTTCTTTGCACTAATGCACAAGCGAGCAAAACAATTGAAGAAAGACAGGATCGCGCGATGTAAATCTCGATGGCGGATCTATTATTTTTGCCTCTGCATCTCCAGAGGCTGTTTCGGTCGATTTTCTACCCCTCATTAGTTACAATCAACGTTTACTATGTTGGCCCGGCACGGCCGCGCTTGATTGTTTTTTACGAGAGGAAACAAGTGGACGAACTAGCGTGCATGAAAAAGCGGTCGCATATAGCGGAGTCTGCGCAGAGAAACGTAAAGAAAGCATCAGATAATCGATGCCAAGTAACAAAAACACGGGCGTATTTAAATTTTCTCTTCATTTTTGTAACACCGTTACGACTTTATCGTGCATCGCATGACCGTAAATCAATCGCGTCGAGAATTTTCGCGTTTCATCGCTTTTTACGTCGCGAGGAAAGAGAGACAGCGCATAATCGTACCGCAAATGAAGACATCAACGAGGAAAGACAAAAAGAGCCGAGGGAGAGAGAAACAAAGAGAGAAAGAGAGAGTGAAAGAGGGAGAGGGGGAGGAAAGAGAAAGTACAAGGTTTTTGTGATGAGAAAAAAAAAACATTATTAATATAACATAATGTTAATATCCATTATGCATAGCAGCTGCTTCCCGAATTCGTGCGTCAAAAAAATGCGACTGCAAAGGATATTGAATCGCGTCACGTCTTTAATTAAATCCTGGTCTCCTTTTTTCTCTCCTGGGGCAAAGAATATGGATAAAGTTGGCAGAAATGCGGAATCATGCGTAGAAGCATCGGTTTCGTCGCGGTAGACACGTTTTCAACAATGTTTCGTACAACGTCGATATCGTTTAAAAAAAAAAAACAAAGGAGCAATCGACGGACACGAGCGAGCGACACGTGCACGTACACCAGCTGCGAGGACAGCCATAAAATCCGTGCCGCCTCTCCAAACTGTCGCGAGATATACGACAGAATTTTAGTACGACTTAATTACGACGGTCCTCGCGCGCTTGTGCTCGGTCGTCCTTTTTATTCCACGAAGATCCGGGGGCACATTTACGAGGCTCTCGCTCGGCCATTATATATAGAGTCTAGGATCCTTGAGAGGTTCCGTTCAATGTCTGCCGATCGTTCGAAGAAAATCATAATCGTACGTCTTGTGTATATCTTGTGGAATTATGGGGTCTATTTTAAGTCACACATTGCTGTGCACGGATTAATCAAGTCTCGAAGTATCCTGTAGTCTATAGAGAATCTCTTTTCGCACTTTGTGGAAAGATTGGAAAGAATATTTTCTGAAATGTCCACACTTTTAATGCGATTCGTGTACGGGACGATTACGGGGGTACGTTACATCGATCGCATGATTGTGTGTTCGAAACCGCGGGGAATTTGATGCCGATAGAGGAGAGATCGACGAAAGTGAAATGCTTTTTGGGCAAAGTGACGGCAATTTCCTGCGATTAAAACCGCGACTAATTGGCTCAAAAATCTGTACAATTTCCGCGCGGTCTCGCGTTGCGCCGGCCCGGACGGCGGTGGTTGGCGATAGCGATGGCCGAATGATGATGGTGGTGGTGGCGGTGGTGGTGGTGGTCAACAATTTACTCGTTAGCAGGCCGACGAGTGTGCCGCGCCGCTCAATTAACTTGCGAATCAACGAGCCGGCCGCTTTGTCCGCGCGCGAATATTTCTGTGTAATTCGTACGGGCGCGCGGGCCCTCGTGACCAACAAACGCGCGTGATGCGGGAAATAAAAAGAGAGAGAAGCCAGAGGCAACCACCACCACCGGAGGGTGTGGGAGGGCTAACAGAAAAATAACGGTGCGAGCAAATGAAAACCGACACCGGTCCGTTGTTTTCCGACCGTAAAAGGTCCGATGGTGGCCTGGCCTGGCCTGTGCAGCGAATGTCTTTCGAGAGCAATCAAAAAATGATGGCTCGTGTTTTGTATCGCGACTAGTGCTGAAAACGCGCGTGAAAACAGCCGTCCCTTGCAAATTAGCCTGCGGCTACTTCCCGTACCCCCCTCGTGGGATAATAGCGATTTTATTACGATGTCTCTCCTTGGGAGAGACGTTTGTCGCACGTGCACACATCGCGTCTCGCTTTTAACGAGGCGCGGGCTTAATCTTTATTTTAATAATCGCATAAACGGCGCCCGGAACATACATATCGCCAAGAGGAGTATGGACGAGTTTACACGCGCGAGCGGAACGCACACTCGGCTTTAAAACGCTCGACAATTGGACTCACATGGCGCATCAAAGGACATAAACCCGGTCATCGTAAAAACTTTATGAACGTTCGTGATTTTACTGCGACCGCGGACACACGCAATTCTCTGTAACATCGCTTGTTGGTGACAAATTTCTCAATAATATTTGGAACAGATCTTTTAGTGAGATAATTCACTTTGCTCTCGTTTCATCATTAATCTGGAACGTTGCACACGCGAGATTAATAATAAACTCATATGAATGAAGAAAATGAAAAAATTAAGAGAATCGCATATGGTAATCGGTATAAATGATTGGTTCGTACGCAAATCCCCGACGATGTTTTCCGAACTAGATCGCGAATAATGAAAATACCTGGCGGGTATCGTACAATCGAGCAAACCGGTATTGTTCGCTCTCCGTCTCTCCTTCGATATCGTTCTCTCTTTCCATCTCGTGGCCTCTCTGTCTCTACCGGCAGCCTTACGCTCGTCGACGCACAAAAGTGGCCCGTACCAGCTTCTGCGAGGGGGGAAAGGGAATGAGGGAGGCGGGTGGAGGGAATCCATCCAGTCAGAAGATATTAATAACAAAATATGATATAATAGAAGCATCCCCTGTGCGCGAAATACAATACAATGTTTATGCAGAGGATTAAGCGATGTTGCGAGATCACGTGAAAAAGTATCGACCCCGCTGAGACCGACCACGCGGATACCCGGGCCGGACTATTGCAACGCTGGCCGGCGGGCAGCAGGGGCAGATGGTTCGGGAACACGGGCCCCGGTTTCGATCCTCGGTTTTGATTAGCCCGCGGGAGAGATTTACCTTCGAGATTAAGCCCGGATACGATTTTTCGTGACGGCCGACGAGCGATTTCGAAAAACGTAATGTTTCTGCCCGTGTTTGTGGGGACGTCGCCGTCGTCTCGCGCATCTCTCTTGTGTTTCTCGTTTATCTCTCTTATCTCTCGAGACAGAAAAACGAAATCGATCGAAATAGTTGTACCTCATCGCGTGTACGAACGAGCCGAGCCTCGTGTTTCGAGTGCATAATAATCGGAGAACGAATACATATACCTATGTATCGGCAACCGGACAAAATCAATCGATATATATTATTCGAACGGTGTCGATAATCGGATCATCGAAATTTTAGGCCGTTTCCTCGGGCCAATAAATTTCGCGTCGTATAAAATATGCGTAGATTTATATTCGGCCCGGCCGATCCTCTTTTCGCGGGGCGCGCTTTTAGACGCGGAGCGAAACCCGAAATCTGGCCCCGCGGGTACGATCGAGAGGAAGAAGAGTATATTCGCCGGGGATAGATAATTTCGCGAAAGACGTAGCCGCGCGATCGTACCTAATTTTATAAATTCGGAGTACGTTCATCGGAGGGCTCGGCCCTCCCGGAGGAAAAAAAAGCGAACGAGGCAAAAGGACAAAGATCGCGGAGAAACAGAGAGAGAGAGAGAGAGAGAGATAGCGAGATATCGAGGGAGTAAATAGGATAGGAACAAAAGAAGATTCAAGATTCCCCCAACGGCCTCCGGGTTAGCACTGTTATATTATGCAGAGCGTTCGAAGACAAAGCGACAGGATACATCGGGGAAATCGTTAAAAAGTGGACGAAAGGCCAGTGATCAAGATGAAAAGGAGGAGAAGAGAGGGAGGGCAGGATGACGTTAGTTTCGACTTGGACAGTAAGGTGGAAGAGACGCGAGAGAAAGAGAGAGAGAGAGATAGAAAGAGATTGAGAAAGACGAGAGAAACGATCGTCTACGATGCATGAGGAGTGTAAATAATACTAAGGCTGATTGTGGGCGTGGCTGACAGAACTCTAAAAACCTTCGACTATATATCAAAGGGTTTACTGCCCTTGGATGATTTTCTCTCGTGAGCGAAGGAGAGACGCTGGAAGAACAAATACTGGATCGCTGCGTGCGAGAAGAGTGGAAAGAAAGCTGACGGCCGGAGGAAGGGGAGATCGAAGGAAAAGGAAGGACTCGATAAAGTTACGAGGCGAAGATTCGCGCAGTGGACTCGAAAAAGAAAGTCCTGCAGTTTCTCTCGTACGTTATTGACGTTACGTTGCATCGCGGACAAGATTAGTTGCCTCTTCTGCTTCTTCTTCTCGTCGAGGCTCGACTAATCCTCTAGCATTTGTCAGCTGTTAGATGTCTCGTCCACGTCTCAATACTCTCGCCTCGCTTTTCACGACGAAACAGATTTGTTACAAATAGCAAGAAATGATTAAAAAAGCACAATATTTTTTATTCATTAATTCATCTATATTCGAGAAAATACAAATTTCGATGATCGTTTAGACGCGTCTAAATTAATAATTAATCATTAATCGCGAGATACGTTTCGATACATCCCGTATCCGACCGATCGATTAAGAGAGAGATAGGTAGAATGCAGAGAAGGAAAACGAGGAAAGAGGAATACACAACGAAGCGGAGGAGGAGCGAGGAGGTGTGGAAGATACCCGTGGTATCCACTCTTTCCTCCGTTCTTTCGAGACTCGACGGACGTTGGGAGCTACCTCGATGGCTGCCCGCCTGCTTGCCTGCTCGCTGGCCTGGCTGGCTGGCTGGCTGGCTGGCTGGTTGCTTCGACTCTCGATTACTTGAAAAACCGGATTCCTCCTGCGCGAAACTGTGTTTCCCGTCTTGTATTTATGTACCAACACACGCTCTCTCGGATGGAACAATGTTGGTTATTTCGTTGCATGTGTGTATGTACGCGGCAGCCGCGCGTCTTTTCGTTGCGCTCGATTTTGATCTTCGATCGGCTCAGATTCTTGCGCTCTCGCGCAGATTCTCGCGCTTAAATAGACTAAACAGGCAGCGATAATTATTTACGTACTCTTTTAATTGCGAGCGAGAAACCGAGACTCTCAGAGCTCGCGACTTCACGTGAGCAAACGGGAATTCGAAGCGAACGAACAGAGAAGAGAGCAGCTCGTAGAGTCGCGATGTCATCGGCCGTAGCCGGAGGGTCGGTGTTCGAGGGTTAAATCCAAGGGTTTTGAGAGAGTCTCGGTGTCGAGGGTAAACATATGTATATACGTGCCTAAGCACAAACACGCGCTCGTGGCGGATTCGGGCGAGCGTGGCCCTCGGTAGATTTCTTCGTCGTTTGGTAAGAACAATGGCGGTTACGTTGAGGACGGCGGGCACAAAGGGCATATTTTCCGAATAATTTCACATGACCCTTCTTCCCGTCCAGTACTTTGCCGACCGAAAGAAGCGCGATCCTTCGTTCGGAAGACGAAAAGAACCGCGAGTTCAAGTCTCCCGCGAGTCTTGGAGGGAAATATTTCTGACGTAATATTTAAATTGAAACTGACTGCGAATTTTATATTCTCCAACGTTCATATTGCCAAGATAAAATTTATGCAAATTTTTAGTCTTTTATTCCTTGATAAATTTATATCGGATAGATAAATCGATTTAATGTCAAAATCTATAGAGATTTCTCGTTAGAGGTTTCTCATATTGAATATATCTTTTTAAATGACACAGGAATATATACGATGGGCTACAGGATGGGGTACATGTAATAATGGTTGCGGCAAGAATAGTCGATTTTATGATGCTTAATAAATTCCATTCGCGTTGTACGTGTGTAGTATGAGCCTTCATTCACATCCGACGCGTCGTGGCGGCGGCGAGGAATCGTAGGAGACGAAGGAAAAGACGTGACGAGACCGACGAGAGATACCGGGCACTCATTTAGTCCGGCAATTTATTCTCGCGTTTTGTAATTAACACCAAGAAAGAAGTAGCAGAAGTTATTCTTCTCCTACGGGCACGGGACGGTGTGGCACGGGTGGAAGCGACTACTCCGGTCAGTCTGCCTCCTCCCCCACCGTCATTTCGCTTCGACTCGCTCCACCTTCGACTCTTCCTCACGTGAAGAAAACGTATGTATCACTATTAAGCGTCAGGATTGAGGCCCGGAACCTCCTGAACCAACTCGAGAATGAGAAACCGAAGAAGAAGAAGAAGAAGAAAATGGAAAGGAACGCAGGAAGAAGGAGACGCGGATGAGAAGGGAGAAGAACAGAGAAGAGGAAATGAGGGCGGGGGAGAGGAGCGAGGGAGAGAACGGAGAAGGATGATGGAGGCCTCTCCTCTGCATGCCACCGCAGTCAGCCCCAGACAGAAAGCGGTCTGTATAATTATGGGTTGTCACCTCATCAGAGCTCCTCCGGGAGGGAACGAGGGGAGAGGTGGCGGCCCGTTCGTCTGCGCGGGGGCAAGGGGGCGGGAGGTTATAGGAGTGCAGTCTTTAGCTCAAATTGTGTTTTATCGTCTTTCGCATTTGGCTTTTAAGATCCCGGCGATCCGGAGGTGATTGAGCCGCCCGAAGCGCCCTCCTCTTTCGGGCCTTTTTGCGCGATTTTCTCGGAATACCGGCCGTTCTCACCAGCGACGCGACATAATGCCAATCTTTGGATATATCGCTTGTCCACTCAATCGCGAGAGATTATTACGGAACGGGTTAAAGTAGACGAGAAATCGAGATCTTGACGCGCGTTTAAAAAGAAGGGGACGTGGACGGTGCGAGATTGTGCATAGTGTCAGGCCATGTCAAAGATCGTGGAACGTCTTCATCGATGACGGAACGCTACACGCATTGTAGAGCTACAAAATTGCGAAACATATGCATTTTGGGTATTTACAATGATCGAAACATGCTTCGATGCTTTTTTCAACAATCTCTTTCTCCGTTCGCTTTTGCGCATACACGTAGCAGTCTGCGTGAGGCCACATATACAAAAAGGGGCACTGCGCGAGAAGGTACTGAGGCTAAGTGGCGAGTTTAGAGAGATTTCATTAAATCATATGGATTGAGGATAATGTATGTTATTGAGCGGAGCGTTCAAATCGCGCTCTATAAGTTGTAATAAGTCCAATTTTAGGGCCGGTCATGGGCCGGGTCTCGCAGTGGTTGTCGAGCATCCTCGGTCGCCCGCCGGCCGTCGACTGCCAATTGGCCCGGGGCCGGTGCGGAATGACAGTCACTGGGACCGGCAAACCCGCCACTTACTCGTCAAACGGCCAGCCGGTCCGCCGAAATCACTGCCATTTAGATAATTTGTAATGAATAGGCACTACTCATTCCATACCCCTTCCCATTTCTCTCCGTCTTCTCGTTCTATTTCTCTCTCTCGCGACGGGCCCCGAAAGGGCACGTCGACCAGGTCGGCTGTTGGCCGAATGACAACAGTATCGTTTATCTAATATTTCATAGGACGACGTGGATGACGGTTCCGAGAAAGACGCAATAAATCGCGACGGTCCTGGAATGCCGCGAGCACCTCGGGACCGTCGAACTTAAGCGAGACCACTTAGGAAAGAATTCGAGATTTCATCCTCGCCCGAGAGCGAGAAGGAATGGCCTCGACAAGTTTCGAACGCATGTGTGCAGAGGGAAGGCTGCTGCGGGCGCACATAATCTGAGCACGATGTGCGATCTGAAACGCGGAAGTGAATTTCATCCCAATGTATAAGATCGTATATCGATATCGAAATATATTCAAGGAAGAAAAATATATCGATATGATGACAGGGGCATAACAAATAGCGACGTTCTCGCGCGTCTTCCCCGCAACGAGAGACACGCGTCGAAGCTACGTGGCATCGATCAAAAAACGTGACTGCGCATACATTATCGCGTTGCGTTGTCGACTAACGAAAGAGCAAAAGGGAGAGAGTCGGTCGCGCTTGTCTTGAAAAATCGAGTATTCGGGATGGCGGCGAACCACGAAGAATAATACAGGCGCGCTGCCGCATATCCGATATCGAATATGGCAATAAGCTCGATATGATGGGAGAGAAAGAGAGAGAGAGAGAAAGAGAGAAAATCATCGATACAGCTAGGCGATGAAACCCCAGGTTGACGATCTATCCGGGGTCCTACGGATTCGTTCGCGAATCCATCACGGTGGCTTGCTAAGGCGTCGCGCAAACACACGGGCCTAACTCGTGGACGCGCGCGAATCAACGCGCGGATTATATGCAGAGGCTACGCGCTGCCGCCTGTTGTGATTGATATTTGGTTAAGCGGCCGGCGATCCATCAAGCCCGCAAAAGCGCTCTTTATCCTTGACTCGCCGGGAGCTACACGTCTCACCCGATTCCGGTGAAATCTGAATACACACTCCGTATACCTTCCCGATTCTCCTTCCCGGTTAGTCCTTCTCTCATCTGACGGATTTTCCTCTCGCCCCGCTCCTCTTCCCCAGGCTATTACCACGAGAGGCGGAGAAAGATCGATAATTGAATTTATGCAATTTCTTCGCAGTAACTCAGAGTGAATAATCATATTCTTCCGCTTTGTTTAAGTATCGTACGGTAACTACGAGATCTTAAAGAACACGCGTATATATTCTGTTTGCAGACGTACCGAGGATGGAGAAGTCACCGCTTCTGGCGAACGGATACAATCACCCACCCACGCACCTGAGCCACATGCAGTTCATGCAACTCGGCGGGCACCCAGGTGCGGGACACACCGCCATCCTGTCACCGGCCAGTCTGCCGCATCACCTGCAGGCGCAGGCGCAGGCTCGCGCCGAACAAGGTCTCAAGGTCAACCCGAACATGACCAATATGGAAGCCCTCGCGAGGTGAGTTTCTCTCATTTCCCTTCTCGTTGTTTATCTCGCTGTGTCGAGCCGCGAGCGACAATATTCCGGAAGTTGCGCGTCCTCGCAGCGGGAAACATTTTCATTAATTTCCTCCTCGTGCTTTACGAGCCGACCGGGGACACGTCACACACCGGATAGAATGATAATGCAGGCGCGAATAGATACAAGATACAAGTCGACGAAAGATGGGAGAGGAAGTCGGGATACTTGTCGGAAATAAAATTAAAATTTGGAGCTTGTGTGTGCTTTCGCTTTCGCTTTTTTCACACAAGATCGGTGGCTCATTCGAAAATTGGATTTATCCGTTTCGGTGCTCTTTGGCCGGCGAGGCCAAAGGAATACGACTTTAAGAGGATTTGAAGAGGCGACGAAGCCGTGGAAATCCAGGGGTTTCGACACCGCTTGATCTCTTCTCCCTTCTTGCACCTTTCCTCGTTATCCCTCCTTTTTTGTCTTCGCGTCTTTCTTCGACTTCGCTTTCTTAGACGCGCGTCATTTACTCGGCTTGGATTACGTTTCATCGCATTGTGCGCACTATCGACAATTAATCTCCTTTTCAGTACTGAATGTTTAAAATCAAACGAAATTTTTTACGTAATTTTACTGAATTTTAATTTTTCGTAAAATAATTTTATTTGTAATATTACGCGTTTCGCATGATATTATTCATGACTCGTATCGACCTTGAAGTCTTACGACCATTTAAGTTTATCCTCGCGCGGCGTTAGACCACCTTTGAAGATGCACAAGCCTTCTTGGGGCGGCAAATCTCCTCGCCGCCTTACACGCGGGTCCCAAGACGAATATCGCGGCTTATTCCGTTTCGTAGAATGTACGGAGAACCGCAAAGAACCAGAGAGAGAGAGAGAGATAGAGAGAGAAGGAAATCCAAAGGAGCAGCATCCTCGTCCTTGCTCGAGGGGGTAGACACGAGACTAATCCCGGCATTTGTTAACGCGTTTCTAATAGATGCTCTCGGTACGTTCCTGCTCGCCGCGAAACGCTCCCGTAGCCAGCCAGAGCTTTGGAGGATACGGAGACTCGCCTTAATTTTCGATTACATCCGCTCCGTGTAATTAGCCCCGTTCCGCTAACCATTACCCTCTTTGCCTGAGAGTTTGCTTTAGGCGGCGCGCGCTCGGAAAATCGGGACTTAGCAGCGGACAAAGAGCGAGAGAGAGAGAGAGAGAGAGAGAAATTTAATCGTTTGTTCCTTTCGAATCCACGTTGAACGTCGAAAAATCGAGAAATAGACAATGACTGAAAATAAAAAGATGACAAAGAGGATGACGAGCGAGAGAACGCGAGAATATTTTTTTCCCGTCGTATCTTGGCTAGATATCTGGTGCGCATTTTGAATGCAAACTCGACGACGCGCGCTGGGCAAGATTATTTAATGCAGAACCAACGCTCCGGATTTTTAACGCGTCTCAATCTTTCTTGACGACGCAGCGTGCGTCCGTGAGAAGCGAGTGTATACGCGGACACGCACACACGCGCGCGCGCGTGTATAATGACACGGCGAAGGCGGCGCCGCACGTTTCGCATTATGATTTCAGCGCTTTGCTTTTAATTAAAATGCAAATCTATCGCGGCGGAGGAGCGAGCGAGCGAGCGAGAGAGATCGGGAGGTAAGACGGATTACGTCTGGGGGCGCCACGACAAACACCGGAATATGATTAATTCAACGCAACCCCATCCTGGGACACCGACGCCACCACCGTCACCGCGTCCCTTTCGTCCACCCCGGCCCTCCCTCCCTCCCACCCTCTCTCTCTCTCTCTCTATCGCCACCCCCTTAACTCGACATATATCTCCTTCTTCCCTCCGTCCACCTTTCATCATCCCGCGTGACCTCTTCGACCAGTTTTCACGAACGACACGTACGGCTTTCAGGTCTATCTGTACTCCTTCATCCCCATCGACATCGAGGTTCATTTTCCGCTGTGCAAATACGCGAACGAGATCCGTGGAAATCGTGTCAGGCATATTGACATTAGATTCCGGAACATCTCTTCGTCGCGCGGTGGGAGAGATATACTTGAAGAATATTTTCAGGACATGCAATCTCGATGCCACCTAATTTCCGTTTCGTTCTTACATTCCGCAAACGAAGATTCGATCCCTCTCCACCTTCGTTTTGATTAACTTATCTACTCTTCCTTCTCTTCTCTCGTTATACCTTTTTTTCCTCCGCACGATCCTAGGTACAAATTAACTCCGCTCCTTCCGCGCTGACATCTCTTTTTTAATCAGCGACATCAAAGGCTCTTCATTCTCGGTGCGTTCGGCAACGGTCGAATCGCGACCCCGCCGAGAGACGAGACGAAACGAGGACTCTTAATCAAGCGTGTCCTCTCTCGCAGAAGGACGCCTCGCGATTATGCAATTTCTTTCCACGACGCGAATCTCTCGACGCGTTTCTCCTTTCGTTTCCCTTTTGATTTGCGATGTACCGAGGCTCAGGCTTTCATTTTTTGTCGTAACCGCCTTTTGTTTTGTGCTCCACAGGTCTGGGACGGTTTGGGAAAACTGCCGAGCTGCCTACGAAGATATCGTCAAACATCTCGAAAGGTAGGACATTCAAACCGTATTAAAAAAAAAAAAAAGAAAAGAAAAAAAATCGTGTCGGACCGCGTTTTTACGCAAAAATTCCGACACGCGTGCGTTTCGACGCGCGAGAGCAGCGATTCGCGCAACGCCGTTCACCCGTGAACCCGTAATTCTCGATTAGCCGGAAAAATCGCGCTACGTCACCGACGGGCAAAAATACAAAAACGCAGCGGAGCGGGCTTGATGACGCCGGCGGCCTATAGGCAGCCGCTGCACTCCCCGATAAATCAGTATTACCGGGGAGCGGTATCGAGTTTCCGGTCGCGCGACAAGTTGAGTCCAGGCCTGACGTAGTAATGCCAACATGATTTGTATGGTGCGAGAGCTCGTAACGTCCCCTCTCCTCTTTGCGCCTCTGCCCACGCCATTTCACCCCTCTTCTATCCGCCGCAAAATCCATCCACCGCGACCCGCGTTTCATCCGATACCAACACACAGCCACTGTGTCGTGGCCGAGAGAGCCGAGTCACACCGAGGTTTCCGCGTGATCCTAACCACTTGTCACTTCACGGCACGCAGATCATCGTCGCGACGTGCCCGTCCATCATTCGGGGATTAAATCATTCGAGCGCCTGCGAAATACTCGCGCCCGCCGAGAGCCGCGTCGCTCTCCGAAAGGGTTGATTTCGGGAAGGGGCTGTGCGTTCCACCCCCGCATTCTCCCCCCCCCCCCCTGCTCGTCAGCCTCGGCGAAGAGGGTGCGAAACGGCGTGCTCTACTATATTATCGTACTGCTTTGCGTTGAAACGAGTGTCTTGACGCGAAACGAAAAGTAGAATACGATACGAAAAAGACGAGGGCAGTGCCAAACGAATGGACCGAGCGTGCAGAAAATCTTCCACTTTTCTCCTCGTCATGGGAGGACACATGGGTGTGAGAGAGGGAGAGAAGTCGGTCCTCGCGCGACGAGCGGCAGAGAGCCGTTAATATGAGGGGGTGAAAATCGACACTTGGCCGTCCGAAACGTAATTTCCAATTCAAAGGCAATGACCACTGGTCGAACCCCGGCCGCCGACCACTCGCTCCGCGGTCCCCGCGCGCGCTTCCCCACTTCGACCGTACGCCACCCTTTCTCTTTCTCTCTCTCGTTCTATTTGCTTTACCGTCGACCCCACCGTCGACTTCGTCAACCGGACAAACGCGTATTGTGATTTCAGCCTTTGACTGGTGGCCATTCGATGGATATCGCAGGGGGTGGTAAATGGGCACGAGGCCACGGGGAGCGGGAGGGAGGGTGGGTGGCGGCGGCGGCGTCGAAAGGGATGGGGAGGGGCCGGAAAACGGACGGGGGTGGTTTGCTGTGGAAGGGCGGCGGACCGGCGAGCACACCGTGAATATTCATGGCGAGAACCCTAGACGAATTCGGACTTGTTGCGACTGACACTGATGTAAACCTTTGTTTATCCTGCGTGGCCCGTGCGCTCGTTCGTTCCCTCGAGATACGCGCGAGAGCAGCCGCGCAGCCGAGGGCGATCCTCGAGTATTTAACTGCGAGTTAAATTCTGATTAATCGACGGCGCCGGCTTTATTAATTGTTTGTCCTCTTTTGATTTTACAAGCACACGCAGTCGGAAACGACCGAAGATCCGCGCTCTGACTCCTTCTGTCGCCTCTGGTTCGCTCTCCCTCGCCCGTCGCCTTTTAATCTCGATGATTTGTTCTCGTTAATCCATTTGATCTACTCGGAGGAAAACTCCGATTTCCCCTCAAGTCTATCCGCCAGAGTTCGGTCAATTAAATCTCATTAATCTCACGTCACGGAAAGTCCGTAGTTTATACGGTTCTTCTGTACAAGAGATAAGATTTATCGGAGTACTTTTTTTTTTATTAAAAGCTAAAAGTTGGTTTGCTAAAAGCTTATAGCTACACTTACAATTTTTATCTGTCATAATTGCATGCATATATCGATCATTCTTCTCTCGTCACGAGTGATACCTATAGAACTGAATTTCGGATATATATGACTGGCGGATAAGCAGTCGTTACGGGCGGATGAAGGCGGAGTTGCCGGTCGACCCTCGGCGTATTGCGGCGGCTCCGCGCGCGTTATGAAGTAAGTAATATTAATGGTTTTCCGCGCAGTCAGAATGTTCGGTATCAATGCGCTAATGTCGGCTTCCTGGCTTTAAAACTACCCAGTCATTCTGGCATAATTCAGGCGCGTATTGTCTGTCGCCGTCCGACTACCAGCCACCGTCAGCTTCTCGCTGCCTTCCTACGCTTACGGGTTCCTTATCGTCGGCATCCCCTTACGCGCTGCCTCCGCATCTCCATACCACCGGTCCTCCCTCTCCCGTCTTTCGTCAGTCATCTCACTTCGACCAGTCCCGGACTTGGAAGCCACCCTCTTCGTCGCACTGTCGCGATGTCATTAATTACGACGACGACGACGACGGCGGCGACGACGTCCTATCGTCCAGGACATCTGCTGGAAAATAATATTCATAAAGTTGAGCCTTCGTTGTTACGATCGACTCTTTCTGCTTCCACTTTCTCTCCCTCTTTCGCTCTTTAGCTCATTTGATGTTGCTTCTCATTTCTTCATCGTCTTCGTTGCCGCTCTTGCTAACGGGATGACGTCGTCGCCCATTTACATTTACAGTCGTGATTTCGTGGCTACCGAGACCACGTCCTCTCAAAGAAACGTGTCGACGACGACGGACACAAAACGGACACGTGGAACGCGTCGTAAGATATTTCATTTCTTGCCGCTTTGATAACCACACGCGATTACTGCCGACATCGACGTCGAGTTGTATCACGAGAATAGCACGCGCGATCGATATTATCATAATCATTTAATATAACACTTAGTTTAATGTACGATTCGTCTCAGTTCGATGCGCGTTAATGTTTTATCGATTAGATTAACAAGAGGATACAAAGATAAACGTTCGAGTTTTTGTAGAATGCGAGGTGCGTATTAATATAATCCGACATTCGATACAAGTGTCTAAAGGAATTTTATTGCTTATTAATTAAATGCAATGACATATATCACCACGCACGTATTAATTCTGAACTATATTTTATCATTCTAACTTGTCACGAGCAAGAGCAAGATATTTAATAGTACAAAGTATATGCTAATTAGCGCAAATTATGTGAAGATAAAATTCATACTTATCGTAATCGCGGATAAGTGTAAGCTGAAAAAAAATACTCGAACGCAGGACCTGTCAAACGATTAGCTTCTCGTCTACTTCGCGGCAAAACGTTTAATTCGCCTCGACGATCGTCCCTTACGTCATCACAAACGGCACGCTAATTGCGTTCAAACGAACTGTCAGCGCGCGGACAAGTACACGTGCACGTAGCAATGATGCAAACACCTACGGAGGTAACTCTACTGCACAACTATGAGCATCACGTAGGGCCGTAGCGGCGCGACGTGCGTGCAAATACGCGCATTGTGATTAATACTGTTTACGCGGCAACCGGTCCAGGCTTGGAGCTGTCAGCATCCCGCAACGAGAATCCCATAATTACGCGATGTGCCGCGACGCGACGCGACGTTTTCCGCCTTGTCCGCTTAATCGCGCGTATCAACATGGATTTATCTATCAGAGATGATCTCGATTGTTTCTGGCACTTATATACGTGACAGTTTTTTTCCCTCTTATTGTTGCGATTGATCATCGATTAATTATTATGACGTTATTGATTAATTATTTTGTGTATTTTGTTCCATCATATTATACTATTTTTTTAAAATATATAGTTCGAACGCGTTTATGCAATTTGAATGCCGTTTATCAAATGATGAGGCTCATTCTCGCGTCTCAATTTGTATGCATATAGGTGGAAGACTTGCTCCGAGTAAGATCGCAAGATGGCAAATTGCGCCGAGTAAAATAAATTATGCGCGAAAATCGTTGAGGCGATTACCCCGACGTTGACAAAGCGCGAATTTGTCACGCTATCATTCTCTCGTCTCTCTTCTCCGACATTGTATCGTTCTTCTATTCCTCCTTTATAGATTACACCCCGTAATTTTCCGACATAATTCATGATGAGGCTCGTTCTCACGTGTAATTGCCAGTGTGCGCGCGCGTTTGTCCGGCCAATTACTTAGATATTTAAAGTAACGTGATCTGTGCATTTCGCACTCGAGGAAGAGAGACAGAGGACGATGCTCGATCGAACGTTAGGGTCACCCTAATTTCACGAAAGCGGACCTGTTAGCGCGCAGCATCAGGCAGGTACAAAATTCATCGTCGATCGCTTATGGATTCCACGGCTGGTCACCTTCGATCGTTCCACCGATTATGCTAACGTTTCCCGTAGATCTAATCCTAACAGCAATCTAGACGACAATTAGCCCGGTGATTTTTTGCGCGCGGCGCATCTCTTCTTCCCGTCCTAGTCAGCTCGCGTGATTCCAAGGAGGATCTCGCACGGAAATCGAACGGTCGAAAGCCGAAAGTATTCTCGATTCGCGACAGCACGGTTGTAAAACTCGCATTCGGCGAACTTGATCGATCAGCGAGCCCTTCTTCTCCGAATCGATTATCGGTTGTTTATCGACGACGGCGAGCATCTCTAAGGACGATGTTGGGACGATCGCGTTACATCACCATCCTGTTACTGTCGTGACCGGACGATCGTGCGAGGTGGATCCTCGCATCCTCTGCGTGCGATGATAATGGATCATCCCTACACAATACCGCGTGCGCGATTGATTGCGACGCAACACGAAAGGAATCGTCAAAGCCGTGCGGATAGTCAATCGAGAGCGCGAAGCGAGAGAGAATAGAGCGACGTGGAACCGATTAATGGATACAGAGCGAATAATGAAAAGTGATATAAGAGCGGGCCCCAAGAAAAGCGAAAAGGGATAGAGCAAAAGAGCACTTGTTACGGTAAATCTTTCCATTCGCAAACTTCTTCGTCGAGCGAATACAAGCTAAAGTCGCGTCTTCCTAAGACGACAGGCCGCTCCCGACGTTTATTTTATTAACTCGGCTAAATTATTTATCGATCGGACGTGAATTATTTTTATCGTAGGAAGCGTCGTGACGTGTTTGTCAAAAAAGATAATCAAGCTCTGAATACCTTCTCGGAACACTAATGATAACAAGTCGCTTTTGCATGCAAATTACTTTACACTTTGCTATAACATTACGTAGCATTTCGTCAGAAGACGCAGGAATTTTAATGGAAGCAATAAGAAATAACAAGCAGATTATTTTTCGTAGAATATAACGATGTAATCTTTCGTGGAAAATGCTCTCCGTTTGACAGTCATTTACGTTGACGCGGGATACGAGCGACGAGAATGATCGCAGCTTTGGTGCAACAGCGTAGTGCGTTACGCAAGGGGTGATAGAGGAAGTGCGGAATATTATGTAGGGTCGAAGGGAATCATCCGGGGAAGAGGGGCAGGTGTCATGTCGTGCCAACGTGCATTATTAGAACGTCATCGGTAGCGGTAACGAGCCAAACCGAGCAAACTTTGGCGACTTCAACGCGTCCTCGTCGTTCGTCGTCTCGGCCCGACAAAATGATGATTAATTAAAAACATAATTAGTCGCGTCGTCCGCAAACATGTCTCTGGATACTCCTACCGGACGCTAATGTACCGTGAAATTGTCATCCTTCTTAATATTTTTTCCGCTCCCTCTCTCTCTCGTCTCGTTAAGCCGCCGTCTTTCGTCGGATATTTTCTCAGCGAGAGCTATTTGTGTCGCGGTATCGTCGGCTCTGACTAACGAGCTTGCGATCATCGTCGTGTAATTTGTGTTGTCGAATGCACGTTGTAAACGAGGCTCTCGAAAACTCAGGCTGTCGCCTATCGTGACATTTAGGAGAGAAGCGAGTTTTTTTCTTTTCTTTTTAGTTTCAATTCATTTGACTCGCGCGCGTTGAAAATATATACTTAGATCCATTATCCGCGCTGCTTCTCGTTTATATCAAACAACGCAGATCTCTTTACGCTTCGTCGCACTCGCGCGCGATTCGTATATTTATATCCCGAGTTTGCACCCTCCGATAATCGGAATTTAATTACGACAATCGTCTACGCCGTGCGTCTTAATTAAGCGGAACAAATA
The DNA here is from genome assembly GCF_030444845.1 of Prenolepis imparis. NCBI lineage: Eukaryota > Metazoa > Arthropoda > Insecta > Hymenoptera > Formicidae > Prenolepis > Prenolepis imparis. The sequence continues at coordinate 2,019,718 of NW_028141170.1, forward strand.
TCGATTTTAACGCTGCAATATCCTTGTCTTTACGCCGCTGCCGTTGTGTGTATACTTGGCGCGGCGATATCGCGCGGTCGGCCAAGATATATTGTTATTAAATGGTTCCCCTTTGGCGCCGCGCGCTCGCACACACATGTCAGTATATTACGATGCCTCCGGACACGGACGGTCGGAGTGCGAGGAGAGGTTACACGCGCGTTGATGTGCTCTTATTTATACTCCCGCGACATGCGATTCCTCGCTGCACTTCCGGGGTACCTTCCATACTTTCTCATCCTCCCGCCAGAGTTTTTCTCTCGTTATCGATCCACTCGGTAAGTAAATAAGTAATTTTCCCAAGATTTCTCTCTATAACGGAGCAAGAGACAAGAAACTCGATACGCACTCTCTCTTCTCTCGAATAAATCTTGTCGAGAAATTGTAGATGTCTAACGTGGATAAGAAATTAAGGACTCTAAGGTACAGAGGCGGCGATCCGGAGAAGCGGTCAACGTGAGGGAGGGGTACGAAGGGCAAGGGGGAGGAAACGGCGGGCGGTTAATTGAAAAGCGGCCGGAAGGGCGCCGTTAAATAAACCGCGGACGAACGTTCCTGCGGTTCCGCGGTGCTACCCATTCGCAGCCTCGGTTTCACTGGCACTTTTGGTAATGAACTAATATTTGCAGTGTCCGTCCCGCGCGGGCGAGCGTTTCCGCTCTTACGTGCGTGCGTGCGTGCGCACACCGGGAACCGGACGCGGAGGTGGAGAACGTGTGGACACAATCGTCGGCGTGTTATCAGCGACCCTTCCGTAAATACGCGCTTGGCCCCGCGGGGGTCAGATCTACACCACCACTACATCCACCCTCGTCCTGCACCGTCTCTCCTCTCCCTCGCGATGCACATGCACGTCGCCGTTGCATACGACCTGGCTCGAGAGCGAGTGCTGTTACGATATGCATATAGATCAAATAGCTCCGTGTATGCTTTGCATTCCCGACGATTGCGTCGCCGAAATCAGATTCTTCTGCCTTCGTCTCGTCCGCGTTCTCCCTTCCTTCGAAACGACCCCGCGCGCTCTTTGATCAGCGCGACGCTTTGCATGTGCGATTCTTTTCAGATGTCCGTTCCCTCGCCTCGGGGCGTCTGTCGAAAACTCGCGAGAGAAGAGAGCCTCTGCGAAATTAAAGTCCAATTGTATAAATTATTTTTTTTTATATCGATGAGAGATTCTCTTCTTCGGATCGTGCTTAAATCTTCTTCTCAATATTGCAAAAGATTTTTCAAGAGTAAAGGAAAAGAAGAGGAGAGGAGAAGAAAGGGTGTGTCTTTTTCGCGTGTGATACTTTCTGCGTATGACAGCGCGCGACGTAAAGAGTAACGTAGTTCTCTGCCTAGATGACAAACGAGCCCAAGTGGCAGCCCACGGTCACTCGACAAGAATAATCGTTTTCCAATTGAAATCCAATAGCAACTTGGCGTGTGGCTGCTGCTCGCGGCCCGGCCGTCCCTCTCTTATACGTTTCCTTGCATCCCACATTGATCAACGCTTCTAAAATGTTTTTGACATTGATTATGCGGAAGAGGATCGAGACTTGGAATACTTTTCCCTCTACTCTTCCTCCACGCCGAGAAGATGCGCAATCGCACTCACGGGAAGTACTCTCCGCCAACGTCGTCGTCGGCGCAAAAAGCGAACTTTTTTGAGAATTTAAATAATATCCTTTTATATTTTCGGCTGCCTCGCGCCCAAGTGCACAAGTAGCAGGGACATAGTCGCGCTCGTACGTTTGCGCTCGTACGTCGGCCGTCATAAATCCAGCTGGGCGCGCTACGGGGGAGAGAGAGAAAATCTACAATTCTAAAGCTTTCCATAAAACACTCGACAAAACGCTTCGCCCGCACTTTTCGAGTGGCCACCGAGCCCTCCATCGTCGCCTCTCCTCCTCCTCTCCTCTCCTCGTCTCTTCTCTCCTCTACTCTTTCTCCTCTTCCTCCTCGTACTTTTCCTCTTCCGCCGCCGCCGCCGCGCATGAATCTGTTGAAATATGTAAAACCGTGTAACCTCTTCAATTTACATAGCCGCGCTCTGCGTACGCAGAGTGGCCGCTCGTCGCTCTAATTGATAATTCCGCGTACTTTACTCTCCTCTTTACACGATACCCGCTCCGGGCTAGAAAATTGCGCGAGCAAACAGTGTTCGAATCTCGGCCGCCGCCGAGATGGCCAGGAAATGTTACCGTTCGTAATGGGAAAAGAAAAAAAAATCGCACTGTCTACTTTCTCTCTCATGTTTCTCGAAACCCTTACACGGAGGCGATCACGCGGAATCTGAATGTGGACTCTAAGACTCGTCGCGTTTACCTCCAGCAAACACATTCGCATACGTTGCTCGAACCCGATTACCTCGAAGAAAATCTCCCAGTCGCGCAAAACTCTATGCGGTTGCTCTTTTTCCGAGGAAATTCGCGTTCATCGAGAAATCCATTCGAGAAAAATTGCCGTTCGGTAGCGACGAATAGACGCAGGCTGGATAACAAGGAAGAGAGAGAGAGAGAGAGAGAGAGAGAGAGAGAGAGGCAGAGAGAACGAGAATGCAGGAAAAAGAAGGAGACGGGATGATGATGATGATGAAGCAAATGCCTCGGACGTTGTCTCACGTGATAGACGTCCATCATCGGGTACGACGAAAGCCCAACATCGCGAGGCGACACATAAATATATATATACGCCTGTGTGGACGTGCCGTGTTGATGCAACCATCATTTTTTCTCCTCTCTTCCCGTCGCCGGTAATCGCGGTCGCTCGCTTCGCTTTCGCTTCCACCACCGTCTCCTCTTCGTCGTCGTCGTCGTCGTCCTCCTCCTCCTCCACCTCTTCCTCTCTTCTTTTTTTCTCTCCCTGTGCAGCACCACGCGTGATCCACTGCGACGGCACGCCGTTGCCACTGGTATTTCGGAGCTCGCTGAACAAACAAGCGCCGATAAAAGTACCGGGAGTATATAGTACATCTGGAAGTAGGGATCATCAGTCACGACGCATCTGCGAAGCACTCTAGTTCTCTCTTCTGCCCTCTGCTGTCTCTCCCTTTTTCTCTCCCACTCTCTCTTCTTCTTTCTCTCTCGCTCTCCCTCCCTCTCTCTCTCGCATTCACCCACAGCGAGTGCTAAAAACCATTTGTCATCGCCAGCGTAAATATGTTCTCTGAGCGAAACGTGCATTCGACTTGCCTTCTCTCGCGAGAAATCGGAGGATCATTCTGATATTTTCACGCAGCCGCGTGAAATGTGATTTTAGAAGATTGTTGAATTTGTTGTGGAAAACAGATATATCCTCCCCCCATTTTAAGAAATTCTTCAAAGATTGATCATTCGTTTCTACTTGTCTATATATAAAATCGCTTGCGATTCGTCCAGATGCTTACGAAACATACCGATCTCTCGACAAAAAATAAAACGATAGAAAACAAAACGAAACGCGAAGAACGAAGAAAAAACATGCTCGATACGCGGGATGTTGCGCGGGGCTTATCTTTATTTAGTATAACCACACGTCCGCGCGCTCGGGGGAGTACCTTAAAAAGTTCGTCTAATAAAACCCCGAGGCCATTTGTCAACGGGGGTGCGCAGCGCACCCCCGGGTGGGCCGCTGCTACAAAATGTATGTAAAACATATCCAGTCGACGCACCGCGGCTCGTGAAGCCGTAACCGCTCGCGCGTCTGATGGGCCGACATCTAAAATAATAAAAGTTGCCTCCGTCATTTGTCAACGCTTCCTCTAAGGAGCGACACGGCGAGGCGACCCACCACCCGCCACCTCGTAATTTCGCGATGTCGCAGCTGCGAGCGCGTTTGCCGTCTCTCCCTCCCCCTTTCCAGTCTCTTCTTCCTCACCCTTGCAGAAGAAAGACACCGTGCTACAACGATTTCGTGTTACGGCTCTCCCTTAATTTTACGAAGAGTCGTCTTTTCCCCCGCGTCGTGGAGGCGCGCGTTTACCCCTCGCGGAATAAGAATTTGAATGAAGCTCGACGCGAGTCGACTTAATGCGATAACGCGCGCGACATCACATGTAGAGCGTCATAAAAAGCGTAAGCGAAGAGTCCGCGAATGTCACTTTATAGGTATCCTCGTGCGATTGCGAAGATTATCGCGGTTCAGATATTTCAAAGGTATCAAGTTTTTGCCAGAATATCCTCGTTTCTTCTTTCTATTTAATTATCCGTCTTCTTGAATTATACATTGAACAATCGCATGTTCGCGTTAAAGATTGGACTGGAAAAATTACGACCGACCACCACACGCATACATATACATATACGACGTGCACAGACGACGATCGAAACTTTGTACAGTCGCATTTTACGTTGGCTTAATTAAACCACGCACATTGAACGATACCTGTGGAGAGAAAGAGCGGCTCCATAAGGAACGTCCCTCGCCGGTGCTTCGGATATCCGCGGGGATCCCAAGGTGACGCAAAACGAGGCGTTTCCGTACTTTATGCCCGTCCGCCTTAATCCTTCGAAGACGCGGAACGAGAGAGCAAAGGAACGTGGTCGCGACGTGGCCTTAAAGTGAAATAATAAATAAAATAATATATCCCGCGCGTCTCTCTCTCCTGTGCGTTGCCGACTCGCGGACGGGGCAATAATCTAGGAGAACGAATGTGCCAGACGACTTTTATGAAACGATCCGAAGGGGCCCCTCCGCCCCGACATCCTTTTACGCACATGTATAGTTGAAAAATAAAATCCCAACTCTTTCTCGGAAGTCGTGGGATAGGCGAGAGAGATGGAAGCGGCGGGATAAAATGTTAAATACGGCCGCTGAACACCGGGGGCCGACAATAAAATTGTCGTAAACCATTCGCTCGAATAAATGCACCTGTTTGGCCATTGCGTCGTATCACTATCTCGCTTAATGTTAATCTCCATTGCGATTGGTCGACATATATTCGTGACTTTGACTCTATTCCAACGTGCAAATTATCGACTGATAAATACATATCAATTCATTAAATGGATCCAAATCGCGCGTATCTTTTTCAAAAACGACAAGAGAAAGGGGATCATATTAATATACGTATCATACATATAATTTAAAATTGTTTGAAAGTACCATCTATGTGCGTAATCTTGTTATACGCGATTTGCATGAAAACAATTCGTAAACGTTGCGCGATAAAAACTCTTTTTACGCTTTTTCACATCCGCGGGAAAGGGAAAAAGGCGCATTAGTTGCGATGGAATGGAGATCGTTCCCGAGATCGTTCTTCGTCGCGGATAAAACGCGAGAGCGAGTCTCTCGCGCTGGAAAATCTCGGGCTGTCCATAAAGTCGACGCTCACCCCTCGGGGGTGGCGTGTCGTTTCTGCATTGAAAGAATGATCGAGTACCCGGCGCGCCGAAAGGGCGAATGCGCGCCCGACCAACCACCAACCACCACCATCAGCCGGTGGTGGCGTTTGAGTGTAACCGCGCGCGCGGCACTCGCTTATTCCAGTTTATTTTCAAGTAACCCTTCACATTGCTCTAATGTATTTCTTTTAAGCCGCCATTCACGCCGCCCGATATTTCAATCCGGTCCATTCAGCGTCCGTCCGCCCGCCCACCTTTCCGTGAAACACACGACCGATCGATCTAACCAACACCGCGCGTCAATATTCGCACGACTTAATCCATTTCGGCGAATGACTCGTCATCTTTTTTTTCTCTTTTTATTCCTCCTCTCCTCTTTCCCCCCTGGCTCTCCTTTACATTTCCCACGCGCAGTCATTTCGCGATACAATCGTCGGTCGTTTTCTTTTGTGGGCGATAATGAATGAAATAGGCAAGTCGAGCGTTTTGTGAAGGTAATTAAGCGATAGCTAAGAATTGATCGACCGTACAATTAAGATTTTATTCATGCGGATGTTCAAATAGAAATCTCACGGATGTGACATTGCGAGATATTTGAAATAGCGAATGAGAGGGAGAACCGCGATGGAAAGGGAGAAAAGCCATGGTACTTATATAGGGAGAGAGAGAGAGTTTGGATCGAAAGATAAAAGTCCATTGCTGCGTTCGACGTTATAATAATTCAACGTGTACGACACGCGGTGAGAAGGGGTTACACTGCATTCCTGTTCGTTTCGATGTCTATAACGCGCCGACAAAGGGGTCCGCCGATCGCAGGGGGTTCGTTTCGACCCTGTGGATCGCTAAATATTTCATTTCGCATCCCTCGAAACGTTTAATCTCGATTCAGGTATCGCGAGTATGTGTTCTTGCGCGACTCGCGCAGGTGGCTCTCGATTTGCTCTCGATTGATGCGTTGCCTAAAGTCATCATGTGTATAAAACTTGCGCATCTTTGCAAAAGAGGAAATGCAGCATTTATATTAACACAACAAATTTTTATTTGAATAAAAATTAAACATTCTCATCCTCTTTCTCTCTGTGCAAAAAGAAAAAAAAATTTATTAAATACGCTAATAAAACAACTTTTATTGACAAGTAAATAGATAACAAAGCGTAGATGTAGAAACGCGGTCATGTTTCTGACTCTGATCGGACATTGAGGAGTTTCATTATTCGGGGCTGCGGTATAGCCGCGTCTTTCTCATCCCATCGCCCCATCTTCGTTTACATTTATGATTTAATATGATCGTCCATTGTTACGTCCCCTTCGGCTATACCATCTCCCTTTCTTCCCGTACAAATATCTCGCTTTCTGTCCTCGTTACCTATGTAATTTGGACGGGCTTTATTGTTGCTTCTTGCCAGAAGAATGCTTACCGTATCTATCTCCTCGATCCCTTCCAGTTTTATCTCGGCGAATCGTTCGTAACCCGTTATCCAGCATTATTTCCTCACGTTTCTCGCGCAATCGCGCATCGAATTAGATTTATCAATTACAAACGATGACGGTCTCGGAGAGTTTAATTCGTGCAGAAGAAAAAAAATTCCCCGATAAAGTCTAGAGTCTAAATTTGTGTAAACTGTTAATTATTAGTTAAAGCAAGGTAAAATCGCAGTTAAACGCAAACGGCACGCGGCGGAATGACAGCGGTATAACAAAAGCGACACAAAGAGGCGGTCGTGCGCGGCATATTAAATTCGCGCAGAATTCGACGAACTTTTCACCGGCGCATTATGGGTCGGCTATCTGGATGATGTAGCACCGAAGTTGGGAAGACTTTTCCAAGCCAAGCCCCTGTTCTCTCATTCTCTCTCTCTCTTTCTGCTGGTCGTATCTTTTCTCTTTATCTCTACTCACTCACTTACTCTTTCTCTCTCTCTTTCTCTCTGAGCATAGCTTCCAGGGTAGCAATCTTTTATTATTAGCGCAGGCTTTACCAGACAATGAAACGAAAGGAACGGAATATGATATTGTAGTACAGAGGCTCGTCGGAAAGGGAAGCTATTGTCGGTCTCTTTGAATTTTAAAGTCAACGATCGATACGGCTCGGGGGATGCGCCTTTAGCCATATAGCCATATAAACCGCTTCAGTCCGCGCCTCCCTCGCGTTCCACCCACCTACCGTGGATGCTCGTCCTTCGAGGTCCCTTCACCGCCATCGGCTTAGCCCCGGTTCTGTTTATTCGGGATCACCCGGTACGCGATGATTCCGAGCGAGAAACCACCCCCGATTCGCGCTGTATTTTTCGCCGCGATGATGCGCCAAGGATATGAACCACTCGCTCGCTCGTTTCTTCACGACTGCGAATTCAAAGAATTTTGATAGCTCGCGTGTTTCTCTTGTGATATATAATCTAGGAAAAAAACTCGTGCAACAAGTCGGTGAAAATTAATGCAAATTTATAGCAATTGATATCTATATAATTAATGTAGAAAAATGTATCTAAGCTCGAAATACACTCGAACACCAAGTTGTCGATACTTAAATGGTATATAAATGCGTATCCATTTACATGCGAGAAACGTACTTCCCTCTCTGCGATCGAGAACGAAGGTCGCAAGGCCGTCACCAAATTGTCGGCGGACTAATGATAAATTGCGCCCTCGGCCCTGCGGAAACTCCCCACCTCGTACGAGCGTGGCGTACGGGGAATCAAATTGCAATTTGTTATTTGTAATTCCGAGTGTCGCTTAATATACTCCCGCCCCTTCCCCTCGCTCTCTTCGGATGGTGCGGAAGGGTTAGAAATTAAGCGTAGGTTGATGAGAAAGCGCGAAGGTGCGAGACGAAGGGGTGGAGTGTCATCTTGTTTGGCGCTAATAAACAGTAATTAAGCGCGCGTCTCCTTTATTTTTATCGCGCGTAAATCATGCTACGAGGACTGAATACTGAGCCTGAAATCGAGAATAACGCGTTTCTTAAGTGGAGCAAGGTTGTTACTTACGATATCGTCTCCGCGTCCATTTCAATCTTTCCGTTATCTCTTTTCGATCTTTATCTCTCGAAACGATTCCTCGCCAAAGAATCGACATAGGGAGAGAATCGTCGGCTGAGTAGGCAAATATTCGATTTTGTCTATTCAATTTTCCAGAAAAATGACGCCGCTGCCATTTCTCGAGGGCCCCCGCCGCTCTTTCAGCCAAATATTATCGCTGGAACTCGAATGCGCGACGAAAGGGGAGGGAGAGAGAGGGTGATTCGAAGGAAAAGAATAAGTTCGATCAGTCAGAGGGTGGCGGTTACCGTTTCGGTTATGGCTTTCGGAAGCGTCGTCGAATCCTATTCTTGCGCAAACCCGATAAGGGCCCTTTTACGCGTATATTTTCACACACGCGTCGCCTGCACCTCGTCTCGTTGTATACTATATACGTATATATATATATATATATATAAAAGAGATCACAAACGTTTTATTGTATCATTTTTTTTCTCATTTTTTAATTAGAGAATTTCTCTGAGAAAATATATTAAATTAAAAGTCTCTAAAAATGTATTAATGTGTCAAAACTTTCGAATAAGGAACATTAAAATCGATATCATTTTTAGGAATACAGATTTAGTTAAAATATTTTTCAGCTGATTAAAGATAATATTAAAGAATTGAAGAAAAACGTATTAATTTCATTATTTGGGCAAGTACTCGTGATACCAGTAACAGCATTTTTCTGATCCATGTGCGTCTTATGTCGTGGAAACGAAAAGCTTGCGTCGTATCGCGCGATAACTTTCGATTTTTTTCTCACAACGTATTTTTCTTGAATATACTCTCGTATATACAAAGAGAGAGAGAGAGAGAGAAAGAGAGTGGGGGCAAATATGAAAAGGGAAGGGATAGGAGTTGGCTGGCGGCATCGGAGGCTGTGGCGAGGGGCCGGTATCCGTGAGTTTATTTGCGTTTTGCCTGCCGGCTGAGCATCGAGGCGTTCAGGAAAGGCCGGGAAGCGATCGAACAGCGGAGACTTATCGCCGGCCGAACTTCGTGCCGTGTTACGACAACCCTCCTTTCCGCTTTCCGAGTCTGCATCTCGCCCCCGGGGCCTCGAAACGACGACACGCAAAGGGGTAAAATCGGAATAGAATTATTTATATGCGCGCACGTGGTTCTACGATATTCCGTCTAATCGATGGCGCATCAAAAGTTTCGGCGATCTCTCGCCGAAGAATTGATTTAGTCTCGTTCCCCTCGACGATTTCGATTTTAATCCCCCACGATTGAAACTGCGGTAAAGATTTTATCGTACATTTTTTTTTCTCTTTTGTACTGGGATGTTTCGACGTTGAATTCTTTTTGAGATGAAAAGAGGGGAGGGAAAAGTTTCTTTGCGTGGAGATTACATTAGATTCTAATAAACATTTTATCTACTTTTCTATTCTATGTTGAAATGATAAGTTTCGATGCCGATACCTGTAAATCCGAATAACGGATAAAGCTCATGAGGATACACAGCTTTCGGACGTAGAGCATTTTCCGAAGGGTATCGAAGGTATCGACCTTTTTCTGTCCTACGAAACGGAGTCCTCTCGCTACTTTGGCGTGAAAGAGGCACGAAACAGCGGCGGGTTAGGGCACGTAAAAAGTCCACGAGGGACTGGAATTGGGGTAAAAACGTCCCGGCGCGGCGTGAAACCCCTGCAGATTGACTCCATCCGAAACCGCGATAAGCCCCATCATGCTCTATCTTTTTTTTTCTTTCTATCCCCCTCTCCTCCCCCTTTCGCCCTCATCGACCTCTATCTCTGTGTATCTTTTTCTTCTTCTCTGTCACATTGTGGAGAGGAGAGAGATCCGTAACGACCATCGATAGCCCTTAATCGAATGATCCGCGCACAGCTCCACGCATTGCTGGAAAGTGATTTTTATTTTCCACTGATTCTAATTTATATCGGACTTTATGGGCGACTTTGGGTCGTAGAGCGGTAACACACACGCGTCCAAGATATGCAGCCTCGTGTATACACGGACGCATGTATGTGTCGCGTTCAGATCGAGGGGTTAGCCCGCGGTTATCTCTCCGTTACGCGTTGGCAGGCATATGCCCCCCCTGATACTGCTGCTGCTGCTTCCCGATGGGGTGGCGAGACACAGGGCGCGTGGGGTGCAGGGTGCGCGAAGGTCATAATTTTCAGATTTATGTACAAATGTTTCGCGCGCGGGGTGCGCGCCCGTTTCTCCTCCTGGGGAAGATGCCTATCGTAAAGTTTCGCGGAGAATTGAAAAATGCTCTCGAGGCTTTCGCGCGCGGGCGATGATGGAACACGGGGTGGATCAGCGGCGGGAAAGCCGTCGCCCTTTGGGTCGGTGAAACGACAGCGGGGGAGTAGAGGGAGAAAACCGTGGTCACAGATCACCGTGTTTGCTTCTCGACGAAAGACAAGGTTTTTTCTCCGCTATACATCTTAAATAATACGGGAAGATTAATGAGCGAATCGGGTATATAGTTTCGCGATCGGTATTCTTTCATTTTTAGAGATAGTGTTTTACGTTGGACCGTAAAAGCAGCAAGTATAAAAAAAATGGTTCGTTAAAATACAAATTGGCCGTGTTACGCGTTGCTCAAGTACGTATGTACGTACGTGTAGCATAGATACATAAACACACACATACACACATTCAAGTGGTAACAGCAACAGCGAAGTACATTCCTCGAGAATCGGGCGGGTCCGTTTCATAATTCAGACCCTTTCTAGGCACCCCTACTTCGCATACCCCCGAACGTCATTTCTGATGTATGACGCATAGTGCCGGTGCACTCAAAGTGCTATCTGTTAACGAGCTTCTCTACTCGGGGCTTGTCTTACGCATTACACTTTATTACGGAAACCTAATATGTTCTCCGTTGACGCGCTATCGCTCTGTCCAGTCGTTTGTACATTAAATATTAACTGGAGATAATGTTACGTAAGAATGCTATTTCGACTGTATCTTCATATTCATATACATCATTTTTCTCTTACATCTAATTGTAGCATTTCAAAACCACATTATTCGCATTTGTTAATTTAATTTAATTGCATTTAATTTATTTCTCTATGATCTCTGTATTTTTTAAAGGATATTTTAATTAATTTACATTTGCATATATAATACAGAAGTCTCGGTTAATATAGATTTTCGATTGTACGAAGATGAATTTTGTCGAGTCATATAAGATTAGCCAAGCTTCTTGTCTTACGTAGGAACGCATATTATTAGAAGACCGGTTTAATTCGTTTACACGTATATACATTTGTTCTACACGTGCCAGAACAAATGGAACCGGAATGCTCGATACTTTGCATTAATGAAAAAAAAGCACCATCTCAGTCTCTCTCCGCTACTATTCTGTTTCCATTCTAACTGACGTTAACGGTTACGACTACTCTCCGGACTTTCGGTGACTCGATGACAGAAAAATCGTTCCGCTCGTGCGTTCTCATCTCGCTTTAAGCGCTTCCCGAAAATTATGATTTTTCGTATTAACACTTCCGTTCGCGCGTCGTCAACGTATCATCGTTATGCTAACGCGTCAATGATGTTTATATTTTATCTTTTTATTGCCTTCCACATTTAGTTTTTGAGACATGAATATGCGTGTATTCGGTATCCTCGCGTAAGATTACTCGTACTTGGCGTTAAATCCTCCCGGCAGGATCACCTCCTCTGCGGAGTGAATTAACAAGCCTGTCCCCGGCCAAAATCCGAGGCGAAACAATCGGGCCGTCGAAACGATCCGGGAGTCGTTTGACTAAACAGCCGGTTATCTCGTCGCTTAATCAGCATTGTCTCCTTAGCACCCCCGGAACGCGTAGGATAGGTGTCCCTCGGCCGGGTTGAGGGAAAACGCCTCGGTCGAACGACGACGAAGACGGTGGTGCATGCCCCCGAGGAAAACAATTTAGCTCAATCAACATTTCTAGGCGAATCTCGGGCGTCGTCTAATTAAACCGCTGTCCCGCGCGAGGATAAAGTCGGAGGTTATCGCCGCCGTCTCGTATCTGATCCCCTCGGCCGGGTTTAATACAACTGCGTTTTCACTTCGGGTTCCGAGTTGCGCGGAGGAGGGGGATACGTATGTCGTGGATGTGTGTGCGAACGTGTATCCTTCTTATATATACGTGTACAATGGAACGGATGAGGAGAACTCGGGGAGTCTCATTTCCTGTCCGCGGGGGTCCCGCAGGGGATACATAATTAGCCCGGTTCGTCGGAAACGAAAGGAGGGGGCTTCGCGTCTCCGCCGATCTTCCGCTCCTCCATCTTTCTCGGTGAGATGCTGCTCTTCGATCGATTTCGACTCTCGTCAAGAATTGAATTTTGACGGCTTTGTGCGAACGTGCGAATCAGTCGTCGACGCGAATCGTCTGATGACTCGTCCGTTATTAATCTCGGGCCGCCGAATGATCGGCCAATTTCGGAGGGTCGTGGAACATCGAGGAAGCGAGAGTGGATCCGCGCCAAGTTGAGAGAGCGGCGCGATTTCCGGCGTGGAAACCGCCTCGGATTGTGCAGACGTCAAAGTCAATTGCAAGACGCACGCCGGTGAATTAATCTCAATCGTCGGCGGGCCTCATGTCATTTATCATGACTCGTTACGCGCGGGGGAAGGCGCGAGGGCGAATACACACGGATTGATATGAAGTTAGCTACGGTAGCCTGTGTACGATTGCCTGTGTCCTGGCCGCCGCTCTATCAGTCAAAACGACGAGGGTCTGAAGAAGTGAGAACTAATTTTAAAAAATGCGTAGGTACTCTCTCGAACGAGAGCGATGTGAAAAAAAAGCTCCCAAGTGTCTCTCGCGTGTCATCTTTTTTTTTTCTTTTTTAAACTTAACGTAATAAGGATTTATGATTTTTGTACGTGTTTCTATGCATTCTTGAGTTGCATAGTGTATAGTAATATGTATATATACTATATAGTAGTATGTGTCAGTTACTATATCCGGGCATATCGAGAATGCCGATATGATGTTTATGGATTTTGCGATGGCGCTGCTCTTGTTGCCGAATACCGGCGATTATTTTCCGATAGACAAATTCCGAAGCGGGAAGTGTTTATTAGAGATGCACATTCAGTGTTTAGTCAATATCGCGCTGGCATACTACACGAGTATCGTACGTTATCGTGGAGGGTCGAATTAATATTTACGGGAAAAAAAATGTTCCTTGTTTTGGTTCACAAAGAATCCGCCGAAATTTTTTACAATAAATACATAGCAATACAGAGAGTCGTTTACAGATGAGAAGAGATAAATATTAATCATTCGTGACGATACGAAATTATATTTTAAATAATATATCTTTGAAATGTAACAATAATTTTTCTCGCAACTTTGAGATAGAATCGAGGAAAATCAGAAATTAATGTCAGAGAGTCAGAGACGTCTTATTTCACTTGCCCTATTGATGTTCGTGGAATGTCAGGCATCCGCTGATTGAATTTGGGGGAGAGAGAAAGAGAACCTTCTTCCTTCCACACAGGGTCGCGCACAGTTTGATAAATGTTGTCCGTCTCTCGCGATATGCCGGATAATATCTGTAAGGATCTGGCAAGAGAGAACACAGAGGATCGGACTCCCGGCCCTTTTTGTCGACGACGGCATCGTTTGTAATTCGAATCCATCGCCCTTCGCGCGAAGGAACCGGAGTTTCAACGCTTGTAGTACGTCAGCGAGGAATCTCCCGTCAGTAATTTATGGTCTCGCCACGTTCCCGAATTAAGTCCCCCATTTTTCCTCCTCTGCCCTTACGTTTGTTTGAATTAGATCGCGCCCTCGCTAAATTGACGTACATCGCGAACACGAAATTATATATATATATCTTTGAAACAAAAATTGATATTGATACATAATTTAGTGAGATTTTCAGATTTTTCGTGTTAATTAAAGTATGTACGACTGTTGACGCGATACTCGAGAAAATACTGCCTTACAATTGCAAGTATATCCTTTTAAGATCGCGTTGCGTCTGAGGACACTCGTTACGAGAGAGAGTCGCGGAACCCCTTTCGCTTCAAATGTCACGGTCCTAAGGGTGGAATTTTCACTCCTGGACTCGCAGAAGCGCGCGCTAAGGATCATGTTACCGACCCTCCACGCAGATCCAGGTCGTTTATTATTTCGACTTGGTCGAAATATCTACGAGGAAGCGACCCTTCTCGAGATGTACTACGCGGTACAGAGAGAAAATGTTGTGCGCCCTCCTACGAGATTAATCTCGTATACAGAATTAAAACAAACTGTTTACGCGAAATCACTCGTATCGAGTTAACATTGACTAGTCTACGTGTACTTTTCCGCCGTTTAGTCTGATTCCAAAATTGCGTATGAATTGTTTTAACATATATACCTCTTGATAATTTATCGTATACAAAGTAGACTGAAACTTTTTGACGGTGATTAAAATTTTCATGTCAGTTAGCGGCTTTGCGATATTTTCGTCTCGTTCGCCCGATGGGGTTATGGATGTAACAGTTTGTCGATCGGCGTTACGACGTTCGGGCTTTATGTTACTCGATAACGGGATAAACGCGCGAATAATTGGGGATTCGCGATTTAGGTAAAAAAAAAAAAAAAAAAAAAAAAAAATGTTTACACGCCGCGACATGCGACGACGCGTCGCGATAAAAATTCATTGGCGTATGTGAATGCCGATGGCACGTGTGCATCGTTTATTAAAAAAGCTGTTGGACGGCCGGGCCGGATCGAAGAGAGCACGCGGGGACATACCTTCGCCATTTTACAGAGGCCCTTTGTCGCGCCGAAATTACAATTGCTATCGTCATTATCGGATGCGTTATGCGCACGATGCGTTTGGGGTGGACGCGGAAATCCCACCCCACTGTTTGTCCCGTTTTGATCGAAAACGTCAAAGCGACCGAAAAAACATACATACGTCTCTCCGGAATGCCGATCGGAAAAATATGAGCGGAAGGAGAAAGGGTGTCGTGAGGATCCGCGAGGATCCGCGATCTACTTAATTTCGCGAAACGATCTAGAATCGCGTAGAACCTTCTCCTTCTCCTCGGTCTTCGAGGCAGTTCGTCCGCCTCCTTAATGAACTCCCGCTGTTTCGAAGCGGCCGTTTCTGAACATCGGATAGGGAATCCCCGCGGAGTTCGTCATTACTGACGCAAAATTAAAGCTAAAAGATACAGAAGGGTCGTGCGCGTTTTCGGCGCGCGGCTTATTAGTTTTGCGCAAAGCGTGGGCGAACATCGGGGGCCACTCGCACGAGAGCTCCGCGCGATTATTTATGAAGGAATTAATTATTGCGACGAATTTAATATAAACGTTCGCTCTCTTGCTTGCTCCTTCGATTAACGAGGCTGTAATTTCAACTGGTGAATACGACGTCGGGAAAACCGGGTGGTTTCACTCTCTTTCTCTCTCGCGTACGAGAGATTGTGTGTGCCTGTCGGTCCGCGATCACTAATTATTCGGGTATCGTCGAGAGATCCGCGAGCGCGAGTAGGAGCCGTATTACGTGCGCATAATGAAACCCGTATTAACGTATTCGCGCACGCGAATACACGCGAAGCACGCATATGTATACGCGAAAATGCGCGGCGAACGTAACCGTAGACACGGTGAACGTCGAGCGTAATATTCGACTAATTACAAATTTAATAACCCCGGCTTTCGTTGCCGGTTATTGCAACGTCTAAATGAATCGACTCCGCGTCTCTTTCTAACCACTCCCCATTCGCTACTTCGCTTTCGAAGATGGTCGATGATTTTGTTGTCGGAAAAGGAGGGAAATATAGAAAGTACAAAAAGAACCAAGTTCTCACCGCCGACTGCTTCTGTTTTAATGGACTCGCATTACCAATTAAAATTTAATTAGCATTGAAATTAAATTATAGTTATTCGAATTATTACGGTGTTCAATGATGATGTTATGTCGATGCCATTATTATGCTCGAGAAGACTTGAAAAATTATATCCTTATGTTATATATTATTTTTTTCTATTATTTTATACTATATAGCTAAATCTTTTCAATTTTTATATGTGATTATTCCGATTAAGGGCAAAGTCATCCTGCGAAATATATATGTTTTCTCGATTCTTTCTCGTCGGGGAATCTTTAGATTTTGCGGCTTGTGCGAGGCGCACACATAAAGCCGCTCTCCGTTTCCCTTAACACCGCCGTAACTTATCGCTCGTAGACACAGTATTTCTCTCCGGCTCTTTGAAAGCATTTTCTCATTAAAAAATTAAGGGTAGAGAGGGGGGAAGGAGAGGCGGGCGAGAGTGAAAAGGAGCGAAGCGGTTGCAGAGGGGGAGGGAGGGAGTGAGGGGGACCGAGTTCGCGGTGCAGAAACGAAGCATGGGGCTGAGACAGGAGGGTTTTGCGGCGGTGAGCAAGGGGGCGGGGGCGAGGGTGGACGGAGGGGTCGGTAAGTGCTCTGCGGCTCCCAGATGCGCCCAATATTATGTTTAATGATATTAACTTCTTACTTAATGGTCCGCGGTTCGATTCGAGGTGCGAAAGAGGCGCCCCCCTCCGGACCACAAGCCGTAGAAGCCGGAAAAAATATACCCAGGAGAATAATTTGGCGAGTCGAGTACACGCGCGGAGAGGAGAGAAAAAGGAAACGGGCAAAAAGCGAAAAAGAAAATGAGAGAGAAAGGGAGGAGGAGGAAGGAAGACAAAGAGCGAGATAAGAGAAGTATGTATATACAGTAAAAGAGCACAATATATTGCATGTAAGACTGGTTTACTTTCTCTTCGGCTCTTTCTCTTAACTCCCTGCAATATAAATTTGCGACTATGCGGATGACCTTCGCTATAAACCTCATGATAAAAGCCGTGGCATCGGCGGACGTCCCCCTTTTTCTGCGGCAATGCTGTCGAGGGTCGCTCTCGCCCTCAACTCTTTACTCACGATTAAGGAATCTGCCCGCCTGTTCCTTAGCCAAAGGGCTTGTATTACGGAACTCTCTTTTGTCACCCGAAAATTATTTTCTCTCTGCCGCGAAGTGATATTATTTCAGAGAAGTAGTCAAACGCTCATTAAGTGGTGACGGGGCTGATAATTTTTAATTATTCTATTAATCGCGATCTGTAGAAAATCTTCCGCAAAGATCAATCATATACTTTTTGTGTCGACGTTAGGAAGAGCAATCTAAAATATAATTTTATAAGAAGCTTTTACTTTGCTCATTCTCCCCGTTTACCCCCGACTTTATGATGGAAGCGACCCGATCTCGTAATCCTTCGCTCGCTTCTTAATGCGAACTGCGACATTGAGACAGAAATCTTAACGATTCCTGGTAAACCGCGATGGACCCCGGGGGCACGAGTGCCAAACAATATAAAGCTAAGATTAAAAGTTTCTCGGGAGCGTAAAGCTCCGGCGCCGCATTAACGAGCGACTCGTAAAGCAGGATGAAATCGAAGTAAAATTTAAAGCAGAAAAAGCGTAGAATCTCAGCGAAACACGCTTTACGAATTCGTTTACCGCTTCATTTGTTTGCAGATATTTTGTTTTGCAAATATACTTGAATGAATCTTATTAACTTATTGTTGGCGCGATAAGGACGTGAAAGAAAGATCCTTCTTTATGGCGTCTTTGTGGCGGAATAAATAAACGCGATGTCGCAGAGAGAACGTGGCGATTAAGAACGATACGTGGTATACAATGATACGACCGAGAACCGTCGCGGTGTGCGAGACCGATACTTATCTTCCTACGCGGATCCCTTGCGTCCAGCGACTAGAATAATTATTTAATTAATACCCTACGTAGAGTGTGCGGCGGAGTCCACCTCCGCGCTCGCTCGCTCGCTCGATTTAAATCCCCTCGGATTAATACCAAACCTTTCTTTTCTCTCTCCTTCTCTGTTACAGGCTCCGCGAGGAGAGAAGCGACGCCGAGAGAGCGCTGGCTTTGGACCACAAACCCAGGGACCTCAGCTCGCACAATGGTAAGGTTGCACAAGCAAATGTTCAGTTAATATGTTCAATCATAGCGATTTCTTCATTTTGTAAAAAATTACGTCAATTTGTCAGTTTTTTCTAAATATATCAAAGAATACTCCGAAATATTCCATTGACATTTCTTACGGGCTTATAATTTCCAATACCGTTTCTCGTATTCCTACCTGTCTCGTCGCGACGACCTGTCACCTGGATTAAGTCGGTAACGCGAGATGCTTAATCGTCAGAGTTGCCGGAGAACGGTCGATCGATGCGGATTCGAAGTCAAACGGCGCAGAAAGATTTTTGACCACGACAGTCCGGCGCGACGTGGCGGTCCGACAGAGTCCGATCTCGTGATCGTCCTTTTCTGTATTTCTCTCTACCTTTCTTTCCATCTGGCTTGTGTTTGTCCGCGGTCGAACCAAGAGGCGTCCCGGGCGTTTAGGATCCCGGAGATTAAGTCCGATATCGGGTTACGCCCCAGCACGGTCCTTATATACCTCTCTTTCCGATTCCGTATAATATTATAATCCGTCTGATGGAATCCGTCCTTCTCTCCCCCCTTCATCTTCCACGATAAACACATCTAGCCAAAGACGCCGCATTTCAAAACGCTTTTATTATACGTTTCGTATTCTCTGTCACGTAACGTCGATTCGTCCATTGATCATAAATTTGCATATCTTTCATTATACTCACACATATATATACAATAATGTTTATGAGATCGAGCCTTTCGCGCAAGAGACCCTTGGTTGCCGAGATTCCAGCCTCCAGCCGGCAGCCGGAGCGTGTAGGAGTCAATTTAACGTAAAAGATGTACGATTCATTAGATCGCGCGCGTTGGGAAGAGAGCCGAGAAAACCGCGACCCCTCTCTTTCAACGGCCAACGAGATACATGGCGCTCCGGGGCGCGTACGTGTGTGAACGGCCGAGGCGAGGAGCTGGTCTTTACTGCTATATATATACATACACACACATGTATATACTGGTTCGGTACTCCGTGCGTGTACCCCGTGAGATCACGAGTGGCCCGAAGCAATGCGTCAGCGCCGACGACCGTTGCCCAAACAGTATCTATCTATGTCAGGATTAAAATACTAGGATATCAAATACGCGCGCGCGTTCGCTTCGGAGGCGATCGGAGGAAGGAAAAAGGGATGCGCGCGGAAAGAGAAAGAGGGATGGTGGGAAGGGAGATTCGGAAAGTGGATAGTCCGCTTGTTCTCGTCTAAACGGGGATGCGCGGCGGCAAATAAAATCCATCAACTTGTCAGTCCGGTCGATGGACGCGCATCTCGTTCTTCGTAACCGAACGTTCCACGGGAAAGATTGACGCCGCTTTCCAGCGTTATCGCGCCGGATAGATACATGGACACAATGTCAATGCGAGTCTGATATCGATTCTGCGCGATATAAGATAGATATAGATAGACAGTAATATGTATATGTACTTTTATATATTAAAAGTGAGTTTTATTAATTTTCCCACGACATCTTTACATATTTTTCAGGCTCCTCAAACGGTCACAGCCCGGTTCTAAATCTCTCCAAAACAGCGGGAAGCGGAAGTGTGGGCGAGCAATCCGGAAGCGAGGCGGGCGCGTCGCACCGTTCTCAAGATGACGAGGAGGAGGACGATAATCTATCGGAGGACCTCGAGGATGACAACGAAAAGGACGAAGGTATGTTTTTCATTTTATTCACGAAGCGAGACAGCAACGCGATACTTGTATCATCTCTGATAAGGCGGTGGGACCGAGGAAAGATTTGCCTCGCAATCAATTAAAAATTAAAACGCGTTCTTCTCGCTTTTGACGTTCGACGAAAGTCCGAAAGGACGATTTCGACTCGAAAGAACGGAAAAGGAAAAAAAAAAAGGAGACAGAGCGGATTCGTGCTCGTGAAATAATTATATCGATTTTGCCGGACACGCCGCGTTTAAAGACGAGTTCTTCTAGACGGCTGGCGGGTCAGGCCCTCTCATCCATCATCTCTACCGAGAGAGCGCGAGGGACGCTTCGGGATTCGTCTTCCATCGTGCCCTGAGAAACACGCCGCAGCGGTTGCCAAGTTGCATGTAAATCGCAGCGATTCTTAATTGCTAAGAATTAGCGCGAGGAAGTAATATTTAATAGAGGGATTAAATGTAATTATTACTTCCTAATGAATTTGTCGGATATACGTCGCGTGTTCCGCGGAAGGTGTCTTATTCTTCTTCAGCAGCGTTCTCCAAAATGCGCGGTATCCGTGCGAGAAGCGTCACTGTCGGCGCAAAGCGATCATTAGACTCGCATCTTTGGTATTTAGTTTCATTTTTTCGAATGAAAGATGGATCGAGAGATAGAATCCCCGTCCGAGCTTTGTCTCGCTATCTCACCTTGCCTTGTTCCGGCGTTCCGAGCTCACCGAAGCATCATAATCGTTTTGATTTCTAATCGACTCGACCATTGTCGCGCTGGCATGTTAATTGGGCCGGTCCAATTAATGAATCCGAAGGATCGCTTGTAAAGTCGCGTATCCCATACCATTTCACGTGAGATCGGTTCCACGAACGCGTTTCCTGAAAAGAAAGAGAGAGGAACATTCGAGAGAGGACGCGCGTTCGATCATCTCACATTGTCTTAATTAATTTTGTTTCTTCTCTCAGGGCTGCGATTTAATGCACCGAGCGGTCGAATCGTTAAGAGAAAGCGAGTCTCGTATTCGCGGGATCCGGTGTGATGATTTATGAACGAATCGGAACATTTCGTTTTCGACGCCGGAGTCGTATATACAATTCACAGAAATCATAAGATTATTCGGCATTCGCTCTCCATGCTGCGAAGAGAGGCCGTGTCTGGCTGACAAGCGGAATTGAAAAACATCGGGAATCGCCGCGCGTTCGCAAAATTAGGGGATCCCGCGTGTATCTCCCCCCAAATTAGTGGGCCCTTAAATTCCACGAAAGGCGCGAGTTAGACGTATAAATTTCGGCGCAATCCGTGTACGACGAGGAGGACGGGGGGAGGGGAAGGGATCAAATCTGTCTCGCAGCGTGTCGTACGCAACATGGATACCATCCTACCTACGGTGTGCTCGACGGATGATCTAAGTAGATCCCCATCGAACGCCCGTGGGAGTGTACACGCTCGTGGAATGCAGTTCTGATTTAATGAGACGCGTCACTATCTCCCGCTCTTATTCTCGGAATCGCATTTACCGCAATTTCTCCTCGATTTTCTGCAACTGGTAATCCTCAATCGAAGTCCAGCCCGATCGTTCGCTTCGTCGAGACAAATTCTTCCTCTCTCGAGTCTTGAGCGATACATCTCGACGACTTATGTTGGCGGATAATTCTTCCGCTTACCGCTTTTTTCATCGCGGTGGTCCCGTCGCGTTGTCGTCGAGAGGAAGAGATTCGAAGGCCGAAGAAACAAATTCATGCGCCTTCGCGGTGAAAAGATTTCGAGAGACTCCATTCTCTTTCTCTCCTGATAATTGTAATGGGCCGAGGCGGAAGATATAGGCGCTCGGGAAAAAGGAGAGGAAATGAGGATCGTGCGCGAGGTTTTAAATGGACGGGGGGGGGGACCGATCGGAAAGAAGAGGCGACGAGCTTCCCTATCAAAAGACGCCGGCCAACACCGAAGACGCGCGCCGAGCATTAAATCGGCCAATGGCAATAAGTAACCGCGATTGCCGAGTGGCGTTGTAGGTGCGCGCAGATAATTAAAAGACGATACAATAAACCACGTATCGCCAGCCGTAAAGCAGCCGGGCCGCTAAGGCCCAGGGTGCGGGCCGGTCTGTTCCGCGAGCGATCACTTAAGTCTGGGGAACCCACGCAGACATCTTGTCTCACCGCCACTCTCTCTCCGGTCTCTTCGGTAATAACCATAAGACATCCTTTATTCCGGCGCGCGATTCCGCCAGTTTTTAGCGGCTATGTGTGCAACGGCAGAGTGTCAATGTTTCAAGTAGTAGAGCATGTTTCTATGAAGCGTCCCGCGCATCAGCCTGGGTGGTCCAGGTTGATCTACTCTCTCAGTTATAAAAAAAAACTATATATAATTATTTAGAATGATGTGATTAAAAACATATAGACATTTCATCTTAGCTTGTAAGAATTTTTTAACTTTGTATGGATAATCGAATAAGAGCTGTAAATTATATTGCAAAATCATCGATAAGGATTTCGTTGTGTCCCCCCCCTCCCATATTTCATAGCAAAATGCTAAACAGCCGGCCGAGACGCGACTAATCGTCCGAGGAATGCCGTGTAGCGTTCAATCCGTGAATTTAATTCGCCCGCGTTGACGTTAAATCAAAAAGTGGCGAAGGGTAACAAGTAGTCGTCGCGAGATTACGACTCCGAGACACGCACGCGATATAAGTCTCGCACGTCGGGAGGGGCCTCTGCTTCTCCTTTACATCGGGCGTTGTTCGACGTTCGTTGTGGCGAATTTATCATTGACGTTTTGCTCTCGACAACGCGGGGCCGGGAAAGAATTTCATGCGAAATGAGCTTGGCGCTTTTTACAGAATAGAGACAGCGTTTATTTATCGCCGGCGAGAGAGCGGTTCTCGCGGTCGACCAGCGTTCATCTCCGCATCTTCTACACCAAAAGATTCTTCAAAGAAATGAGATAGAAATATTACTTTTCAGATTTGTCGGACGTGGCGGAGAATCTGCCGTTGCCGGCACCAGGCTCGGAAAGCCCACCCCAGGCCCTCAACTACTCGCAGATAGCCTCGGCGGCGGTCGCCGTGTCTCAGAGCGCCCAGGATCCCTCGGTCTCGAGTACGGAGACCCTGCTGAGGAATATCCAAGGCCTGCTCAAGGTCGCGGCCGACAACGCGAGGCAGCAGGAGAGGCAAATCAACTACGAGAAAGGTCAGTGGCAGGCTTTCTTAAGACACTTGAGGGCGCTCTCCACAATTTCATTATCTTCCAGCTCTCCCAGAACCACATTAAGAGGCATTAGTCCCTGTCCCGTCGACCGAGACCCACCGTTCCTCCCCCTCCTTCTTGCTCTTTATCTCGCTCTCTATTCCGCAGCCTCATCTACCGCATCCCCTTTCCCTTACGAGGCTTCAACTTTTGTCTCGCTTGCATCGCGTTAAGATGGTGAATACGCGAAATGGAGACGGTAATGTGCGTGGTACGCGGAGGGAGAGCTGGATGAATCTCGTAAGACAAAAATGCGAATGATATATGGAATTTTGCTTTTTATCTTGATGCAAACTTTAGTGTGTGCGCCTTGATACTCGATGTTTTCCTTCGCGCACAAAGTATTTTAATATCCGTGCGCGCTAAGCTGCGCATAACGTAGGATATAGTAATTCGACATGCATATTATTACTGCGAAATTCTGAAATCAATAAAACGAGCGTCCCTACCCTTTGTGAGTGGCATCTCGAAAATGATTCATGCAAATATTTTGCACAAGAAGCGACGTGACCTTCCCCCGGTGAAATATCGCTCGTAAAAATAAAAATAAAAAAACATCGTGTTTGGCGCGTCGCGAAGACGAGAAGATGTCGTTCGCGAGCGAGCGACTCGGAGGATAAATTTAAATATCGTTGTCGCGTAGATAGAGTCTGTACTGCAGATTACGATGAACGTAGGCAAGACCCATTAAGAACGAATCGGTGTGCGGCGCGAGATGACGTGCAGCATACGACTTCTTTCTCATTAACGGCGCGTGATAAATAACGCCGGCGTTATTATTAAATATCCTCGTCGCGAGAGAGATCGTCTCGGAACCCTTCGCACGAAAAAAAGAGAGGGATCGACGCAAGAAACGACGCAAATAAGTAGTCGTCTCTCACGCGTTGAGGTTTCTTCGGCATCAAGATGGAATTAATAAATTCTATGATAAAACAGATATTTCGATGTAAATTATCGAGTCATTCATTCGATATCGGAAAGTATCATTAATCAGTTTAATTGTGATGACATTTAACAAAAAAAAATCACATTACGATGGAAAAGTTGATGACGCACAATCGACGATCTATATCTCTTATATGTCATTAGATATAAACGAGTTGCCATTATAGTCGCTAATTGTTATTACTAATAGTATGCGATAATTCTATTGACTAAGCTTCGTTGCGAAACGTAAGGGACGGGGTGCATCGCCGATAATCGCTGATTCACGAAGTCTTGTGGATGCAATTATGGAGAAAAAGGAATGTACGATTAAAAAGCGCTACATAAAACGACACACAACGCGAAGCTGATTTCATAGCCGAGCGATCGCAGTTCCTCGACGTATATATCGTGCACCAAGAGAGCGAAAAGAACATGCTCGAGATATTTTTTACACAAAATTCAATTCTCGCGGCAGGAACTATCGGGTGTGTGAAGTTGGCACCCCTATGTTATGCTATCATAGTTCTGTTAAGAGTTCTGAGTTATTTAGAACCATAGGAAGAGTTCTTGATAATTTTTAGAAATAGTTCCGGTCATTACGATAACGAAAATCAGTTTCAAAAAATAGGGGTGCCAACTTCACATTTTTTTACACATCGAGTTCCAATAGTTTTGAGCAGAGTTTTAAGGTTCTTTTAAATAGTTATATAGTTCCTGATTATTTTTTTAAAGAGTTCTGCAATTTTTAGATAAAAAACGTACCTTCAATATCGAAGATATTTCTAAAATATCAAGTTCTCGTGAAAAACGTTAAAGTTCGTGATTTTCTAAATGTTTCGTAAAAGTGTATTAATTTTAAAAAATCAATCTCTTCGAAACTATAATAGATAGAGCTATGTGGTTTTCACGTTTTTTCTTGTCTTATCGAGTACGATTCAGAACTCTACCGTCTTTCCCCAGAACTTGATATTTTAAAAATATCTTCGATATTGAAAGTATGTTTTTTTATCTCTATAAAAATTGCAAAACTCTTTCAAAAAATAATCAGAAACTATGTAACTATATATTAAACAATTTAAATTTACTGACCTCACGGTTGCTCCTTTGTTGCCCGATGCCTCCCCGGGCCTCCTTCTCGTACAAGTTTCGAAACACTTGCACTCGCGTTATTTTTTTTCGTTCGCAACGCGCGGCGACGCCCGCGTGTTTCGATAAAACGCGAGACTCGCGAGAGCTTATTCGCGCGCGAATAAAACCGAAGCTCCATTTTCGCGTCGCCGCTTTTTCCAAGACCCACTTTTCGCAGGGGCTTATCGAACGAAGATGATCAAGAGAACGACTTCGCCGCGACGCACTGAAGCCGAAGGATGCAGCGAGACGAACATTGCGCGAGATTCACGATCGACGAGATCAATCTCGCGTGTGCGATCGCGATTACGATATTGGTACGTGCAACGCGATCGGATTTATACGATAATTAACCGTCAAAGACGCTAATTAATACACTCGTCCTTTCGCGGACCGCCAAAAAGCGCGCGACCATTGATTATGAAAAACCGAAGAAAAACACTGAAGGTGGAGCTAGACTGGCATTGCCAGGTTCGGAACGCGCAACGACCAACGACACGTCGCGACGCAACGTACGTGCGAGGTTGAGCGAATCACGTCGCGACTACATGCCCCTACCAGGCGTAGTGATGGGGGTATATGTAGTCGCGATGTGATTCGCCGAGCTCCCACGTCGCAACCTCTACATACCCCCACCACTACGACGTGGCGCGCGTGTCGCTGCGCGTTCCGAAACTGGCAGTGCCAGTCTAGCTCCACCTTCAGTGCTCTTCTTCGATTCTTCGTCATCAACGATCCGCGAAAGGACGAGTGTATTAATTAGTGTTTTTGGTGGTTAATTATCGTATAAATCCGATCGCGTCGCACGTACCAATATCGTAATCGCGATCACACGCGCGAGATTGATCTCGTCGGCCGTGAATCTCGCTCAATATTCGTCTCGCTTGCGTCCTTGGGCGACTTCAGTACGTCGCGGCCAATTCGCCATCTTCGTTCGATATGTGCTGCTATATTCTCGTGGTATTTTCCATCGTTCATGATCAACGGTCGCGCCCTTCTTGCCGGTCCGCGAAAGGACGAGTATATTAATTAGCGTCTTTGGCGGTTAATTATCGTATAAATCCGATTGCGTCGCACGTACCAATATCGTAATCGCGATCGCACGCGTGAAATTGATCTCGTCGATCGTGAATCTCGCGCAATGTTCGTCTCGCTGCATCCTTGGGCGACTTGAGTGCGTCGCGGCGAAGTCGCTCTCTTGATCATCGTCGTTCGATAAGCCCCTGCGAAAAGTGGGTCTTGGAAAAAGCGGCGACGCGAAAATGGAGCTTCGGTTTTATTCGCGCGCGAATAAGCTCTCGCGAGTCTCGCGTTTTACCGAAACGCGTCGAAGATTGTGATAGCTAAAACCCGGGCGTCGCCGCGCGTCGCGAACGAAAATAAATAACGCGAATGTAAGTGTTTCGAAACTTGTACGAGAAGGAGGCCCGGGGAGGCATCGGGCAACAAAGGAGCAACCGTGAGGTGAGTAAATTTAAATTGTTTAATAGTTACATAGTTCCTGATTATTTTTTGAAAGAGTTTTGCAATTTTTATAGAGATAAAAAAACATACTTTCAATATCGAAGATATTTTTAAAATATCAAATTCTGGACAAAGACGTTAGAGTTCGGAATCGTACTCGATAAGACAAGAAAAAACGTGAAAACCGCATGGCTCTATCTATTATAGTTTCGAAGAGATTGATTTTTTAAAATTAATACACTTTTACGAAGCATTTAGAAAATCACGAACTCTAACGTTTTTCACGAGAACTTGATATTTTAGAATTATCTTCGATATTGAAGGTACGTTTTTTTTATCTAAAAATTGCAGAACTCTTTAAAAAAATAATTTGGAACTATATAACTATTTAAAAGAACCTTAAAACTCTGCTCAAAACTATTAGAACTCGATATGTAAAAAAATGTGAAGTTGGTATCCCTATTTTTTGAAACTGATTTTCGTTATCGTAATGACCGGAACTATTCCTAAAAATTATCAAGAACTCTTCCTATGGTTCTAAATAACTCAGAATTCTTAACAGAACTATGATAACATAACATAGGGGTGCCAACTTCACTCACCCGGAACTATCATCGATCGGCTATAGCCGTTTCTGTTTTCGCAACATGCTATCTTGGATCGTTACAAAGTCTTATACTCATATCGCGATGAATTAACGTTGAATTATCTGTACATCTAGAATCTCTGGGATATAAACGTCTCGTCTATAACATATATAACTATATAAACGTATATTGAGTATAAATGACATTTAGCGTTTCTCTAAACACATACACATTTCCCTTTTAAATTATAATCCTTTTAAATATACTTTATACGCTATATCGCGGATGTGGAATAAAATTGCCGCATTTAGCGCCGAATGTAGTCTTCGGATCCCGTGCGCGAAGCACATCGGTGACTCTCGGAGATCGACCGAGAAAGACTAGCCGACGACGACGACAAGGACGTCGTCGCAATCTTCGGCAGACCGGGCGGGCTCTCAATGTACAAGCATTCCTTATCTGCGTTTTCGCAGGTTTTAAGTGGCGGATCCCCATAAACCCGCGTCCGCTATCCGGTCAGAGTCGCGCGTCTCACAGCGGCGCGTTTAATAAATTCCGCGCGAAACGTGACCACGGGACTTTAATTACCCATTAGCCGATACAGGTGTCATTTTCAGGATCGTTAACTAATGCGTTTGCCAGCATTAACGTTAGGAATGCGCCGGGCATCGCGACCGCGGCGCTTAAGCAGCTTCCCGTAGCCGCACGTGTGCGTCGATTCGCAGGGGATGAGACGGGTAGATTCCCCAAGGAAAAGAGAGAGAGAGAGAGAGAGAGAGAGAGAGAGACCTGAAAAAAAAAGAATTCGTGCGTTTTCCATGTCTGGTGGTCCCCTTGCCTCGCGACTTAACGAACAGTCTTCGACGTGCCTTTTTTCGTGTTGCGAAAAGCACGATTCACTTGCATAATTCGTGCCTTCCTGTTGACAACATCCCACTAACAACGTCAGGGTTCCTATAATATTAATTCCCATTAAATCGCGCGACACCTGCGAGCAAATTGTAATAAGGAAGGAAAGACTCCTCAATATCATGTGTTGATACATCTCTTTGGTTTCCGAGATTTAATATATTATCAATGTCTCTCGCCAAGATGTTTCAAGCATATTATTTGGACCGGTAGTTCATTGATCGCGCAATATCACCATCGGGAGATCTCCCTTCCCGCTTCGGCTGGGTAAGCGCGCGGACTTTAATAAGAAGGGACGCGCCCGATCGGGCGGTGGAAAAGAATCGGCTCTCGCGGGCACGTGAACGCTAACGAGTTCATTTGGCGCACGTTGTGACGTTAATCTCGGAATGTGCGGCGGTTATTGCTGGTCGGCTTAACGGATTCCGCGTCGCAGAGATCTCCAGCGCGAGTCGATCGACAGGCCGGATGAGAAAAGGGAGACTGAGGGAGGGGGCGGATAAAGGGTGCTGCTGCGGTATAGAGGAAGGGAAGAGAAAAAAGAAAAAAAGAACCGGGCGACGACGATGACGACGACGGAGACGACGACGGAGAAACGGGGACGGTGCGGGATAGCGAGGGAAGTAATCGGAAAGAGAGTAAGAGAGGTCCGATTTAATACTCGAACGAGCAGCTCGTTTTACACCAGATGGTTTTACATACGGCCACTATCGTGTTACCAACCTTCCGCCGTATGGGTGCATTCGTATCTCCGTCGGCACGAGGAGATCCGGGCGCCTTCGTACGCGCTCGCACGCTCTTGCACACCTACACACACGATGCACAAGGCACGTATGTATATGTATATACATCGCGTTTGCTCGTCGGTTTTAAGCCAACCCGGTGCTGGAGATGATGGAATATTGTCGATATTACTCGTTCCTCTCTCTCTTTTTTTTTATTAGCGAGTCTAACGCGACCAGATTGCTCCTACTGTAGAGACGGGATTGAGGACTGTCGTCGTTGTTGCCCTAAAAAGAGCGAGTTACCATCGTCGCGCTCTCGCAAGCGTGTCGAAGAGATCTGAGAGCGTTTATTTATCCTCTCCCCTCGACTCGAGTTTCGTAAACGCGCTGATGCACCGTAAGACACGTACGGGAGATTTTTATATGCATGCGACACGGAGAGCAGCGCGAACACACAGAACATGCTCCGAAGATCGCGACGATCTTATTACGAAAACGCTCGTCCGAGCGTTACGCGTTATGCGTTTAATGTCGGCGGAATAGCACGGGATTGAATGCTCGATTGAGTAGGCTCGAAGACAATCACATGCAGATATAATTTTCCAGATGAATGATTAAAAAAGGATCGTAAAAAGACCATTGATTTAATATTTCTCTCTCTCTGCGGCTTTCGAGACCGTATTCCAGAATTTTTGTTAGAGTTATAGTCAAGTGCGTCAATAGAACTTGTTGCAAAGCATCTGTCTCACGATAGTTTAACGCGTCGTTCCTTTTTTTCAATTGGGAAGGATAAAAAAGACAATTCCGCCTGTTCTTATCAAAGATGCGCGCTATTCTCATTTATCGTTCAAATATTTGCTCGTTACGGGCAAGGCGAGTACACTCTCAAGCCAAGAAAGAGAGAGAGGGGCGGTAAGTTACATGCCGCACGAGGGACAATATGAGCCTGCCCAGAGATGCTGGCGAGGAGCCAGCTAGCGCGGCGGCAGCGCGAGGCTACTATCTTCGATTCTCGACGAGATAAGGGAAGCGTAGGAACAGGATTATGTGTGTCCGGCGCGCGGGCCCCGGTTAAAGGGCTCCTCTCGGGAGCGCGGAATATAAAGAGGGGATTGAGTTGTAGCCGCGAGTGGAGGATCTTATGTAGATTCCTTGTAGATCGTGCACCCGATTCGATCGCGATCGGTTCTGCGTCCGGTACCGGGTTAATTAAAATTGTAGGAGCCCCACAACGTCTCTTTCTCCTTCCCTTTCTTTCTCTTCTTCTGCCATTGCCCTTTGTCCACCCTATTCTTTGCCATTTTCCTCGCTTGCCGCGAGCGTAACATCTTCTTTTTTTTCCACCTCCCTCTCTTCTTCAGCCTGGTTTCGTGCACCACGGTGGCTGCTCAGCAGCTCGCTACATAAAATTCTGCGATTTTTGGCCGTCGCTGCTTGGGAGGCTCCGCTCACGTGAAATCCTATTACCGCGAGCGACGGTGCGGCACGGTGGGGAAGCAGGATGCGATCGCTCGCATCCTACCACAGGGCTATCGAGTAGGTATCCGCGTTACGAATGAAACGCCGCTGTCGTGGTACATAGAGATATAAACGAGACGAGATCGTTTTCCGCGCTGATGGGAACTGCATCGCAATCGAGAGCCATTACAGTCACGCAACCAATTTCGTCAATCATAAATCCATCTGATTACCGATATTGCCTTGAGCTTTAAAATACCAGAAAGTAAATGTTAAGAGCTGTAGAAAAATTACGTATCGCATTTTTTTAAATTTTATAATTTTATCCTTTTAGAAACCGTGTTGAATATTAAATATGATATATACATATTCGCGTGTGTTTCTCTCTGTTGTGAAACGCACGGAAAGTTCTTTCGGTCGGTGTCTCTTCATCCCTGATAAGACAGGGATGGCGGGCGTAAATATTTCAAAGTGCAAACAGAAATATTGATACAAACGTTCACCGGACGTCCACCTACCGTGGTGCTTTCGAGATGTTCGAGCCGGTGGTTGCCTCCTCTTGGCTCTCGCGGTTGAATGCAGACTGATTGATTTATGCTTAACCCTGCCAACCGGCGACCCTCCTACCCTCCTCTCTTTCTCGGAGGGATACGTTAGCTTAACCGAAGCTATCTCTATATCGCACGGCGAGCAGCCATTATCGCGCAAACTATGTACGCATACGTGTATCAACGTGGCACGCTTGTTTTTTTCCTCCCTTCATACTTTTTCCTTTTCATCCCTCCTCTCTCTGTCTCTCACTCTCGCTTTTCATCTCTCCTCATCTTATACGAGAATCAATAAGCGTTCGAGTATTCTCGCTGGATACTTATCTTTTTTTTCCGGAACGTTACAGAATTAATTTTAATTAAGTAATTAAACTGTTTTTGTTTTTTGCTGTTAATGATTGCCGTGTAGCGAACATAAATTGGGAAGCGCGAAAAATGATTACGCAGTTCGATAAAGCTGGAAACCGTCGTTTTTATGGCATCTACGTCACATCGCGTCTCGGCGACTTTTATTAGCGTCGACTGTTTGCTTTAATTAACGCCGGTATTGTCTTAGATTTAATTAAGAATGAATTCGATTTATTGAATCCTCCCTCGCGCACAATCCTCTCTCGTGCGGTCACAAAGCATGTCGGGGAATCGTTATATGGTGGCGCTTAAGCAGGCACCTTTATTGCCGCGTGAGAGAAACAAGGAGAGCTGCGCGCGTTGCTGATCTTCTCTCGGATAAAACACGAGAGGAAGATGACAAGAGGAGCACTCGCTCGTTCATTGTGCTGTGCACGCGTAGTAAACAATTTAGTTTTCAAATTTTAAATACACCACGACGGCGGCGTAAAAGATGCTGCCGAGAGGATGCTCCGGAAGGTAAAGAATCGGAGAACCTCTCTCTCTCTCTGGAGTCATTAAATATTTTCCGCATGTTGTATGCATTATGAGAGTATTATATAGATATATATATTTACACGCGTATCCGAGAAGAACGTACGGTGCCAGACCAAAACAACTTCCTTTGCATACATCAATTACGCCTCTCGCGGTTCCCATTATTAGCCGTCTATAATTTATTACTTTCCACCTTACTAAGCATAATAATTCCCATGCTATTCTTCGAACCGCTTCATACAACCGTCGCTATAATGGCGTTATTCTTTCTAATATATACATATATATATATATATATATAATTTAACAGAAGGCCCCGTATATACAAATGCGCCCGCAATATCTCTACATATATGTCTATGTTGAGCTCATGGAAGAGTTGACCTCTGGCTTTGAGACAATCGTTAAGATAGTGCATTCGGCTTCGACTATAAATATTTAATTACCTTCGGAGCGAAACCGAGAGATGTTTTTGTGGAGGATTCGCGAGAGAGTGCAAAAGGTGGTGCAAAAAAAAAACAGAAAGAGAAAACGACGCGAGGATGATCGCCTGATGAGAGGGAACACTATTCCGAATTCATCGGCGAAATCGTAACTTTCGCTCCTCGTATTCCTTCTCGTCTTGCATCCGCTTTAACTCCCACTTGACCGGGCGGTAATAGAACTGACAAGAGGATGCCGCTTCTTGTTGCGTCCGACTCGATCGTGTATGCTTTTTGGGTATCCTTGGAACTATCCTCCTGACACGAGCCTCCGCATCTGCGCTTATAACTCAGAAGCCTGGCCTTAACATGGACTACAAATTGTCGAAGAAAGGCCACAACCGTTTATTACACGTCCCTTAGCCCTTTGCGTGTTTTAAATCCATTATCAATTATAATTTAATTTTACAAGATCGGTAGCGCGTTTCATATTTTTTACTTCATTACATTATGGAGTCCGAATACACGGAACAATTGTCTTAAAAAAAAATTAAAGATTTTCCGATAATGAGGACTTTGTTTCTTTATCAAAATCTCTTGCGAATTCTCGTTCCTCGGCGAGTTCGAGCACCGAGTTTCCAATGTCCAGAAAGGCATCTCTAATGAGACTTCTTGGTGCCCAGGTCGCGGTGGGCCTCGTTGTTACCCGTAAATCGCGAGGTAAATCAAAGAACAGCGTACGCACATGTTTGTGGGATACGTAAGAGGCGAGAGGTATGTGCGAAAGATATCTCGTACGGGAGAAAGAGAAAGGAAAGTACGAGTGTAAAAATCGCAGAGAACAATACGATGTCGCCAGTCGTGGATGTCGATACGTTCCCACCCGCTCGGGGACTCGAGCTGTGGAGAACGTGGTGGATTGTCAATTAAAGAAACAGGAGCAGGAAACTGTGCCCTGTATTCTCAGCATAAGCCACCGATGCAAAAAGGAATTGAGAGAGAGCAGAGAAGGTGAAAACGGAGAATAAACGATTTGCGGTCTGAAACCGCTCCAGACGTGCCTGAAACGAGCGCGAGAGATGCAGAAGATGCATAGCAGGAGAAGGAGAAGATGGAAAGAGGCTGTAGCGGAGAGAAACGAAGAGAGGAAAGAATTTAAGAGAGAAGAGACCTAGTGCTAGTCAGGCTAATAAATTACGCTTAACACGGGGAACAACTAGTTGATTATTTATTTAACAATAAAAAGACACAATGCACGACTACTCCCTCTCGTCCTCAGACTCGGTCGCGTACTTCTTCTTGCCGGAAGGTGAAAATAAGTTTCGACTTTGCCACGTTTGTTTCGCCACGGATATCTGTATGTCTGTCTAGCGGAGGTATAACTTCATTTTAATGACGTTCTAAATAATACTAAATCTGACTTGTTCCCGAGCAGATAGAATAAAGAGCTAGAAGTTTCTTTTCAATATGTGTTCGTGGATCTATCATCGATAAATAACATTAAGCGTTTCATCGAGAAGCATTAATTCACGGAGAGAGACCGCGTTGATTTTTAACGAGCCGATTGGATCACCATGAGCGCGCCATGGTGAGTTATCAAACATTTTTCTCAATTCGCAATCTCGGAAGAGATCGCGCCTTGCGGGAGAGAAAAAGACGCGAGATACAACGATAAACCGCGACAGGCGAAGGTGTCACTTAAATTCTCGATTTAACGATCGCGAAGACATCGATCCCGGCGCTCGATTGTCACATGGCCACCTTGCACATACAATGTTTTACGAATTAAGTAACAAATGGTGGATTGTACGCGGAGGAAACGATCGAGAAGAGTCTTCCTGCGGAAAGAAATCTTTGTCTCCGGTAACTTCACATCGACGACGATTATAAACCGAAAATTTACGGCGTCTGTCTCTCGGAGTCCCGCGTTGGGACTCGCAGAGAAGACCAGCTATCCGATGAAGAGGACGATCCTTTCTCTCACCCTCCCTCCTTCCCTCTCTCTCTCTCTTTCTCTTCGTGTTTCCCTCCGCCTGGTCCGACGACTTTGTTTCACCGTGTGGTGGATTTTATCGCCGCCGGGGTATTTAAGTGTCATCGCGAGAAGAAAGAGAAGGAAGAGAAGAAGGTCTTCTCCCTTGCGCGCCCTCCCTTCTCGGAACCGTGCCGATTTCGCGCGATAACGATCGAAATTAATTACGCTCTCGGTGGCGTAATTTCAGTGTAATTCCGCGGCGTACACGCACGCATCGCGCATTATCGCAATTTTCGTACGTATTCAGACGTAATCAGACAGGTCGCACGGGATCGTCGCGCGGCGACGATGATCAATTAATTCGCCGCGCTTTTCCGCGAAATTAAATTAAGACCGCTTCCGGATCGATAAGATCTTTACCTGCGGGCTAAAAAAAATATTAATTATAAAGAAAAAAAACGTTGCGACGCGCCAATATCGATGTGGCGCGACGCTGAAAATAAAACGCGACGACAGGCGGCAACGACGACGACGACAACGAGGAAGACGACGAGGCGAGTCGGACCAGAACCCGGGGATAAAAAGGAGAAACTTGACCTACCGCAGTTTTAACTACCGTTCAATTATACAGTTTGCTTTCGGGTCGTTGCGCGGTTGAATAAAGCGTGTAATTTACCGGCAATAAAAGGGCAGTAGTAACGGCCGCGCGTGAGAGAAGTACAAAGAGAAAAGAGGGAAACATTGTATATATATGTGTGTGTTGTGTGTGTCGTTAACGACATCGTTTATTGCCGCGAGGAACGAATATTTTGTTACAGCTCGACGGCGACCGCTCTTCGATTCACGCTTAGAGAGCGAAGCTTCTCGCACGAAGTACGCGAGGGCACGCTTTATATTGCCGTCGACTTTTGATAAAAGTATACAATATAAAAATGAGCGAGACAAGAGACAGAGAGAGAGAGAGAGAGCGCTTTTCGAGCGGTTTTTTCAGATTATCGCGACACGAGAAAATGTCGTCGGACGCCGCCTCCTCTTTTTCCACGCCGTGACGCGATAATTGGATTTCGAGACGACGCCTCCTCTCGTCAGCTAATACGTATAATCGCGGATAACGCGTGCGGTAATCCGCGCCTACGACGCTAATTTTCTCGCGCGACATCAGCGAAGGATTAGACGCGGACTTGAGCGCGACGAGACAATAGGGAGAGACATTATATAGCTATTTTTCTCTCTTCCACGTCTCTTTATTTTATTTCTTCATTTATACACATTTAATTATGATTTAATTAATTTTTTTTCGCACGAGTGCCTTCGACATTATTACGGTTCGGCATTGAGAAATGTATCAGTTTCATCTTTAGCGAAACAGTGCATTTATTCGAATCGGCTCGCTGACATATATAATTGACTGGTTGGTTGGTTGCTCGGCCCGGCGCGTCCAAAAGAATATACAACTTCCGACTGTTCATGTTCATAAAGATGGTATCGGCGCGTAGGTGCTGAGCCACTCGTTGATGTCTTATTACATCGGACGGTTATTTACGAGCGTATAGAAAGAAAGGTAAGACGTGGAACGAGACAAAAAAACTGCTGACCATCGCCGGCCAGAGAGAACCAAATCCCTTCGACACTGGTTTCCTCGGCACGCGATGTAAAAAAATTATAATATATGTATATTGATTCTTATCATTTTTTCCTAGTGATTAATTTCTATTCCTGAAGAAAGAACTACTTTATATTCATAATTCGCAACGGCAGTATCTTATGGCGAAATCCTATAGATTATCTGCCTTCCTTCATCTCCTTCTTCATTATAATCATACATTTATTTATATTAGTAAAATGTGGCGATAAAGAGACGGTAATGTTAATGTGTCATCGGTCCACGCGATATCAATAAAGTTAATAACGCGAAACTGCGATATATATATAATTTCAAATTACACCTGCGCGTCGCATGTATAATATAGAGAGGCACTTTGAACGTCATACGTTGTATAGTTTGCGCGCATTTATCGACATTTTAAGCGACGCATTCGCATCTGAAAGAGACGCTGCGCGAGGAAGGAACCCTGGTGCGTTTTATTTTTTTCTCGCCGGCCCTGCACAACCTGTCGAGATAACGAGCGGACAGTTCTTTGCGCGACGCAACGACAATCTTAATGATAATTTTATACCGGGAATTATTGGCCGGTCGTAATAAGCAGACTCTTCTTCTCTCTCTGTCTCTCGAACGCGGGGCGCACCTCGAAGCGTCGCGTCGCGTCGTCTCCGTCGTGCTCATAATTCGAATGTGTTGCGAAGATGAAGATAGCCGGAGCGAATTCATTAAAACGATTGTTAATTACGGTCTCGAGTGACACGCGGATGAGGGCCCGGGGGAAGGAAACAGGGCAGCTGCCACTCGGTGAGGTGAGGTGGGTCCCGCGATTTTACAACTCGTGCCGTTTCCGGCGCACGCGATACTCCAGCACGCGTAAATTGCCGGACGAGCGTGCGTCAAATCAATAAAACCGAAAGGATTAAGAAGGAGCCGCTCTTTTCGGGATTTCTCCCGTCGGGAATGTGGAATCTTTCGTCAAAAAATCGCGCCGATCTGATTAAATTGTAAACGCGATAATTAAGCGGCGCGTATCCGCGAAAGAAAGCGAAAGGTGCTCGTCCTCGTTAAAGGATATCTTTTCTCTATGTAGGCCGTTAAGGGATTATATTATTATTCGATAAACTGTGTGAGAGAAATCTCTCTCTCGTTCCCGCCGGGGCACCCAAGGTTTTACGATCGCGAGCCATTAATGTCTCGCATAGCATGCACACACGCGGACAGACAGTCGTAATAATGATAAAGATCCAGCTACATGGTGGTGAATAGTCTCTCGTTGTAGAAAGGAGCAAAAGGTGAACATGAAAATGGCCACTGGCGGATTGCGCTGGTCTGAGAAAAACATGCGCATTTTCTTCATCTTTCATTCTCTCTCAACTTTGTCGATCTAGCTTGAGAATCAGAATGTTTGCGGCACTCAATACGGAGGAATTTAAAATATATGTACATGTATGTTTCTTGAAACTCTTTCTAAAGGAATCCTTCTTCCATTCTTACTCACGCCCTTGCCAAATTATATTCCTGACGAATTTTTAAAGACAAACTATGAAATATTATCACACGTTAAATTAGTCAAGCAACCAGCTCTTGTTTCAGCTCGTAACTAAATTTGGCCTTATCGGTCTTAATATCAACACGGTTCTTGGATCGGTAAAGTTTGAAGTTCGTGTGTAACTCAAATGCGTAATAATTCCGGCGGATCTATCTTCGAAGGAGAGCGAGAATGGGATTATCTTGAAACGCGAAAACGCTCTTCGGCATATCTTGGCGCAAGAGAGTTTGGGCGGACAGAACTTTAGGCATTGAGTCGATATGTCGTACCCCCACGAGGAGATATCGATTGTCCCTAAGAGTTAATGGAAATCATTTAAATTTTTTTGTACCGTCTCAACAAATTTGCAGACTACATATTTTTTTTGTTTTTTTTTATTGACAGAAAATTTATTGAATTAATTTGTTTTCTAAATTTAAATAAAATATAAAATGATGTATTACTATAATAATATGATTAATAATAATATTTTATTAAATTGCAAATTACACGTCAACGGGCATATTGGGGAAAAATTAGATTCTTCTCATTTTCGAAACTACATAGTAAATAAGATAAATGTTATTCATTACACACACATTATCACTTGCATGTAATCGCGACTTGATAAGTCAATGCATTTTGAACAAAATTCTGTGATAAATCAATTCACGAATTAAAAAGGAAGATACCTCGACACATTTTACGAGGATAATCTTTCTTTGAACGATCTTCGGGAAGCAATAAATCGCGAGGTAAAACCGATTTGCCCGGCGTTGATTCGCCGTTCGTGCGAAAATAATCGGCGAAGGAGAGAGGCGCCTCTTCTCTCCGCATTCTCGATAGGACGAGACAGGAACCTTTCGATAATCTGCCAATGAAGCTGTGGGCAAGAAACCCGACGCCACCTACGTGCACCGGCAGTTTTAGTGCGTATACCGAACTCGAAGAGCTAGCTCCGCTGCGATCTAATCCTATTTTCGTTAGATCCGTTAATGGTTAATGGGAGGCAAAGTGGTCAGCGACCGGAACAAGGGCTAAGTCCGTCTTAAATCCCGTAGGAGGAGGGAAACCCTTGTAGCCCTTAGCCAAGGACGGTAATCCGCATGGGATAACTATTGGCTGCGCTGTTGCTTCGCCGAGTCAAACTGTGCCGAGTGCGCGAGAAAGTTTTAATTATTATCGACAACCCGGCATTCTCTCTGCATTCCGAGCGATGAGATACGCTTATTTCGCGAGAAACTCGGAGATGGAATAGTTTACACGCGCGCGTTAATCCACAATTGATGGAGCGGATACGTTCTCGCAAACGCGCGTTTCTATACGAAATTTAATTAAGCTACTAATTATAACGAGAGATCTGAATTTCGCCCGTAACATTATTCGCGCGAAAGATCGCGAAGACTATGGGGGATATATCGCGTTGGGGTATCGCGGCGGACAATTCAAGTTCAGTGGAAGGAGTCTCCCGCGAAGAACTCATGCCCGGAGGACAGGACTAATTCGCCGAGTATATACTTAATCATTATTCGACTGTAATATGTGCAAGGGTAGAAACAACAATATCCTCGTTTCCAGCGGGTTCGACGCTCCCGCGGCGTTTCGCTTCGCACTGCGGATCTTCTCGTAGGCAAATAGTGCAACATTGGGATTAAGGAGGATTAGGGTGCGAAATTTATGAAATTCGCGTCCGCTACGGGTTTCGAGTCCCTTTGAGAAATACGAGAGCGAGACGCGAAATCGAGATCATCAGTGCGAGAGAAAAGAGATATATGTTATCGTGTGAACTTTTTACTTTGACGAAACTTTTCGAAGGACTCACTTCGACGTAAGGGAGACGCAAGTATATCCGTACCCGAGGATACCGCAATGCAAATAAGAGAATACCAGACGCGCGATCCCCGAGGCTGTAAATTACCGAAATAATCCGGCGGTTAATTCCTACCCGCGCTTTATTACTGCTCTTGATCCGTTAAAATTAAATTCATAAATACCCGCCAATCTCGCACCGGTCTCGAGAGATCCCTTTCTCTCTCCCTATACACTCGCTGCTCTTCGTCTTCCTCGTTCGTAAATATTTCCACGACGTCATTCACGCGTGGAAGGTCGTCGCGCCTACACGACAGGTTGGATGTTTCGAGCAGGTCGAAAAGAAAAGGCTGATGCTTCGTAGGCGCGCAGCTAGACGCTCGTATATACGAAGGAGAGTGAGTTGTATAACACGAAAACTACATTATACTATTCAAACGATTGCAGGCCGCGCCGGGCAAGTTGACATTGTTGTTTCTGAGGGTCGCCCGAGGGCCCTGCGAATATCTTAGCGTCGAGGATACGTACAGCTATGTATACGCGATATATTATATATATATATTATATATAATATATATATATATATATTCGCGCATAGATTGGTGCATGTATCTTTGATATGTGTATATACACATAACATTTGTGTGTGTGTGTGTGTATATATACGTGTGTATACACCGCGTCGTGGTATAAGCCCTCGGGGCTTGTGAACGCTACACCGCAGCCTCTCTCTCTCTCTCTCTCTCGTTCTCGTCTTCCTGCGACCGTATATATACTAATCAATAACCATGAATCGCTCCGGTAACAGTGCCATGCACGTTCCGTTGCACCGTTATTGTTACTACGCGAGTGCTCGCGCCACCGTGAAAATTATTATCGCCAGCGATCCTAGGTCCGCTCGCGATATCGTCCGCCATCCGGCGAGAAACTCGTAAATCGTGACGAGCGGGGCTCTAGAAAATCTGGCATCCGCCAGGTAACACCATCAAATCATGGCGTATGAGAGAGAAAGAGAGAGAGAGAGAGAGAGAGAGAGAGAGAGAGAGAGAGAGGTGCGTATAAACGTGTATGAAAAATACATGTAACAGGAAAAAAAAGTTATACCGTTTAGCCACGGAAAAATTCCGAAATGACATTATAATAATTTCGCCAAATGTTAATTAAGTACTTTTTATTAACTTCTTTAATCCTATATATTATATCTACATGTTTGCATAATTTGGATATTGATGCACAAGAAGAATGATCAATCAGCATCAATTAGCATAGAAATAATGTAATACTAATGTAAAATATATGCCGCGGTCCGTTCGCTGCATATATTTCTCCGTACGTCAGACTTTGAAACGAAATTGACCGACGGACAGTTCTCGTCATTAATTACCATCTATCTGTCGAGGTTAAAGCGGTCTCGCCCGCAGCGGTTGGAAGAAGCGCACGATCCCAGAATTCTGTTTCGCAAGCGCGTCTCTGAATACGGCCGCTAAAATTAAAGATATAATTCTCGGTTTATGAGCCGGGTCGCGATTAGGGCTCGTCTAATTGACATAAGAATGATAGAACGCGGGGGTCGCGCGCGGGCCTTTATAAGCGGCGCGGTATCATTTCCTTACGAGAAAAGCGTAAAGCGCTTTTCACCACGGCTAATATTAATCCCTGCAATTTTAATGCTCACGACCCCGCAGCCAAATTTCAATAAGGTCGCTCCTCCCCCGAGCACGGGCGTGTCGAGCTCGCATAATTGATTTCCAGTTTTTTTTTCCATCGCGACAAACTTTTCCAGCCGCCCTCCTGTCCGCGAGATTCGCGCCCTACCTTGTGCAACGAGAAGAAAAATCTGCGAAGAGATATTTCGCATACGGTTTTTAGCGTCTGTTTCTTGCTATAGATTAAGAAAAATCAGACTATAATATAATCTCTGAACACATACACACACACTTAGATATATTTCTAAGCAAGTTGTATTATACCGATTAAAGAAGACAATTTTGTTAAAAAAGAATTAATTAAAGTTTTTCTCGAACATAATCTTCTTCCAAGTATCATCAAAGAAACGGAGGCAATACTCTCGACAAGGACGTTCGTCGCCGCACAGATTCGAAAGGCGTTTTCGCGAGTGAGAGAAAGATAAGCGAGCGCGAGCGGGGTAATCGTTAAAGCATTTCGGAATCAAGTCGATCCGGAATAAGCCTCGGGGTGGATGCAAGGGCTGGTGTTTCGTCGACGACGATCTCTAATAAAGTTCAATTATCCCCGGAAACGTTTGAGAGAGAGCAGCGACGGCGGAGGCAGGGGGGACAGAGCAGAATGTAGAAGATACGCGAAAGGGGGTACGGGGGGATGGGCGCGGGGTGCCAGGGCCGTTGAGAGAAAGAGAAACCGGGAGAGATGATAATCTAAACGATCGCAAAGTGGGCTGCAGAAACGCGCCGAAATTGGCAATAACAGGGTGGCGAGGGGGGAGGAGGGAGGGGAAAACGGGCGGAAGGGGAAAATACAGCGCGCGGCGTATATACCACGGGACCCCGGCGCGAACTTCCTATTCTGGTTAGCATTCAAATTGAATCTTCGTGGCGGCCGGTCGTGAAGAGTTACCGCCGTTAATGGACCTCGCAAACGCTCTCAAATTGCTGGCAGACTGCTGAGACGACGCGGCCCTACCTAATCTACCGGCTTGATTCTCCGTCAGGTCTCTCTCTCTCTCTCTTTCTCTCTCTCTCGTCTCGCTCTGAACGTATGTCGCGAAACTTTTTGGATTCACGACGAGAGCCCGGGTCGGAAAATAATTGCTGCTAATGCAACGGTATAGCGTATATATGTATATCGGCCTGCGAAAGAGTCTTTTTAAAAGCTTGCGAAATGTGATAAGCGGATTAAAACGTTGTCCTGAATTTTATTAAACTCCCTCGATGAGCTATGAAAACGTCACGCGTGAGAAATGGACACACAGATGGATACTAAACACGGTTATTTTTTTGAAAGTCTCTTTTTTTGTAATTGTAATTTTCAGTATGTTCAATTTTATCCACTTAATTTTAATTTATATATAGCAGTCTCTTGTCAATGGCATAACGAAAAATTGGTGAATCGTCCGATCGATTGCGAGCTGACGTGCATTACGAGTTACGTGGCTCATTGCCCATCAATGTAATTCGAGAAGCGAGTGAGTCGAAGGAGAGAGAAGGAGAGAAGGGTGCTCCATCGTGCAAAGGAACAGCCCCTTCCGCCGCGTTACTTTTCTTTCGTTAAACCGAATTAGCTTGCTTGATTTAAAGCCCGGAAACGTTTTATCGTGTTACTGTCTGAAAAGTGATTTCGCTCACCCTTCAGCACGAAGAACATGTATAATTTTTCCGAGAGGATCTGTAATTCGAGACGTCGTTTATATACATTCATCGTACTCTCTAATTTTCTCATTTATATGCTTACGCTCACATCTCAACGCGTCAGTTTGTTCGCAAGAGTGACTGAACATTGGTCACCATGTTGCCGCGTGGTAGCGCACAGGTTTCTTAGTACCGTTTCACGAGTTTCTGGACTCGTCCTAACGACCCTCTAGCAGAGATTCGAAATGGCTAATTTAGCGCGGTGGCTCCCACGGGAACGGGGGAGTTCTGCAAGTCGGAGACAGAGGGGCCAGAGGAAGGGGGGGTGGGGAACAAGTAGTACGCGAGACGAGAAACATGGACTAAGCGGGTGGAAGGCTGAAGAAGCAGGGGGTGGCGGGATGGAGAGACGGGATCTCCATGTCTTAATATAATTCTATTAGAGGTAACTATGCGAGCTCTGGTCTGCCCATCGCCATTGGATTTAATCACGAACTCAGCCAACCGTGCGATATCCTCCCGCAGCACCTCTCGGACGATGGTTGAGGAGTGATGAGATGGGAGAGGGAAAAGAGAGATGGATAGAGGAAACTCTTATTGTCAAACTAACCGCTTGCTGTAGCTGATCTTGAAATTCTTCGCGTTTCTGAAATTTACGGTCGGAGACTCACAGTCTCCTTAACAACATCTCGAGAGTAGATGAGACCATTCCTATAGTAATTATTCATGGAGGGTAGAGACACTAGGTCGTCTTAAGCATTCTCGCGCAAACTAAACTAAATAACCGAGCAATTAAAACTAACGACAGAGAGAGCGAGAAGTCGAATTGAATGAAAGGTCGCCCTTCTCGCTAGGCGGAGTGCGTAAGAACGTTTAAATAAATTTCCATTATCTTGCGTGTGTTACAGCCGAGTTGAAAATGGACGTTCTACGGGAGCGGGAGGTCAAGGACAGCCTGGAGCGGCAGTTGCAAGACGAGCAGAAGGTGCGAGGTGAGTACAGAAACATTTTATTTAGTCGAAATCGCGAGAGGTGTACCTTTTATGAAATTGCGCCGAATCGGGTAATGCTGGTTTACCGAAGTGCCACCTCACCCGGCCACCTCACCCGGCCACCTCTCTCGCATTTACAGCTTTGAGAAAATTGACTTGGCCGGCGCAAACACACACGTATATATTAATGGGGAGGCTGTGCGTGCGATTCGCGACACACGGTAATCTCACGGCGTGCATCGAGCGCCTCGAGCGGGTTTTCGAAGCAAGGCTTATACTCGCCGATAAATCAAAAAGCCGTAGAGCCGTACTGCATTTCAAAGTTGTGTCTGTCCGTCAATTCCGCATTTTTCGTATTACTCTACGTTGGGGGTCTTCGCCTTAAATCCCTGTAACTTTCTCCCCGTAACATTCCCTCGGATTCGCCTCCGATTCCGGCATCTTTTGGTCTAATAGTCTAATGGAAGGAAAGCGAGATCCGGATCAGAGACCGCGATCGTCTAATCGAGCTCGTATCAGATGTCAAACTCTAATAGAATAGTTACCGCTGCGTAGTCCGCTTCCCTTTGATCAGCCACAAGATCCTACGAGCTATCCACAATTATTTTCGAAATATTATCTAGTAGGATAATTTTGGACTATATTTTCAGAAATAAAAATTACATGAATTGAAATATCAAACGAACAGATGACTCTCAATTTAATGCGTTACCCGTCGATCTGCCAAATAAATTCGAAATCACAAGTTGACATAAGAAAAGCACATCGTATTGTGAAATTTTATTGTCGTTTTAATCTAAAGTTTCCAGTCACTCGTTTTATTTCGTTATACTCGTTATATTCTTACTATAATTTTTCACGCATTAAGCGCGCAGATTCAATCCGACTACATGAACGCGAACGTCCACGCCGGGGATCAGAACTGGATCTTTGGTTCCCGCTTGCAGATATAATATCGCGGATTTTCGAGGCTCGACAATGTCGACGTCTCGTCTGACGTGACAACAATGCGAGACTCGATAAATATGTAAAAGTCGGGAAGAACGTTCACGCCATATTCGTGGCTTTACGAAACGCGACGTGCTATTCTATTCAAGAATAATGAGT
Organism: Prenolepis imparis; assembly: GCF_030444845.1. Lineage (NCBI taxonomy): Eukaryota > Metazoa > Arthropoda > Insecta > Hymenoptera > Formicidae > Prenolepis > Prenolepis imparis. The sequence goes on from NW_028141170.1 coordinate 2,064,334, forward strand.
GAAATGGTCTCTCTCGGTAAAACTGGCGTAACCACGCCTCAGAAAAAAATTATGCACTTAAAATATCGCTCGGCTCGAGAACGTGAGTGATAACGAATTCAACGAATATTCAATAGTCACTAGGAGCTTTCGTAAATAGTCGATTATACATAGATTTCTCTTCGATATTGTCGTTCAAAATGATTCCCACAAAGCTGGAATTTTCGATAAACACGAGACGAACGTATAGACGCGAATGCGCGTTTCGGTCGATTCTCAGGAAAAACGACTCGGCGAGGCCAGGCCCTCGCGGTAACACGAGCCTGTGACAACAGCAGTCCATTAGTCAACCAGCTCGGTGTCAATACATGAATATGACAGCCAGTCTCACGGAATATCCTATCCATCCTCTTTCTCTCTCTCTTTCTCTCCCTCATCTTCTTTCCCCTATTGCTTCGTCCTTCCGACCGTAACGTCAAGCGAAACCATTACTCGCCCTATGATATCGCAAATATAGTAAATAGTCTGCCCGCATTGTGCGCCCTATCGATAACTTTATCCGTGCGAGAGCGATGTATGCGTTCTCGGCGCATGTTTCGCACGCGTACGACATTACGTTATCACTTAAACTACGGCGATGTTGAGATCCCCGTGTCGTGTATCGTCGTTGATTTATATTTTCACAGAGAGTACCTTTAGTATCGATTGAACTCTCTCGAAATGTCTTCTTTCAAGTATTTTCCACGTATGTATACCTATACCTCTCGTCGTATTTATACGACGATGACTATATCATCAAGGGTAATGTATCAACTCGACGTCGGAAATTCACCCCGAGCAGAGGCGCGAGAGAGCGCGAGAAAATTCTCCCGTAAAAAATAATGGTTCGTTAAGAGAAGCCTCTCCCCCGGTGTAATTTCGTCTCTCCGTTGAGGGCGGATCTCGTGGCGGTACGTCGCGAGGCGTAAGGCGATACATAATTTCGTGCGTAGCTGCTCGCGCGGCTCGCAGGATTCTAAGATGATTGATGACCGGCCAGTCCCACGGATATTTACGCAGGCACTTCGTAAGACTTCCTCCTCTCATTCGACTAATGACCGCCTTGTAAGAGATACCGTGTCAATCTTTACCGCGCCGGCCGGCCACGACGACGACGACGACGACGACGACGACGACGACGACGACCTCGGGGTGCTTTAACGAGGGCGCATCCGTCGGCAGTTTTTCCGATCGAGTACTCCGCGTTACACACCCCTTTTTCCCCCGCGGAACGACGACGCACACGTGCGCGAAGCTCGTCTCTCTCTGGCCTGGAGTTTAAAATACCAAGAAGACAGCCCACGCGCGCGCATTCGCTCAGATCGATCGTCGGGTAAACTCCGAGTAACAATAATGATAAAAACATTCTACGAGTTTAAAAATACGCGTAGCAAAGTGCTAATTAGAAGGCAGCGCCGCTTCGGAAAGGAATTTACCGTTCCCCGGGGATGAATGTCTCGTCAATTACGTCTTCTCGTTACGCGATACCATTACGAGAGAGACGCGAGTGTCAACGACGTCGACGGAGGCTCGCTTTATGCGTGATTCTACGGGCAATTTGTGCTCACGGAATCGAAATCGTACGCGATACGACGACGGCGTGTCGAGGGGGAAAGCAACGTTATTAGCCCGTTTAAAGCCCCGCTTGGCATTTCGGTAAAGGTTGAAATCTTCGACCTCCTGCCGGCTTGGTGGGTAGGGGTGGGTTCGTATTATCTTAGCAGGGGCTGCGAGAAATCCGGCTTCCTTTGCCTCGGTGGTATCATGACGGCGAGAGGGAAGTTGTCAGAGTTGAATGCGCGACTTTGTCGAGACGATGAACAATGAGATGACCTTTCGTAGTTGACGACTACGCAGCAGCGCCTCGTGATTCTCGTGGTCGCGATATATACGAAAGAGCAACGACCTACGTGCAAGAAACTCGATTTTGATTGTTCGTTCAACAATCCTTCGAAGAAATAATAATTGAAAAATTCATTAATCTGATTCATAACAGAAATGCGACTACTCGTTTCGTTTATTTTTGTCATAAAAGATTACGAAACGCGAGAATGGCGTCATTGTTTTATTTTTTTTTTGTAGCTAAATTGTATGAGGAATTATTAGTATCAATGCTTATGCGAAGCTTGTTTCCCACGTTTCTTTCGGCGCTTACGCAAACGCGGAAGATTGCATTCAAACTTTGTGTTTGAATCATTATGAAATCAGACTCCGAATAAGTGTACACGACTGATACTTACCCGTCCGCGCTAATATTAATATTAGTATTGAAACATTACGCGCGTACGATGAAAGAATAACAAACACGCGAAGGCTTCTGGATCCGATCCTCTGGCGGATATTCTGGCCGGGTACGGCCATGTCGTATCGTAACCCTGGATGCACGAACGAACGAACGACATTTTCGCGCAAAAGCAAAAAGCTTCCGACACGCGTAAACCTTTGGAACCGCGGAAGCCTGGGAACCAACAGCTGCCTTTGCCGCCAGTTTACACGGAGCTGCGGCCTCCCTGTAATTAGCCGAGTCGTTTGTCGCGAGAGGAACACCCCTTTCAAGCCTTCTCACACCCCCTCGTGCCTACCTCGTGGCACCTCTCGTGGCAATCTATAAGAGGTGCATTGTTAGCTACCTCAAGTTGTACCGTGAAAGTAAAAAAGAAGCTCCACGCGACAGTTATTCGATCGATCACGTCGCGTTATTAAATCGCGTTTACCGGTTCGATCATCTTTGCGAGATTAAATAAAAAACAAAATTTTTTTTTTCTATAGAAAAAATCGTGCAGAAATTATTGAATCATACGGACAAAAGTAATACGTCGATACGTGACGAGATTAGTTATCTCTAATGACAAACATTAGGTTCAATCGTATCCGGTTACGGTTACGGGACACGCTCGATCGAACGAGTGTCGCATCGTGTCGCTCTAATTCGGAATTAATATCTCTTTGGTGAAAAAAAAGTAACTGTAACGACCCGTCGACGCGTTATCTCCCGCGGACGACAAACGGAATTGAAACTGCACAATCAACTCGCCGAGATTTATATACGACTCTCCCCTCGAATTAGCCGGGCCGTAATGCTGGGATCGGGTGTCGGTGTAATTGGGACCCGAGGGACTTTCCCGCGTTTCAACCCCTGCTCGGCCGCGCCACCCACGCGGCAACGTCGTCCCCTGGAGTTGTGTCCTCTCGATGCCTCCTCTCGTTCGTTCACCGGATGGAATCGACAACGATACGGCGACAAAGAGAACGGACTAAGAATGATTTCACGCTAGCGTGGCGACGACTGCGAAATATCGGGGGGATGAGGACCGTGAAAAGTAGGTCGGTGCACGGACTATGCCATGATTCGGCGTATTTATTATCATCGAATCTAATCGTTTCTCCTGTCGGGAGAAAAATTTGCAAAGAAATGAGAAAAATCGTAGCGACGCGTTTCTGTTCTTCTCTTTATTCCGCCACGAGTCAAAGGCTAATTCTCAGAAGAATCGACGACGATAACGCCCACGATGACAATGTTGATGACAACGACCCTCTCGTGCGTAACGGCAGTTGATTCGCTTTGAAGTGAACGTTTATAGCGATCGAACAGGAACCCTCTTCGATGTTGTAGCTACGTAAAACCAGAGTGGATGAGGACGCAACGCTGCTCACCCCCCAGTCAGTCGATCGTCGTGTACGATGTGTACGTTACGCGCGCACACAAATTCACACACGCGGAAACGTGCCAATGACCATCGTCACCCTTCTGCGCGCGGACGGAGGATCTTTCTCTCGCGAGTATTCTGATTCATTGAATCCTGCCGAGCGCGATGTCGATCCTGTTCACTGCGCACCGAGCGAAGTCACCGCAGTGGACAAACATTAGGAGGCTCGCGCGGATGGCGCGCTCATACCGGAAGTTGGAGGGTATTAGCCCGTCGAGTGGAACGAGAACGCGTTGCTATTGCCGGCAAAATGAGCACGTGGAATATATTTGAGCGAGGCGAAACGGACGACGAGCCCCGCCGCTCGTCCAAAAAAGATCGAACTTTCGAACGGCGACGACGGTACCAAAAATAACGACGACGACGAGATGGTGCTCGTTGTGCCCTGAATGCCCCGCGCGGCCGTTTTTGTCGCATAATTCTCTGTGTACTCCCGTTTCAAATAATGACACGGCAAGAGCGTATCTAATGCACTGTGACAAAGAATTCAAAGAGAGCGCAGAGGAAAGGTTTCACCCCGATCCGTCGTTGACGACGGAAGTGAGAGAGAGAGAGAGAGAGTGAAGGGGGCTGTGCGAGGGGAGGAAAGCAGCGAAAGAGAACGCGCGCGAGGCGAGAGAGGCGCACAGAGCGAGAGAGAGAGCGAGAGAGAGAGAGAGAGAGAGAGAGAGAGAGAGAGAGAGAGAGAGAGAGAGAGAGAGAGAGAGAGAGAGAGAGAGAGAGAGGAGGGAAAGAGAAAGACCGGGCAAAGGGTTCGACCGCGCTCATCGGCTTACCCCCTTTGTGGCAGTTTAGCGTTTCATGTCGTATTCCGACTCATTGGAAATTGAGGAATACAGAAGAGGCGCAAAAGGGATACGGCTTTGAGATAAAAAGAACGTTGGGCGGCGACGGTGCGCCAGCCAGCAGCGAGTGCTGTATAACGCTACCCCGCGAAAATAAACCCTTCCCTCGCCTCCTGCTCGCTAACCCACCCCCGTCGACGTGAGGCAGGAACCAGGCGCGGGGATTACGTCAAAGGTGTCGCTGTGCCGGACCACCTCCGCGTTCATCTCGCAGAATCAACGAAGCGATCATCGGAAAGTGCAGAATCTAGAAAAGAGGGGACACTTTTCTTTAGAACGTCAATTTTTGTCAATCGAACGAGCTTACTTCGAGAGACGAAACTTCAGTTTGGCCGGCGCGTATCATAGTTTCGTTTCTCGATTCTAGAATCGAACTCTTGGAAGCGTGATCGGTATTCCGGACAGCCCGTTGAGCGGTCGATGTTCGTCTTGCCAATCAAGGTGACCAAGCTCGAGCCTCGGTCTTTCCTCGCAGAACTCGGCGAGGTTACCGTGTGTCCCAGGACCACGACCGAGCTGCACCGGAGTCGAGGAGTTGATGGTAACGGCTACAAGCGTTGGGAGAGGGGTTGGTAGGTGCCGCGGTCACTTTGTGAGCTAACCTGGCTTTGCCCGCTGTTTAATTAAGTCTCGCCTAGACTACTCGCCCTCTCCGTACCTCACACCGGTAGGAATACCCCCCTCCCTCTTCCCCCCTCTCCCCTTGAATTCGCTCTCTCGACCCTTCGTCCGACCAGCCACGACACTCGCTTTGCCCGGCCACGACCTCGTGAATATGACACTGGTCTCTTGGACACGCAGAGAGGGAGAGAGAGAAAGAGAAAAAAATTAAATCGCACCCACTGTTACGACGCGACCAAAGGGTAACCGAAACCGCCCTTCCGTCGTCTTCCTTTCGGTCCTTGTCTCGCGCGGGTAAAGCCGTGAAAGCCGGGAAAGGGTGCCGAGATCCGTTAATAACTACGAATCCGAGAGATGAAAGCGAGTGTGTCGAGTGTCGTAACTGACACACAACGAAGGAATAATGAAATTTTGTTTCACGGAAAAGCGCGACCAATTTCTTCTCTCTTTTCGAGAACGTGGACGTATAATTCCAAGATATTCCATCGTGGAAAAATATTACGGTATATTTCAGTCTCTCGTCTAAAATCAGCAACGCGCGTATGGAAATCCAACGGAGGAGGAGAGGAGCTGTGTATGGATTTCCCTTCTTTCGCGCGGCGGGTATTTTTTTCCCTCCGTGCGCAGCTCCCCGATCCCTCCTTCGAGGCCCGGAGGCACGCGCGTATGAATTCGCTCGCGCGTAACAGTGAGCTTCCGTAATATAATTGTTAATGCGCTGATGGACCTCGGGCGGCGTTTATGCATTGCGCACGCCGATGCGATGCGGCTGGCGGCGCGCTGGACGCGTCGTCGTCATGGGTGCCAGCCCTCCTTACCGTAAAAATAGACGCACAGCATCAGCAGCTGCCGCTGCGGCAACAGCGGCAGCGGCAGAAGCAACAGCAGCAGCCATATTACGGCACGCCTCGCTCGCCACCTCGCATTACGGATGATCACTGATCGCGAAGCGGAGAGAATGCTCTCTAAAGAAGTACACGCGACGAGCTCGTCTCTTCCCGCGCGCGCGACACAAAGGGGTTCGCTTGCTCGCGAAGAGGAATCGTTATTCAACGGTGTTTGCGTCAGACTTTTTCCTCTTTCACCCTGGGATATCTTCGCGCTGTACTAAAGATAACGCGACAATCACGCGTGTACGTACGTGCGCGTCACAAATACACTCCGGCAAAAGGGTACCGCTCTTCCGCGGCAGCGAACCCTCCTTCTCCTCTTCACCCCCTTTACTCTTCCATATGCGCTCTCCTTTTTATTCTCTTTGCTTCGGCAGACGTTCATTTCGATACATATGCTCAGCCGATCTCAGCTAGGACGGAAAAATAATTATTAGAGAAATATAATATGAAATTAATTCATTTTCCCTTTCGGTGAAGAGAGTTGTCTCGTAATTTGTCTCCAAAGTATCGCAGTATTTCATAAGGGGGAAATTAAGTTCGGTGAAGTCTGACAATGAATGTGCTTCCGAAACATGAACCGATGATACTTAGCCGGTTGCGAGGGCGAGGCTGACACGCCGCGCCGGAGGGATGAATTTTTTCGGTTACCTGGGCAAGTGTGCGCGATGCGTAATATTCTCGGCAGGCGAACGGGAAAAATATATATACCGCGTGTGCGCGAGAGACGATGAAAGAAAGGAATAAAACGCGAGAGCTTATTTACGCGAGCGGGCGCACACGAGCGCTCCGCCGGGAAATAGGCGGTGGCTCCGGCTTTTCTCGCGGATTTGTGTATACACGTATAGTCGTCGCTCGTATATATAGAGATGTATATATAGCGTGTGTGTGTGTATATATATATATATGGCCGCTCTTTCATTCCAACGCGAGATAGAAGCACGCGATTTTCCGTTACGAGCGTTGCGCGCGGAAACGATTTAGCGCTTGTGGAGATAAAACCGCTGTGATTATTCTACTCGAGTCACGTTATGCAACGAGAGAAGTTGAAAATCGGTATATATATGAGATAATGTTGCGGATAACGTCGCGTTAATGGCACGCGTGGCGGCGACTCGAAGCCTGCCTGATTAATCAAATGCCGCGCGCAATTTTTAACACGTTGACAGTGGCACGGATAGACGTCTATATCGCATCGTTAATTTCGCGAGGAATCGGGATCAACGTAATAATTATTCTTTCGTAAGCGGATTTGCAATTTCAGTTTTATATCCGAAATAATAGACGCGAATTCTAAAACGTCGACTCGCGTCGCGTCGTCGGCGATTTAAATGCCTCGGCGGCGACCTCCGGGCACAAAGTACGAGGGGTTCGACAAGTGCATGAATTAATACACGTACGTAGAGGGTGGTGCGCCGTGTCTTGCGCACGATAAGCATTCCCGCGGATATTTTACGCGGTTGGCATTTGGAGTATCGGTCTCGCGCGCGCACAAAGGCTCGAATGTCTAGGATGCTTGGGATCGCCGTCGCGCGAAAAGTCGCCGAGCGACACAGGCGGAACGAAAGGCAAAGAGAAAGAGAGAGAGAGAGAGAGGAGGGAAAGAGGGATATATAGGAAGGGAAGGTGCGGTGCACCTAATCATATTTCACAATAACGCGCTGCGTCGACGAGCTATAATAAACAAAGCGGGTAAGAAACACCCGTGTACATACACATACACAGATGAGCATACGTACACAAGGGAGAGAGCGGGTGGGTAAACCCCGGTGTTCGCATAAATTCGGGCGCACACATGTACATTGTACATGCGAAGATAAAGCATTCGTATAGAGCCGCGCGCGTTTACATAGGCTCGCTCGTGCGAGGAGACGACGCGGCGCGAGAAATTTCGTCGCTACGGAATTTAGATGAAATTGCGCGAATTACTTGGGAGCCCGGGCGTACACATATTTATGCTCGCGCACACGAGAGGATACACTATACGCTATATATGCGCGCACGCGAATACACGATGATGCTCTCACGTCGTTGTTGTCGTCGTCGATTCCGCGCGGATGGCAAACGTGCGATTATATACGTATACGTATGTGTATGTGTGTGTATTCTTGCGCGGGAATTCTGGGCGTCTCGTCTTGCCATGCTTGAAAGTGCTCCGAAGGTGGAATGCTCCAACGAGGAAAGAAAACGATATTTCGCGACGACGGCGACATAGGGGTTGATCGCGACCACTCGCTAGTGATTCGAAAACGGACTAGCCAGCCGCTCGACATCGAAAACGGATTTTCCGCGATCTCCCGCAAAATTCGTATCGCGACGAGAATTATCGGTTTTTTTCATCGGGGTTCCTTTAACGGCGGAAAAGAACCGCGATTAAAATAAAACGCGCGACGCGTAACGAATATTAAAATATCGGCGGGGAAATCTATCCTTACGCGGCGTCACGGTATATATATAACGCGAATAAGATTATTACACGCAATATAACGGTAGCTTTGAATCTCTAATGCAATTTGTAACGAGATATGGTCGACAAAAAAATAGAAAAAAAATAATATAACGCCCGCGCGTTTGTCCTTTTTTTTTTTTTTTTTTTTTTTTTTTGTCGCGCGCATAACCGACTTTGGCTCGCCCGCCGACCGTGCGACCGTTAATGGAGATGTAATATTTAAATGCGCGACCGGCCGGCGTTGCGTAATGAAATTATTAATAATAACGATCGCGCGCTCACGCTGTGGTTCTCGTAGTTTCAACTGGTTATTAGATTTTAATCGCACTCTCGCGCGCCGAGAGCATAGAGCAAGAGAGCGAGTTCGAGTTCGGGATTCCCCGGGATAGAATTTTTTCCGGGTGTCGGCGGAGGCTAACCCGCTATTTAAAAGTGATTTTCCCCCATGAGAGAGAACGGAACCTCGAATTATGCGAAATTACCCGCTCGAAGGTGTAAATAAATAAATGTCCGTATACGTAACTGCTAACCGGTTATTACGTGTCGCCCAGCTCGGCGACACCGATCCCGACACCCTCCCCGATTTGCTCTCTTTCAACTCCCTCTCACGCGTCTCTCCCTGGAGCCTCTCTCCCCCTCTTTCCCATTCGGTAACACCGTATGGATATGTCAATGCGGGGGATCACGCTAAGCTCAATTCTCTGGACATTATCATTCTCGCGCCTGTACGCGGCCTAACCACTCGATGAGTCCATTAACAACTACAGTTATCGTTACGCGTGATTCGAATCGCGTTAGCGAATCCCTCGATGTGACTTGCGATCAAATCGAGCGATTTTCATCGAACAAAAAAATATCTCGTCGGTTACATCTTACGGAGAAGAGTCACCAGGGACCAGGTCGTCGGCAAAGATCTCTAACGCGGAGGGAAGGTGCGCCTGCGTATATATGAAAGACGACGAATTTGCGCAACCCCCGTAATACGAGTCGTCGTAAAGTAGCATTCTCTTGTAAGTCCTTCTGTCGGTCGGTCTGGCTACCATCTACGGCTTTCTATTATGCATGCGTCCCTTATTGGCAGTAAACGCGGGCTCACCCTCCTTCGACTACGTTGTCGTCGTCGTCGTCGTCGTCGCACTCGTGCTACCCACTCCCCAGGATTCGGAATTACGGTCGTAAGCATATTTCTAATTATAACATCGCGAGGAAAGACCGCCACCACCGCCACGGACAGACGGAGAATTCCATAAATTATGTAGGAGCCGAGACTAACGCCCGGGCATTTGCCCGGCGGTAAGAACCACCCTACTTTCTTGCCAAGGGACGCGCTGATGAACGAGGGATGGGCGTCCGCGACGCGGAAGTACAGCCCTTTTAAAGCGATTTATAGGTAGTAACACCGCTACCAATAGTTAACGGTATTTCCGCGGGAAAAAAAAACGGAAAAAAAAAGAAGAAAGAAAGATTAAACGTTTCAGAGAGTAAAGATTAAAAAGTAACGCGCTCGGTAACCGACATATATCTCACACGAGCTATCTTGTGAAAGCGGATTTAATTAAAAAAGTACGAGCGGATTTAATTAAAAAGAAACGTTGTTTAACAAACGGTAGAAAAATCGCCCGGTGCGGGCTAAAAGCGAGTATGTAAGCAGCGTAATAAACGAAAAAATGTGAATTGAATACCGTGTACGCGTACGTATTCATGGTGACGTTAAATGAACATTGTGGCGCGATCGAGCGGAAAGTTGATTCGAGTGGCCGTTATTAATGCCGCAGCACGCTCGCGCACGCTTAATTCGATAACGTGCGGTGCCTTTAAATTTTGATTTGTCATAACGAGAATTAACGTCCCGCGTTAAATACGTTCGTCATCCACGCGTGTCAATTCGCGCGACGCAAAAGCTCGCTCGCGCTCGCCCTCGCGCGGTTACACGCGCGCGCGCGATCCGCTTTATCCGCGAGCCGCTACCAATTTGGCATCGAGAATGGTCCATAGTCATTAATGGGTCGTACGCGTTAACGATTATGTTTTCGGCTGTAATCATCGGATCGATTGTACCGGTCGTGGGTGTAATAAAGCGCGATGGAGAAAAAGAGAGAGAGATAGAGAGACAATGTGTTCCGCGTTGAGCGTGTCGATGACAATGATGATGGCGCGACGGTAATTGCTGGAAAGCGTAACTTTTGTGGTCATCGATGATCCCGTTCAACGATTATATTTTTCGCGATCATCATTTTCGACCAAGCCTGGATCAAACACGTTTATTACGTATCTTTACTGGACATGTGTGGATAATTTTCATTACGCGTATAATGAATATCGCAGTTTAAAGGAAATTTACGTTCATACACGACTGGAGATTCTGCATTTTCCTCGATGAAAATATAAATATAAACGAGACTCAGACTAACGAAATTAACGGAGCTCTCGGGAGCTCTGATCTCTCATCATCTATTTGGAATTTGGGCAAGAGGCTTCTTCGAGAGTTTCGCTTTATCGATGCGCCCGACGGCGCTCGATTTCGCGATTACGGCATTCGAGCAATTCGCACGCTCGAGCGTTAAGGGGAAGAGGGTGGAGACGAGAGGGAAAATCGCGGCGGTCGGGAAACAAGTGGGGTGGAGACGAGGGCAAGACGGCGAGCTAAGACGTTCGCGGTTTCGCGCAAGAGGCCGACGGGGGTCCTTCGCCGTAATTACGTTAACCGCAACCGCCAAACACCGGCACGAGGGGGTCCCAAAGTGCCCTAACCCGCGCTCGAACCTACCACTTCGTCTACCCTTACGATCGTTCGCCGTCGAATTAGAGACGCGCGCGGCTACCGCTCGTCGGAATCGCAGGCTAACGCGAGCATGACTGCAATTTGTTCGCATAGTTTTACAAATTAATAGATGGCTCGTTTTTTCCACCGACGAACAAAAGCGCGCGCGATAAATAAGTATAAATAATTCATAAATTACGCCGATTTCTCCCACGATAATGGACGACCGGATGGCGGAAGACAAGAGCACAAACATGCACGTTTATAAGCATTGGTCTATTGACTATTTCAAGAGGGTTGCGAGCGCCGGCCGCCGAGAGAGCGAACCCTTCACTCGCCGGAAACACATCTCTATACGCGCGCATTGAATTAGTAATAGCGGAGGTCTTGGAGCCGAAGGGACTTGTATATGTGTAAGCTGTAATTGCATTAATCGCGGTGATATTTTGGGCTCAGGTGCCTTCGCGCCCGCTACGGCTCGTTAATAGCTGCCATTATCGTTTCTGCTCCTGACGTAGGACGAACTGCCGCTGCACCCGAAACTCCGCCTGTCCCAAACTTTTAAGATGAACGCCCGTGAATCGCTTTGACGGTTAGACTCCTCCTTATCGAAGCCGTACCTTGTCGGAGAGGAGCTTTCCCGCAGAACACGTAATGTTTAGTACAACTGAGAGAAAGAGAGATTAATAAAAGGATTTATTTCTCTGGGATACACTTTCTTCTTTACAATTATCCGAGACATTACATTATAATATTAAAATAATTTGACGTCCCCCCGTGAAAACTCGATCGCAGATTATTATACACATGTTGCGAGAGAAGATTCATCGATTCCTCGATAGGGATCGAATCAACGATGGGCTCTCTCGTTCCCGGAGAGCAGAGGAGACGTTTTCGTGCCGCGAATCACGAAACGATATTATCTCGCCCTCGATCGTCGACGACGTGTCCACTCGCTTTCAGGAACGATCGACGGGGAAACGAGAGTGGAGAACCGGAGAGAATACGCTCGCGTGTGTGTGTGTGTGTGTACATGCGTACGAGAGGGAAAGAGAGGGAGAGAGAGAGAGGACAGGTTACGACGAAACATTAATCTCTCGCGGTGGCAATATCGGGCCGATGATATTCGAGGCACGAGTATTATACGAGGCGGTGTCATTAGTTCGCGGTGTGTGCGTGCGGCCGAGGTATAGAGAAAGAGAGAGATAGCGCGGCGCTAAGCGGGCGTTTGTGAAGGTGGCACGGTCACTGTATATGCGCACGTATATACGCGTTCGCCCGGTGTTGGACGGTAGTATCGATATGCAGGACCGTGATAATCGATTGCCGCATTCCTCGAGACGGAGCGACGTTGCGCGCTTTGAATACGGCCAGAGGGGCTCTCCCGATCTCGTGCACGACGCATACGAAGCGCGAGCAGATACGCCTCTCTCTGTCGTATATTGTATATATATATATATATATATATATATGTATATACATACTCTCTCTTCCCGCCACTGCATCTCTATCTCTCCTCCCCCGTATCTTTCTTCCTTCTCTATATATCCTTCTCACACGTGTGAACGATGCAGCGCCCACGCGATGCACTGCATAAGATACATCTCTCCTCGCGCTTCTCCTTCTCTCCTCTTCCTCGCCCTTCCTCGCTCGAGGCCGATTTCGAAAATTGCTTTTTCATCTCGCCCTTTCGCGAATTCGTCACGAGCCACTCGATATCCGCGATACGCCGATGAACGATCGAGTAATTCTATCGCAGGGATTTTTATTCATCCGGCAGCTGCGCTTTTAATAATATACAGATTCGCTTCGTAAGAAACACCACCGTCGCGTTATCGATTATATCGTATGGTCGATTAATTATTTCTCGATTTAGATTCGTTTTCGCGTGATGATGACGCGGAAGATGATGCCGCCGAACGCATGATGATGACGCGTCATCGCGCGTATGCAGCCAACAGCTGTCATTTCGTGATCGTATAGTCACCGCAGAAAGGGTCCAGTGTCTCTCTCTCTCTCTCTCTCTTCCTCCCTCTCGTTCACTCTCTCTCTCTGTACATTTGCGCTCACTTGCCGCCCTATAACACCCTACACCCTTGCGCACCTCCCTTCCTCTCTCTCTCTCACGGCTCGGTTATTGTTCACGTTAATTGATGCGTTATGTTTGATGCCGTTGTGATAGCCATTGTACGCGGGGTGTCCACTGATAACTGAGTTACTGACTGCGGCGGCCGGAGTGCACTCAAACCTAATTATCTCGGCCCAACTGCGACTGCCGCATTGCGTTGCCGCCGCCGTTCGTCCCCGATTCTCATGCGCGAGCGTTTCCGTCATGTCGATGACTCGCCTGCGTTCTCGCCTACCAAATCGAAAATCTTGCGTTAAAATCATGCGTTTTTTACGCCGCGAAATTCCAACAATAACTATGAGCACGATAAATCAATCGTGAAGGGAATTTAACTGACGAAATTAATGATATCGTTGAAAAAATGTTTCGCTAATTGCAATTATGGCTTCAAAATTTGGATCGAGGATAACGAATAAAACGAAATCTTGCAATGGAGGAATAGAGAGCTGGAGAGACTCTTTTATATACCGGAAGCTAAACTATAAAGAGTGCGAGAGCGGGAGGGGGAGGAACCGAGGCGCTCGCCCGAAACAAAGAACAAAGTCTCTTCCTTTTCGTGGCGCTTTCGTGGCACAGCGTGATTAGGCAGGCCTTCCAATTAACTGGTCGAAGGTGCTTTTCGGGCGCAACCTTGTCGTAAATTCAGCTTCTTTACGCGCGCGACTCGCGTAAGAACGAGCCGGCAGCGCCGGCGAACGGAAGCTCGCCACGATAAATTCTGAAAATCAATTCCGCGGCAAACGAGTCCGTGGTCCTCTCTCGCGGAAGGGCCTCGAAAATGGAGGTAAACGCCATCACATCCTCCGTATTCTCCGACGATGCCGAAAAAATATTCGTCGGCGGGTCATTGCGTTGCTCGGTTCGGCATCGGCGGAAAGATCCCTCCCTCCCCCACCCTCTTGCTTCTGAGCGCGGCATTTTTTCGGCGGCCCCTTTAACGAAGAATATCCCCCGGTCCGCGTCTCTTTATTGTCGGACGAAATTTACGATCGACACCGAGAGTCGCGGGGCCTCCGCAATAATTCGATCGTCGTCGTAGACGCGCGATGGGCGTCCGGCACATGAGTCACGAGTCTCTCCAAAGATCTCCCTCCGCTTCGAAGGATCCTTTCTCGGCATGCAAAAAGTCGGGGCGCGTTCGATACTTTGTGGAAACATTCTCGCTTCGCGAATCGTGAACGACCGGAGTCTGGTCCGCGACCAGCGGCCGTTCAACGAGGAACCTTGCCATGCCGTTACGCGAAACGGCGAAAAATATTTATCGAGAAAATAGCCAATCTCTCGTTATAACCCTCCCACCGCGAAGCTCCCATTCCGACGGCAATACTTTCCACGCGCATAGTCCGAGCATGGTTCTCTCTCTTTCTCGTCCTCTCTTTCTTCTCTCCTTCCCTTTACGTTCCCCTCATCGCATCGCCGTGTCCGCACACATATCGCAGAAAATTACATTTTGTCGGTTGTAAAGGGAACGTCGTAAAAATCGTAACGCCAGCGACGCTGACTGCGGTGCACGCCGAGCGAAATTGCACCGGCCCTCCGCCTATCTGTTGGCCATCAACATTGCTCCGCGCTTGATAGACCCTTTGTAAAACGTCATTCTACGAGCTTTTATACTCTGGCTCCTAGGCGGGCCCCGAGTAGTTGTCGTTGATCCTCGCTTCTCTCGTCTACTACCGCGTTGCTTCTAGTGCAAAATATATATAAACGCGCGGTAGAAGAGGGCAAAGTAAGTGGAAAGATGGTAGGTTTTCTCTTTTTGAAGCTGCAATCGAATTTATAAATAAATATGAGGTAATAATTGATCATACTGTGTCTAGACGCTCGTTAAAATCATCAAGTTACTCGATCGCGGCTCGAAAGCGGCTTCAAGAAGATCGTTTAATTACGAAAGTCACGAGAGAGATCTCTGCAGAATGTTGACCACGAGCGCGTGTATCGCTCGGTCCATCCTTGTCTGTGTCGCCGGCAACGGCAAAGCCCCAGTAATTAAACTCGAGGAACGTCTTAGATGCAAAACGTACTTAGCGAAGCTTGCTCTCCCTCTCGCTTTCGCCCGGTCGGAGAGAATCGACAGACTGCCGCGTAAAGGGGATCTCTCCGAGCGAGAAAGGAGACGAAGAGAACAAGATCAATCCTCTTCGAGCCGGAAAGGGACCGAGGCGTTTCCTGCTGTCTTCGTCCTTTCGTTGTGTGTGTGTCGGGCCTTGATAGATTTTCCAACCCCCTCTTCTCCTTCCTTCCTGAACTAGAACCTGGCTGCTCGAACCTGGCCAGTTTCGACTTAAACTACGGATCTAGTTTCCAACGCCCGGCACAGACGTAAAGAGAGACAAAGGGAGAGAAAGAGAAGCATAGAGGGAGGAAGTCGAAGCCGGCTTCCATCCATAATGGCATAGTCTTCTCTTCTGGGTTTCCACAAGTTGGCGAACTCGCTACTACCGTTGTAGTTGAGGGGGTTGAGGGAGGTCCTAGGTATTCTTATATATCTTTTAGTAATGTCGGATTTTAATATATCGAAAAATGTTTGCCTTCTCTCTATGGAAGCTTTCCTTATATTTATTTTCCTCGTTTTTTGAATATTTTGTAGGTTATTACGATACGAAATGAAATATTTTACAGAATTTATTTGACGAAAGTTTCTTTATTCGAAACGTTAAAAATCGTGATATAAAATCATCGTATAGTGATACGCATTTGAGTATTATAGGGAAGCTTGGAAAGATAGGATCGTGAACAAACGGAATACTATACGGCAATTCCCTCTGCCTGATTTAACGAGGATTTAGAATACCAGGTGCGAGGTTCTATCACAGAGCTTAGAAACTAATAGAGACATATTTGAGCAAAGGAGTGGGTTGGTTCCCGGGGATCCGCCCTAAGTCGTTCGACAGCGGCGGCGGTGAACGCTTACGTTATCAAAGTGTGCTCATGGGATTGATTCGTTGATTGCTATGCAAGAAAGGTGTCGGGAGAATCCCTCGAAAGAGGGAGAGAGAGAGAGATAGAAGGACGAAAAGTAATAAAGTAATAGCCGCGTCTTCTTACGACGCGCCGCACGGCTCGCCTTCTTTCCGGTGGGAGAATAGATAGAATCCGGCAAAATAACGGCCAGGTAGAGGAGACGGTGCTCATTCACGACGGCGACGCGACGGTTTCACGTTCCAAAGCGAGACACCTTTTGCCGCTCACGTTCCAATGGAGACTCGTCTCTCGCGTCTCTCGACCCGCTCCACCTCGCCTCGCCTCGCGTGTCAAACTCCGGCGTTCCTCCGTAAGTGTCTACTACCGGCTGCGTTCGCTTTTCGAACGAGAGCGCCCATGGTAGGTAGCTGCGGGTGCTTTCAGGTGCGAGACCCTCTCGACGCGACACTCGGCCGACACCTCCGCCGATCGCATGTTTCACAAACGAACTCGGCCTCTCTCCTCTCTCTTTGAATTCGAGACACCCGCCGGTATACACAAAGTTGACTACCGCTGATTGTAATTACTCAGCCCTCTCGGTTAACGAGACATCGGCCCGCCGTCGCCGCCGCCGTCCGACGCGGTATGATGGATCGCTCGCTACACGGTGACGAAAATCGTTCCTCCGTAGTATCTCCCCTCTCTTGTTTTCGCACGTCGAGTAGACGGAAAAAGAGAAAGAAACAAAATTAATCAAGTCCAAACTTTTTTCGCATTTCTATTCCATCTGTTCTATTCATAAGAATGCGCTGAAACAGACAATATTCAATTGACACTCGAACAATCTCTCACACACGACATAAGTCACAATGAAAGAAGCCATTGATATATAGATCATTCCTTCGAACGCGTGTCTGTGTTGACAGCGTTGCGGCATTAAAGGGGTAGGGACTGTTCGGTAATTGTCGGCAAATATTAATAACTGTAGGACGGTTAGGTCGAGGAGAGGGACGAGGCGACAGTTCGCGCGGATTCAAAGAGAGCGAGCGGCCGGTACGAAGGAGAGGCTGCTCCGCGCGAGGGTGAGCCCGTCGAACCGGTTATACTTGAGAGCAAATACATAATGCTTCGATGATTTTCCCGCCGGAGGGGAGAGTCGGCCGTGATTGAAATTTGGAAACTCGCTTTGACACAATTACCCGAACCGTTTCTGTTCTGAAGACGGTTTCACTGGGTGCCGGTAGCTGCTCCGTAAACTGCCGCCGAAAGAGAAATTACTCCGTCTTTCGCGCGAGAATCGACTTACGCGGTAAATTGCGTTTATATATCGTTCGCGTAATAATATGGATCTAGCGCGCGGATCGTCCAATTAATTCGGATTGGCGACACGACAGCTCTAACGTCAACAGACCCGCGATCGATATCTACGCGCGGAAGCAAGGAGTAAATCGACTTTGGTTCCTTTGCAAAATTCCACGGAACTCGTTATATGAAAGGAAGCCCCGAAGGTGCGTATCATAAGAAGCCCTTCTCTTCGATCGCCCTCGCAGGAACCTTCGTATACCGGACTTATTCATCGCCGATCAATCGGCGTCACGTTCGCGATAATATTTACTTTATGCAAAATAAGGCGATATTAGTCACATCCGCTATAATCGGGCTATAATGGTTCTCTCGTGTACTTTGTAATAACTGCGAGAATAATCTTGTTGAAAAATATTTTTTTCGATAATTTAGTCTCGATGATGGATAAATGTTAAAAAATAATTCGATAGAAACAAATAATTCAATAAGAAAATGCAGAGTTAAATTCGTAAATGCAGATAGCGTGGCAATATTATCTCGTCGCCGATTTAATTTGATTATATTCTTCCCGTAATATATAACCGCAATCATAGACCTTGCCTATGGCGATTATTGTTATTCGCTAATACCTGGATACTGTTACGCAGGAGATATTCTCTAGGCGTGTACGTAAATCTTTATCAATCTATTTATCCATCGATAAATCCGCTAGTCTATCGATTCAGCAATCTATCCGCTTCACATCATCCCTCTCCCGCGTCGCTCGTGCAAGTTGAGGAGGCAAGATGCAGCGGCGACGACGATATGCATCTCGTTATACGTAAACAATGTACCCGTGGCAATATTATCTGGGTAGATTGTACCGAGGCATTCGTGGCTACAAGCACGAACGTAAAACGATTCGTCTTTCTTCGATCTCCGCGCCAGCCACGCGTGTAACGCGATACCGTATACCTGGTGCACGACGACCGATCGCCAGGGAGGTCGCCCGTCTTCCACCTGCCATAATTTCGTAGATCCCCCGGTCCCCCCTTCCCTCGTCTTCGCGATGCCCTCTTGAATTTCGAAACGCGCCATCTTCGAGCCGAGCGATCCTCGGACGAAAGGATGGAACTCGATATCGAATTCCGATCACGCGCGGGGGCGGAGAGACGGGAAATAATCGGCGGAGATAGCTATGGAAAACGATTAATGTCTCGACGACGCCTACTCTCATATTCGTGACGCACATTCGCGCGAACGCTCAAACGAACGAGAAAGAAGAGCGGAAGACTCTTCCCCGACGAAAGATAAATAACGGGACGAGAATGGAAACGGAATGCAAAGCTCTCTTTCTGTTCGTGCGGAGAGAGAGGGAGAGATAGCAAACGGAAATCTCCTTTCAGAATCGCGAGCCGCGGCGGCGTCGCGCAAGGGTTGAGATTCCCTTTGCTGGATGTTTAATGCGGCAATCTAGGGGCGTGATAAAGTGCCAAACGAATGCCGAAAGGGAATCGCGAAGTGAGCGCCTACCTACGACACGGCACGGTCGGTACACCGCTAAACGCCGGTATATACAATGCTGGCACAAGCCATTACATTGTATAAACAAGCGGGTCTCTGCGGCTCTCCTGAGCCACTTCAGAAATTGAAACGCAGGAAGAGAAAGCTGCGGCTGCACTCGGCGATTGAAACCACTTCCACCCTTCCAGTATTTCTTCCCTCCGTGTCCGAAACTCTCTCTCTTTTCCTCCTGCGTTTTTTTTATTCTCTTTTTCCTCTTTTTTTTCTTCTAACATGAAACCACAAAGATTTCGTTCCCTTTGCGGCAGCATTTGAAAGAACTCTTCTGCAATCTTTCGCCCTTCTCTTTTCTCGTCGCGAAAATGTCACATTCGTCCCAGCAACGTTGTTTAAAGAAAAACACAGATGCCTAGTCGTTCAAATTATCATGATCGTCGATTTGTTTTAGAGAATAATCGTATTTGGATCAAAATTTATGCAAAAGTGGTATACGAAACTATTAAAGAAATAATGTAAATTCTAAAGAGTCTTTCGTCCCGACTGCTCTTATTCTCCACGGGTTCCCATTTTCCTGCTTTTGAATCGTGTGTCGGCGACGAGAAAAGAAGAATAACGTTCTTTGCATATTCTCGGATTAAAAGGCAAACAGTCTTCCGCTAGTGATACGGGAATGTGCGTACCCGTTGAAAGGAAATTTATGAGAATTAATATTGGCTCCCCAGGGAGACGGGGGGGTATATAGGCGGGTAGGGAAGGAGGAGGAGGAGGGTAGTAAGCTGGTTCTAGATGTGTCTCGGGGACTCGCGGAATGCGACTTTCCGCCATACATCGGAGGGAACTTTAAGAATTTAATTCCTACGCGTCGTTCCTGTCTTTCTCTCTCTCTTTCTCCCTATCTTCGACTCTGCTCTTTACACGAAGAGAGAGACACACGGGACTTTCAGCGTCTTACGTGCTCGCAGAAACGAGAATACTCGAGCGAGCTCCACGGCATAATTTCATTCGCCGCGCGATCTCGACCCGCCCTTTGTTCTCTCTTCTTTCTTGTCTCTTACGAGAGACAAGACAAAAGAGTTACTTTTACCTTAACATTGCCGGTAGATAGAATTCGCATTGTTTCGCGAGATTCGCGACGAAAAATTGTCCGGCCGTATCGAAATGCAAAAATACGCATGAAATCCCTTTCTCTATGACAAACAACATTGTGTTTTTTTTTGTCCGTCAACTTTTTGAAATTAAGATATACACAAGTTTCAAGCCGTAACAAGGATAGAAAGTAAAGTTCCTTAAGGGAACTTTGCGAGATTGTGCTAGCTTCCCGCAACTTTTGGTCGCCATGACGCGGCGGAAAAAGTCTCTCTCCTTCGTATCTATCTCCGAAGAAGAACGTGTATCGCGCGACGTCGCCCGTATTGATATCGTCACGAAGTGAAAACGACTGCGTGGCAACAAAAAATCACCATTAAGCCGCCGTACGTCTCCCCGGGGATGGACCCTACATCATATGGAAGCGACGAAGGAAGAGGTATTAAACGTACAAACGCGATAAGCTAAAACACTTCTCGTCGATGCGCTCCACGGGGTCTCTCTCCCCACGTCACCCCTCGCGTCCGCATCGTCCCTCGTTGTGCGCCGGGTGTTCTCTTCTCTCTCTTTTTTTTTTCGAGATATTTAGGAAAAAATACCCCGGAAAAAATGAAACGTCATCATTGGCACGGCTCGACCACGTGTCACGCATACGCAAGAGACAAGGAGAACTAGTGGGGAACGCACGCTGCGCAAACCGTCACCGCGGGTTGTTATTTTCCCAACGAGCGAGAAAAAAAAACAAGCCCTGGCTTTTAGTTGAATAAACATCGCACGCGTATCGCGCGTAATCTATGCACGCGTGGCGTATCTTTCCAGGGAATCGATATCAATTAAACTTGCGCGTTCGTATCGTATCGTCGTACATATGCCTACCCTGCATGAGAGAGATTTTCTCTTAGCTGTGAGATAATAAACATAATGAGATCGCGACAGATACATCGACAGAATTTTATAAAAGTGTGATGATTATCTTATTCGCAAATTATAATTATCTCTTCGAACAAAAGCATTATAGCATAGACGTATATAATTTCAACGGAATAAAATTGCAGAAAAAAACATCGGACGTACATATATACATAAATAAAATTTTAGCTCATCTCCTATATACATATGGTGCGTCTTATTTGATGACCATTTAAAAAATAACCGGGTATTAGAAGAGTCGTCTTATTTTATCGACCTGGACCGCGATTATGAGGATAACCATCTAACTAGTGTTTTTCGGACTCGGCATCATACACTGTCATCACACCACCACATCGTACAGCAAACACGATCCGTTTGATTCGACTATCATCCCTTTCTACTCTTTCACCCTCGCCGTTTCTCCCTTTGCCTCGCCTAGCTTTTCCGTGCCGCTTATTTTCTGCCAGAAAGCAATATCCGTTATGGCCAATAAACGCAACCATATCAAAGTAACTGACGACCGTCCGTCTGTGTTCGCGTACGTCGAATGTCCATCGAGATCTATGCCTTTTCTAAGGAACCAATGTCGATCGTTTTTATATCACTAAATTAATAAAGGACTAATAAAGAAATTTAATCGCGCAAATCACAAATAGAATTTGAATCTCATTTAAACTAAACATCTCTATAATTTTTAATTAAAATTGATGAAAAATATAACATCTTGAAATTATTGTTATTTCTCCAAAATGTAAAACTTTATAGCGCTTTAATTATTCATTTAACTCGTCTACAATATCTAAGATTGCGCTTTAAGCTTCCTCAGTCTTCGATTGTTTAATCGTGGACGCGTCGCTTCGAGATGGACTGAAAAAAAAGAGGCTCTTGGCGCGAAAGATTTTCGGAGGTGTGGAGTCGCGGACGCTGTAATGTTCTTGCCATTTCCCGAGGGTTGGCACCCTCGAACGCATCGTGTTCTACCCCAGACACACGTATCGGCCGCACTCTCGGCGCGCTCTCCTCCCAGTCTCTGCCGTGACGGAGCACATAATCCTGATATCTGTCGGTTTTCGGGCAATAAAACACGCGTCCCATACAGACGGAGCCCCCCCTGAGAATCGCTACTGCTTCCGGCTGATAAAGAAACGCCAGGCGAGATATCCGAATAACGCGAACCCCGACTTTCATCGACTTTCGTCGGTTTTTGCAGATCGAGACAGTTGGACGACGTAGCATCGATCTCTCGATCTTAGAGAGTTTAGGAAAGCCTAGAGAATTTTGCAACTTGTGAAACCTGTCACGCAGATTGATATTGAAAAATAAGTATTATTATTGAGAGAGAGATAATACAGTGATGTAAATCGCGCCGTTATTTAGATTATTATCCCACACAGCGTGTCTATCGTCGAAAATTACACCTATTGCGACTACGTCCGACTGTCCGACACCTCTTGTCCGGCCTTTGGTCGAGGCGTCGAAATCGTCGCGCTAGCACATTCGCACGCTACAAAGTATCCGGAATAAATCTGTGATGCTACACGGACGATCTTTATTTCGCGACATTACAGTATCGAGTCGCGAGCGGTGCGCTATTCGAAATTATCGATCGTCTTGGAACGACCTACCTAAGACCGATCGAAAGAGAGAGAGACCTCCCTCCTCGCTTCGTGAGTACTTATCGGGCGGGATCGCGAAGCGGACAAAAGATCCGCTCGGTGGCCGCGAGGCAAAACGCCAGGCTATTCGGCTATTACGTTTCTGCATACGGGAGAGAATCCGGTAACCATATCGGGGGGGTCTCGAATGACCCATCCGGGGATGAAGGAAGATATACGGGAGAAGGAGGGGGACGTAAATATTTTCATATTACTTTACCCATGTAATTCAAGAGTTTGCAAATCTGTGCCGGTCACTAACGTCTCAGCTCGAGTCGAGTCTTGGAGGAGAGTCTCCGTGCGAAAGCCTGTATCTTCTACCCACATTTGTTTCTTGTATCGGACTCGCAGTAAATATCGATCATGAACAATCGTGATAGCATTCTCGTGACAACATAGATGATTCCTCTCTCTCTCTTTCTCTCTCTTTTCCTCTTTCTCAGCGCGCTCGAGCCGAAACGTTATAAACGCGGCAAACAGAATCGCAACGACGCGACGTGCGCGCTGTTAAGCGGACGAAGTCTGTGGATAAAGTACACGGCGGATGTTAATAGGATAAATTAGTTTATCCTACGAAAACATCCCGGCGAGATGAAACAGAACCGCCGCGTCTCTCTGCACCGCGCGAATAGATTCGGCCTCGGGCGTTACCGACTCCATTCGAGAGACGGCGGATATACCTTCCATCTCATCGCCGGATGCCGCTACCCTTATCGCGCGCGACGGATCGGATAAAAGAATAATACGCAAAAGCGAAAAAAGCTTTCGACTTTATGACGGTTTATATATGCCGTGCCAAAGAAAAGGGGGAGACCGAGGCTCTCTCGAAATATGGGAAGGGAAGAGCCGAGGATAAGACGGCTGACCCTCTCGGGATGTTTCCACTCGCAAACTGGATTCCGATGACCGATCTCCATTTCCATATGGGTCGCGAGCTCGAAGGGTGACGGGGGAGAACCACGGAGAAGTTGTCACCGGGAAATTGATATTTGAACGAGACACCGCAGCCCCGTTGAGCTGACGACGAAGGGTGGACGACGAGAACTTTGTTCTCGTGTCGATTGTCTTATTGTTAAAACAACGGCGCGGATCTCGAGTCTCGATGGAAGTCGTACGATGGAATATATAGGCGCGTCTCTTTTTCTTTCAGTGTGTTGTTGCAAATTTATACCGTCGATTTGAACTTTCCGTTCAGCTTCGCTAAAGTCGATGGCGGCGAGCGGAGCACGCGTCGTAATTTTTCTTTCGAGTTGCTTCGGAGCGCGCGGCGCCCTCCGAAATTAGCATTCGCACAGGATGCACGGTCCAACTACTACTATCGACGTTGCCGCCAACTATAATCGTCCGACTGGGTACGGGCTAAGTGTAATATTATTCAACACACAGCTTTATATGGATATATCGAGAGCCGTAGAGCACAGATGCTGTCCGTCGGAGAAGAGCGCGCGAGCACGGGTTGCTGTAACCGCGGCTTTTCTAGTAGGTGCCTAAGAACCGTCCTGTTTCTCCTCCCCTTCCCTCCTCTACCCCCTCGTTACGGATAACGGGTGTTTCGGTTGGTTTCGGGGCCTCGAAAACGCCATTCTATGGAGATTACAAGCTCGTGCGGACGCAGACAGACGTCTGTCCGCTTTCATGAATCGTAATTACGCGTCTACCGCGTTACACGTGTATAAACGTCTTGGCCCTTTTATGTAAGTCCTTCTCAGGGATGTAACGACTCGTGATCGCGCGATGTTGACATCGTTTTCGCGTGCTTATTCCGCAAATAAGAATAATAAACGAGCGAAACACAGTGCCGCGAGCGAGCATATGACGGACAATCGAGGAAAAAAATGTCTCGTCGAGACTGAAAAATCGGCTACACCGATTAATATACTACATATTACTCGCCAGGGCCCGAGGGAGCAAAACACTTAAAAGAGAAACGCGCGAGAGAGTAATTAGAAAATTGTTATTTATTATCGCGCGCGAAATCGGGGAAGAACAAAAAAAGTTAGTCGGAGTCGCTGATATCGCGCGAGAACGGTGATCGTTTAACGAAACCCGAAGGCGAGTCATTATTAATTTTTCCGGAATGTGGAAGCCGGTCATTCTTGGCGCAGCCCGGGGGCCACGAAGGAGGAGAGCGAGTGCTGCAGGTGGCGAGAATGGTCAATATAACCGCAAAATGTAAATCATATTGCTATTCCCGGAGGGCCCCTCACTCTCTTCCTCTCTCTCTCTCTCTCTCTCTCTCTCTCTCTCTCTCCCCCCCAGTCTCTCTTTCGCTCTCGGCTATGGGTATTAAGCACAGTCCGGGTAAGACGCCTGGTTCTATATTAGTTTCCGCGGGTTTCCTGATTGGATTCGGCTATTACGTTTCCTGGCCCCACAATTGATTGTTTGCGCCCGGTGGACGCGTTATATGTAATCGACCGCAACAGTATCCTCGAATCGTACCATTGAAATCATGTATAATTAATTTTTTTTCACAAGCAAAGTAGTTTTTTTTTAAATACAGATTTCTGCTGACAAAAATTTATATTGTTTGCCGGGAAAAATAAAATCAATCGAAGCGTCGAGAAATGAATCTGACGACATAACTTAAAAGTTACTCGATTAAAAAAAAAAAAAAAAAATCCGCGCGAATATCTCGGAATAAATCAGCCGATGCTTTTATCGCGACCGCGATTAAGTAGTCTCAGTACTCCGCGCTCTTGCGAACCCGACGATTTCTGACCTACCCCCGTCGCGGCGGAACTCGATATCGACGATCGAGATCTATCGTGTCCTGTCGGGCGGTCGAACGAGCGTTAAACCCACGATGAACTTCGAGAGAAGGAAAGGGAAGAGAGAAAGAGAGAGAGTCCCCGGTCAACGAGTCTTCGACGTGGGGAGTCCACGCCAAGAGCGGTCAGAGGATTTCTGAGCGAGCGCACAGTGGTAGCTGATGTATTTTGACGTGCCCGATGAGAGAGGCCGCTCTCTCTGTTGACTGCATTATCTAATGGACCACCCTCTCCGCCTGTCTCTTTCTCTTCCTCTCTCTGCTTCTCTCGCTCGCCTGTCCATGTCTTTCTTTCTCGCTCGCTCTCGATACACGACGACTCGACGTTTCAGCTATCTGCGATCTGCCGCATCGACAGACAGCGGTCCCCGACTGCATCGGCTCTGATTTCATAATCGACCGCAAATTTCTTCCCTTTCTTACGCGCCTTGCGTAATCACCGATGTCATCCTTACGCACGCATGCCTGCGGTAGTCAATCCCGATGCGGTGAAATCGCCGCGAGGTTCGAATGAAGACACTCCGAATGAGTGTCGGATGTAGATGGATAGATCCGATAGATTGCTCGGCATCGCGTTAAAAACAGGAACTCTGTATGACGTATGCACCGGATACCAAAGTATGCAATTACGCTTGAAGATAATTAAGATGGAAACTAGGTACATACATGAGAAGAAGATACGCGCGGATGACGCCGATCATCTGCTCGCTTCACGCGAAAATATATCGATTAAATTAGGGTTCAGCCAATGTTCATAGAAATGCAAGGAAAAAGTTGTTGTATTGAAATCTTTGGATAAAATATTGCCACGATAGGCCGGGTTACACCAGCACTCGGTATAGAGCCTCGTACTCGGGCAAGTAGTTACGTCGCAGTTACAAGACGAAGTAACGCGCAAAAAGCCCAAGTATCTCTGGCGAGTATCGAGAGAGGAAAAAACAGAAAAAGGAAGAAAGAGATAGAGAGCGAGAGAAACAAGCGATGGGGAACGATGGAGCGTTTTTCGCGATCGGCAAAGTATTGTCCGTAGTCGAACTCCCGCATCTTGTCGGAGCGAGAGTGAGATCGTGCGACCGTGACTCTGAAATCATCCCTATAACCTTAGACCCCCATGCGGCAACGTCCGCGCCCAGCCATCTTCAACACTATTCCAAGATACCCGTGCAATCTCTTTCTCTCTATCTTTCGCATATCCGTTAGCATCAAATTACTAGTTTCTGCACGATCTACGACCCGCTGTCCTCGTCGCTCGATCGCTATCTCTCGAGGAACGCATTGTATCGATATTTTCCATCGAGTTTGCACGACGGAATTATGGATGAATTCAACCAATGATGAATTGAAACAACAATCTCCCGTTTGTCACGCTAACATTTACAGATGCATATATTGCTGTAGCATAAATATAATATAAAAAAATAAAAAAATATATTATTACCCAGGTATATTATTATCCAGACTATGTTAAAAAAAAACTGCAACAATATAATAAAATCGACCGTACAAAAGAACCGTGTCTAGGATTGAAAAATCGCGAGGATCGCTCAAATTTCGAGGGGGGAAAAAAAGAACCATCCTTTGACTCGTCGCAAGGAGATACGGTCTTCGTTCTAGCTGGCACCGTAGGTGGACGACGTCGTCGGATCCCGAAGAGAGCAGCAGCCCCATTCGGGGCAATTCTTTGCCGGCTCGCGTGTATCCTTAGTATGCAACGTATGCAGTCGGTTGTTACCGAAGGAGTGGTTTGCTGAGCGGCCAATGGCGAGTGCTCGAGCTAATTCTAGGGTGCCGCCGCCGCGCCATCTTTGCATCATAATGCTGTCCCCCCCCGTACCCCGGCGCTCGCTCTCACTCCTCTCCCCGTCTCTTTCCTCACTCCGACCCTCTCGTCACTGCGAGAAGTCTGCTCCCTTCTTCCTCTCTGCCGCCCGTCGTCCTGCAACCTTCTCTTCCCTCTGCCCTTCCTCGTCCTCTCGTCCGTCCCCACCCTCTCCCACTTTCTCTCCACCCTTGTTTCGTTTCGCGTAGGAAAGAGAGAAAGGGCGAGAGGGCGAAGGAAACGAAATATCAGGTGAAAGAGGGAGAAAGGGAAAGAGAACGAAAGAAAAGGAACGAAGAGAAACGTCTCGGAGGCGCGTTATGCCAAAGTGGATAAGAAGAAGAGTGAGAGAGGGAGACGAAGTACACAGCCAGGGAGGAAAAGGAGGGGCACACGGTTATGGCGAAGAGGTAGAAGGGACGAAGGGGTTGTCTGCGCCTTGTCTGCCGAGAATCAATCACGTATCAGTGATGCTCAACCGGTGGCCACCTGCGAGAGACACGATCGATAGGATCGCGATGGCACATCGATGACATCCACGCACCGGTTATTTCGCGCCTTGGACGAACGACGCATCCGTGGACATTCAATTTGACACAGATGAGGAGAGATCTCCGTGAGGTCTCCCCGACTCTCGACGAGTCCTGTCTCGACGCTTGATTGCACCCGCAGCGAGAGAAGAAGGGAATGATATAGGTACTTCCCCGCGCGATTCCACGATGTGCGTGTGGCCGAATAAGAAATACATTTGCATCTAAAGTGGATTGGATGCTTTTTTGCGCGCGAGCTCTCGACGATTTACTTTCACGGCGGCAATATGATCTCTGATTACCGTTCCAGAAATGACGCCCGAGTGGAGGGCGATTAAAGCCGCGTGCCTAATCTCCATGCTATACCGGAGCGAAAGCGACGGTAAGGTAAGGTAATGTCGTCGTACTCGAGGACGCCCACGGCGACGTGATATCTACGCCTCGCGCTACCGTCTTACCTGTCAGAGTGTAAGATGTTAAATCGAGAGGGAGAGAATGTAGCTACCGTCTTTCGCCTTCGAGAAAAATCGCGACAGATGCGTTATCTCGATACACCGAAGAATCCGACGAATGCGATATTGAATCTGAAGTTTCATTCATAAATTATCTATATCGAAAAAAAAGTAATTATTTCATAATTTTCTTCGATAATTCAAAGCGCCCACACATGGCGATATTGTTGTCGCCTTTAAAATCGTCTCGATAAATCGAAGAAATGGAATCACGGAGGCAGCGTTCTTCTCTCCGATCCTAATCTTTCTGCCCCTTTTTCTACCTTTTCGCGGGAATCGAATCGCGCGCAAGAACCGGTCATCGTCTCGACGGAAGGCGCTCCATTATTCGTCCAACTCGGCGCAAGGAGGATCCGGAGAACGATTGAGGCAGGATCTCTCGTCGTCGAACAAAGCCGAAGAGTTCGCGAGACGAGATCGAGTCAAACGTGTCGATGCGCCCCGGGAGAAGACACAATGGCCGGACGCGCCGGTTCACAATGACGGAAAATAATTAAAGCGGGTAGAGGGAGGAAGGCCTCGTTCTCCTCTCTTTCAAAGACGCCGACGCGCTGGCTCTCTCGACCGATCAAACCGATCGGCCTGTACGTATATCTGAGCGAAGCACCTCGTGCACAGCCGTGTCGAATGCGCGATCTCCTACACATGTGTTTAACGTCGCGCGTGCGTATGTATGAGAATCCTGAACACTAATCAGTGTGCGCGCATCACGACGGATTGATTTCGCGTACGACCGCATCGGCAATAAAGAGCGAGACGTTGGAATCTGGAAAAGTGCGAAAGTGTCTAGCGACGAAAACGGATGGATGATTCGATGACATGAAAAAGCGAACAACAAGCAACCTACGTTGTTATAATGTTCTTGGTCAACGATAAGCTACCTTGAATGTAATCGCTGTTCCGTGCCATAATCTTAAACAAAGTATAAAGAAAAATATTTTACGGTAGATTGAGAATCTATTTTAGTCTCCATTAAACCATTCTGTTCTCCATTCTGTACTGAATTCATATCGTGGGATTAAATTCATATCGCGAGAGATAAAGTACACATATTTTATTATTTTTTTATTCTCTTATATTTTATCTTAAATAATTAATTATTTATCTCAACGAGATAAGTATCATTAATGAAATAATCCAAAGATAATATAAAGTATATGATAAAAATAATAAAGTACAAAGAACACGAGCTCTCTCTCTCTCTCTCTCTCTCTCTCTCTCTCTCTCTCTCTCTCTCTCTCTCTCTCTCTCTCTCTCTCTCTCTCTCTCTCTCTCTCTCTCTCTCTCTCTCATCTAAACAGAAAAGCATTACACGTTTGCATAAATTAACATTTGTTTAATATTCGCATATATTATGCGAGTCTCAGAACATTCCCTGTATCTTTTTAACGGCGTGACTAACTGAGAGAAATCGATAAACGATTCGTCTCGGACGTTCGACTCAACCGGCTACCGTCGGATCCGCGCACAGTAGCTGACGAGACGATCGGACCCCCGCTTAGACGTATACTTTGAGTTTTGGGGCCCGCCGTGCACAGTGTGAAACCCCCCGCTGTAGAATGATACGCCAGGATAATTCTATCGGACTTTGACCACGCCGGGGTTCCGCCACCTGGGGAACGGAGATGGTCAGCGTGAATTTGGCGTGTTTCTCATCGCATCGCGTCTCGAAACGCGTATAAATATATGCACATTCGCGAAACACATTCGATGATGCGTTATAGTAATCTTTATTCGACGTCGTTCGCGGGAGAGCAGACGATGTGTTTCTAATAATCGCGTTATTCTTTTCTGTTTACAGTGGTTTATCAGAAACGGCTAAAAAAGGAGCGAAGAGCGAGGAAACGACTGCAGGAGCAATTGGACCTGGAGGTCAAGAGGCGCACACAATTGGAAGAAGCTCTCAAAGCTACGGGAGCATCTTCAGAACAAGTCAGAGCGATCACCGGTAAGTGCTAATCGACCACAAACAATTTTGTACGGCGGAAATTTCGAGATTAAAATTACATTATTAGAGGTTTCATGCGAAAACTTCGAGATTAAGATTACATTATTAGAGGTTTCATACGAAAATTTAAAAATTGAAGAAAAATGTCTGTCCTTTTAAAAAATATTATTTTCGCGAGATGAAAACTTCTCGACAATATCTATCTTCAACACCATTGCGTTCCCGGAAAATACACAGTCACGATTTTCATGGCGTAGATTAGATTCAGGATATCGTTGCAAATGGACGGGTTTTCTTAGGATTTCTCGAGCTCGTCGTCAGTCTCTTCGTTAAGAGCCCCGGGGCCATCGGTGATCTCGGAATAAATTAATTAATACGCCGAGGCAGAGCAAACAGCCTGACACCCGGCAGAATATGATTCCTTACTTATCCCCCTGCCGGCGATGCAATCCCTCTCCGTCGTCGAGCTGGCTGATGGCAGCCTGCTTTCCCTCTGCAACCCTCTCCTCTCCCCTCTTCCCCAACGTCTCACCGGCACCTTTACTAGGCACCGCGCGTCTCGCCCCCATGATCCTCCGGCAGTAGAAGTAGCAGCAACAAGCGGCATGCCACCCTTCTTCCTGTCACTACCAAAACTCAAACGCGAAACCCTTTAAGTGAAATCTCTTATTCCGATATAATGTTTCGTCCTGGCCTCACCACCCCCTCCCCCTTCTTCTCCATCATCTCTTCCACCTCATCGTTTTCGCGTTACCTCTCCGTTGCTGCCGCCGCCGCTGCTGTTACTGCTGCTGCTGCTGCTACTGCTGCTGCTGCTGCTGCCGCCGCCGTCACCAGTACCGCTGATTAATCCTGTCAAATCCAGAGAGTCGCGATACTAATTTCGAATCAAACGGCACGCCACTCCGCCACTTTGGCGTCGACTTCGGGGTGAGTCACGAAAGACGATTACGATCTTATGGAACCTAGGAGTTTCATTTTTTTTCTTTTTTTCTTCAAAATTTGATGCCGCGATCGAAATGTCACTCGCAAATATTCGAACGTTACGTCGCGAAAAGATACGGAAACGTTGTTACGCGCGTGAGAATCGCGGTAATCGAGCGGCTGCTATTTTTTTTTTTCATGACGCAGAAAACGTTACGGCGGAGGCGCGCACAAGTTCGGAAGCGCCGGAAGGGAGCCCGGTGCATTCCCAGTCGCAACAGCAGCCCTCGCAGCAACAGTCGTCGCAGCAACCCCATCAGCAGCAACAAGCAGCGGCCCAGCAGTACCGGGAGGCGCAAGTGCCGCGTCCGTCTCAGCAGCCGTCGACGCCGGAGAAGCCCGCATGGGGATACGGGCTGGATCTCATCGGTAGCCAGGCGTCGGCTTTCTGGCAAAATTACCAAGGTCAGTCTCTCAACGGCACGCTATTTCACCCTCGCACGTCGTACACCGCCGATTCACAGTTCCCACGGTGTTTTCACGGAATCGCGCGCGCCAGCGAGCCAGAAAAATAAGCAGACGATACTTAAGCCACTTATCGTTAACATCGGAAGATCGCAACATCGCCTTATCATTCCCGCCTCCTCCGCTTCATCTTCCTCTTCCTTCCCGATGTCTCAAAACATCCACCGCGTGTCCTACGCGAGTCCGCCAGAGAAACGATAAAGAACAGGCCGTGTTCCTCGCGTTTGATCGCGTCGAGTTACATTCTCTCGGCGAGATATTTCGGAAAGAATTCTTCAAAGACGCGAAAGTTGTTCGACGAGAGAAAATAAAACTGTTGAAGAAAGAACTAGCATGTAAACTACATTGTAAAGTTTGCGGTAATTCGAGAAAGTAGCAGTCGCGTGTTGGAAACTTGAAGTCAGGGGGAGCACGAAGGGGGAGGAAGAAAGGCGATGAAGATCCAGCGGTGGGATCCGCTAATTCGGATAATCGCATTCCCGTATTAGGATCCACTCAATTTTTCTGATCTTCCGGCCGAGTGCTTTCGATCCTCGATTACCCTGACAAAAAAAAGGAAAAAAAAGAGAGAAGAGAAGGGAGGAGATTGACCCTGAGGGCGAGGGAGACGACGGAGCGGAGGTGTGTGTCGTGGTGGTATCGTGCAAAGTAAATTATTCGAAAGATCTCGAGCGAGAGCAATCACGCCGCCGGCAATAACAACCCCGTGCAGGGTAGGAGAGGAGAAGGAGAGAAAGAGATGGGGGCGGGGGAGGAAGGAACCGAGTTGGCCCTGACGAGGAAACACGAGGTATTTGAATAGGGTCCCACAGCCACCCGGGCATCATGATGTGGAATCCATTTGCAATAAACAACGGAGATTTAGACAGGGGTGACGCGCGGGAGAGGAGAGACAACGACGAGCGACACGGTATCGCAAGAGCGAGGGGGTAGCAGGGGTGCCCATCGAGAGGAAACACGGGGAAAGAGGTAGTTCGACGTAACGTCGTCTGAGGTGGGTACTTACGCCACTGAGGGGACCTCGGAGAAGGAGAGGTGGCCGCCGCCGCGTCTTCGAGTCATGCATTCTATACGAACGGTGGCTCTCATTCCCGTCACGTGGCGAGCGATAGAAGAAACACGTCTTTTGTGATATTCGACATTCGATAATAATCTAAAGATCACTTCAACGTGGCCGTGAAAAATGTATAAATTCATAAGTTAATCATTTAGAGAACGCGTTTCGACCAATTTTTTAAGAATCTAAGGGATTTTTTCTTCAGCCAATTCTAAGTTCTTCGTCTAATTCTAGATACTTGTACTAGATACTCTGTAAATGGGGAACAACTTCCGAGGGGAAACTCTTGACCCTAGCCATATCGTTCCTCGATCTGCCAGATCGGTCATGCGATTGCTGTCTCACTCGAGTCTCATTTACGTGGTTCATTCGCATGAGCGCCACTGGGTGTAATGCAGAGTTTATGCACATCTCTCGCAAGTAAGGAAGGAGCCGTAATTTCCCCGGCGGCCACCGCGGCCCTCGGTGGCGTTACCTGGTCTCCCTCCTTCCACTCACGTCGTTCCCTCCGTGCTTCCCTTAAACCTCCTCCAGCCCCTTGTACCCCCGCCGCTTTTCCCTCGCATTGCTTCGCTCTCTTCTTCCTTTCCTCCTTCTCGCGCGTGCACATACTTACACGTATGCATACAGGACATGCGCACACACATACGTGCGTATATATGTATGACTGCGATTCCTCCACGTCCACCATCCGTAGAGTACGACGAAGCACTCCGCCACGCTTTAATATTCAGACTATATGCAATAATTTCGCAGCAACCATAATCTCGCCCCCTACCAGTGCCCTCCCTGTCTCTCCCTCCCGATTTTGCAGCACTCTCGCTTTCTCTGTCGCTCCGACACTCTCTTTTATCCTCCTCCACAAACCATCGTCTTCAGCTTCGCCGTCTCTACCGTTTATTCTCTTCTCCGCTTTGCTCCCCCTGTATTCCTACCTCCTCCTTCCCCTTCTTACCTGCGCT
Organism: Prenolepis imparis; assembly: GCF_030444845.1. Lineage (NCBI taxonomy): Eukaryota > Metazoa > Arthropoda > Insecta > Hymenoptera > Formicidae > Prenolepis > Prenolepis imparis. The sequence goes on from NW_028141170.1 coordinate 2,098,162, forward strand.
CGATCGTGTTTCTTCTACTGCACGTAGAGACATGGCACGTTTGAACACACACCTATATACGAGGGACTCTGAGATTGCTCCACTGTGTGCACCGTACCTTCATCTTCCACCCTGCGACCGCAATCATTCTAAATCGCAGCGCGGGCATTAATATTTGATGGACCAAGTCTTGGAGAATTATTCCGAAATGGAAATAATTACGATCGAGACATCGAGGCGCGCCATTTTTCATTCGGTATCTCGTGAGATCAACATTAGCATACAGCTACGGTTACAACGTTCCTTAAACGACTTGCACTCTTTTAGTCTTTACACGCTGCACTCGAACGCTCGCACGAATGAATTAACCTTGAATACACCGAGTGATCTACAAACTTAAAAAGGAGAAAAAATATCGAACGTTGTGTCGAGAGAGATAAAGTTTTAAGCGACACTCTCGCAAATCGAGCGTGTCGTCTCGGGAAGAAAAATAACGACGACAATGACGACGACGACGACGTCGACGATGTATGCGATTCTGTTGAACGCCAGATTATTTCCAGCTTTCCGGCCGCCCATGCGGCCGAGAAAATGCGAGCGTCGCACCTGTGCGTACACGTGCGTAGACCATTACGCGAGAGACAATAACCCCCGTGTACAAGAGTGATAAAGCGTGACGCGTGTATACGAGCAATATAAAGGCTGAAGGAAGCGTCGACGTGGGCGGCAGGTTGGTAGGACTGGAAGTGAGGAGGGTTGGGGGGTTTGAAAACGTTCCTCGTCCTGAATATATCCACGACGACGTGGTGTTTTCCGGCGAACAAGCCGGGACAGGAGAAATCGGGAAGGCTGATGGGAAGCAGAGGGAACGGGCAGCAGAGCTTCTATCTATATATGCGTTGTTAGTTTGCGTGGTTGTAGTTGAGTAGGTAGGTAGGTGTTGTCGGGAATATTGGGGTTGCTTTAAGACTCTCCCCGCGCGGCGATTACGAGTTACGACTTTGTTGGGGAGCTTTCTTCTGCTTACGTATTCTGGAGAATGACGAATAACGAATAAATCTCAGAGATAGGCGGCGTAGGTTCTTCGAATCGTTGTAATCGACTTATATATCACTTGGATAAAGAAACGAAATGACTGTTAGATGTTGTTTTCGGAACTTAAATTCCCCGTGTGTACGTACATACAAAAAAAAAAAAAAAAAAAAAAAAAAGAAAGAGAGAAGTCTGCCCCGACTTATGATTTTGCGTTGCCGCAGGCGTCGATTGGAAGGCGGCGCGGATTGCGAGGGGATTAAATTCGTTATTGGAGAGCTGCGACGCGAATGGCGTACTGAAGAGAGAGATTTATGCGCGGGAAAAAGAACAATTACCGAGTGAATCGATCGTCCTCGATATAGCCTGTTTTTTTTCAAACAATATTGACGACGTCGCTGAAGCAGACTTCATCGACAAGTCGACCGAACCGCGCATTAGCGTCGCGTTTATATCGCCCCGAGTAAATTTCGAGACTCTTTTCGCCAATCTTTCTCGAGATATGCATATAGAAGAAAAAAGAGGGATTACAAAAGAGGGATTCTCACTCTAGTGTGGCGTTGCGATCATAGAGAAGAGGAGCGTGACAGGAAAAAGTGGGCAGGAAAGTTAAGGGATGAAAGAAGGTTGACCTGATTTGCAGCCAACGGAAATTTGAAATTATAAGAGTCGCGCGCGAGATTCGAAAGCGAGGGAGAGAGGCCCGGAGATTCCTCACCGTTTCCCTCTTTCCTCTCCTCCTTCTCTATTCTCCGCTCTCGGTTCTTTCGCTTTTTGTGTCTCCGCGCTGCTCCGTGCGGCTCCTTGATTCATACAATTTCACGGTCGGCTTGACGCTCAAGCGCCTATCCCCACCTTTATTCGCATCTTTCGTTTACCCACCTCCCCATATTTTGCTCTCTATCTCTTCCCTCTATCCCTGTCCCCCCGTCTGCTGCCGCTTCTCCTCTCCGCCCTTCGAACCTCGTCTGCTTTACATAAAGATCAGAGCATTAAAAACGCGATGCTACACGAAATCAACCCTCTAGGTGCCCCCCGTCCATCCCCGTTCCGCGCGCTCCATATCCTTTTTTGCTCGCAGAACGTCGCTAACCCTCGGGCCCCGATCCTCGAGAGCGAGAGCATTCAGCCAATTACCGTCGCTTCGATGTGATACTTAAATTGCTTTTTTCGCCGCTCGCGCAAGAACGAAACATGTCGAGTGCACTTGATCACGTTGACGGTTATATCCGATATCCGGCGCCGCCGCGGCAAACCCGGTTAAATCCCAAGGACGTCGTCCTCGGGCGGATTCGCGAGAAAGAGAGAGGAAATCTCTGCCTTTTACAATAAGTAATCGCAAAAACTCCCGATGGGATGAGGGCCCGCGTGCGTTTGTGCGAGAGTGCTTATCAATCGCGCGTTATTGGCATCTTTCGTGGAATCCCATCTCGCCAGATCGGTAGATACAATAATGAAGTTCTCGTACGAGCGGCGCGGTATTCTCGATCCCGGACGAACAATGCTCCTGGGAGTTTTTCCAGTTCTTGCGAGACCCCCGAGTCCGCGCGATCGCGCCTTCTCTCGCATTCTCAGCCTGTCCTCGGTTTCGATTCGGTTCGTTTTCTTCTTCTACCCGGGAGAGAGAGAGGCAAGGTGGCCCGTATTGTGCCAGAGTTAATTACGTGCGGATAAATGCGGAGTCATAGAGGGGGGCGAGCCACCCGGGGCCCTTCTTCTTTTTCAGCGGACGTCTTTTTTAGAGGCCCTCGCCTCGCGTCGCGTCGCGCCGCCACCTCTACCCTCCCTTTCTCTCCCTCTCCCAAAAAGATGGGTCGATATGGTGGCACACAATACGAATCGTTTAGGGCCCCGACGGAGAGCCCTCGTACAGGCTCGGTCTGAAATTGTTTTCATTGTCCGGACGATTTGTCAGGGTGTGTAAGACGGTAGCGAAACTATTAGCGGCTCATTCTTCCTGGATATTCTCGCGGATACACTGTCCGCAGAATTCCACGGGATCGAATCCGACGAGCTCTTCTTCTTTCTTCATTCGATACGCTGCGCGCGCAACGATACCCGCGAGAAATCGCGAATCCGGATTTCCAACTTGTCGTCGCGTCGCGCACGTCACTTTCTTACACCGACGGACCGACAGATATAATATTCGCCAAGTTATTAGAACGGAACACAGAATGACGCAAATCCCTCGCGAAAAAAGAGACTCGTGCAATCAATCGGACCGCTTTTTGCGGCCTTTATCTCGACTTGATGCAGCGCGAAAGGGTATCGCAATCATTCCGAGTGAGGCAAGAAAGTTTCCTTAAATCGTGCCGGAGGTGTCTTCCCTTCTCTATCCACTCACCCTTCTTCGTCGAACGAGCGAGCGAGCGGGCGGCGGGTTATATCTGGAGCAGTTAAATTGTCATTTGGATATCAAAGGGACGCGACACCCCGCGCGCGGATAAGGGCGCGAGAGGTAATTTGGCTCAGCGAAACGCAAACATTGCCCTCCGCGTGCCCCAAAGTCGTGGAATATAACGGCCCTGACGAACGCACGAATTCACACCCACGTGCCACGAAACAGCCCTCAGCTATTGTTGCTCAAAGCATAATGGAATCTCGGCCCCGCCGTCTCTAGTCCCGGTACAGGCGGTAAAGATGGAGCGAGAAGGCGAGAAAGAGAGAGAGAGAGAGCTTCGCCAATTCTGCCGAATTCTCTCGCACGTCCGCGCGCACTGGTTAACCGGGATTTAATGGCCTCGCAATTGGATTTTACCATTGCTCTTTGCTCAAGGAGGCGCCATTTCACGCTTACCGATCAGATTCGCGTCCCTTCGTCGCGCCATGTGATATATACTCCATCGTCCTTCCGCTTAATCTTTCGCTTACGTGATTTTCATACCGTAATCGACGCTCGACCAACGGATTACGAAAAGCTCTTCTTTCTTACTAGAAAGATAATTAAAAATAAAACGTTGAAATTTTTCGAGATATTCTCGAGCTCAAATTTTTTATACAATCCGTCAACGAAGACTGTTTAATTTAAACATCTCGATTATTAAAGAGAGCGACTTATTTTTCTTCGACACGTAGAATTGAACAATTTCTCAATTTCAACAGTATACATCGCATAAATCGTCCGTAAGGATACAACAGGAATACGGAAGAAGCGAGACGCGCGTGTACCCGGTTAATTCGACGCGATATCATTAAAGGGACATTTTCCAGTTTTCACCCTAATCCTTGCGAAATTCAGTGAGCAAACCCGCGGCCCTTTCACGCCTGCCTTCGTGCGTTATCCGGCTCGTCCCTTTTCCTCTCCCCCTGTTGCGCGCGGCTGACGGTAGCTGCCGGTTTTGCACTAATTACCGCTTCGTTTCATCCTTCGCGCGCGTGGTTCACGCCTCGTCGAATCCGCGCGTCGTTCCCGCGTCCGTGTGCGTTGCTGCGCGAGAGCCGACAGACTTCTATCTCCTCGAGGCGATACCTTCGATACAACCGGGGCAGCGAAGCGCGTTATCCGAACGCCGATATTAATCTTGGGCACATATATGCCGCGGGAACGCTAGTGAGATCGCATTATGCGCGTAGATTACATATAGTAGGATATAGTATTGTATTATGTAGACTATATTATAAATGCTCTGATGTGATGTTCAGTCTGTCAATTTTGTTTCTCCTTTTTTTGTCGCAGAATCGCTGGTACAGGAACTCGAGCTGGAGAGAAAATCGCGGCAGCACCAAGCGGCCGAGAGGGACCAAGTCAAGTCTCCTCTTCAAGGTGCGTTTAGCAAAAACACGAAATAGCTATCGTTACGCGCGTATGTACTTCATAGAGTTTAAAGTTTCGAGAAATAAGAAATTTAATCCCTTTCCTTTCTTGTGCCATTGCGTCGGGCAAACTTTACGACGATACGATCTCTCGGAAACATCTCTTTCTCAAGTCCCTCGCATTCGGTCGAGGGCGGTTTTCGTGCAGCGCGCGCATAGAGCGATTTCTTGCTATACGGAATAAAGTTCGGATCTTTAATTAGAAACTCTTCAGAGGCGGTCGCGTCTCTCTCAGAGAGAGGGGTGGGTGAGACGGCGGTTCTTGCAAAGGCGTCAGCGGCATAGCCCCGGCATATTCGAAACTTGGCCTCGCTCTCCTCCGTGGAAACTTGTCCGAAGGAAGTTTCCAACTCGCGCAAAAACTATATCCGTAGCGCGATTTCGATGCTCCGAGGCCCCGGCCGGCGTGACGTTGCACGTAAATAATCGTTTTTCGCCCGTCCGCCCGCCCACCCTCTCGGGGGCTCCCGAAAGGAATTAACAAGTCCGCTCTTAATTGGCAACGTCCTTGCAAAATCAACTCCCACATCTTGGCGAAGCACTTTTTATCGTGGATAAAATGTTATTCAGAGATTTGTCGTGAAGAGAAATAAAGTAACGAAATTATAATTATCAAACTTTTACCTTTATTTAAAGAAAATTTAGCAATTTAATATAATGTAACACAGTCGTGTCGCCGCTGATCGCGTCTAAAGATTTTTTTTCATCGAATACTTGAGTGACTAAAAAAAAAGAATTATATTAAAACGCGTATGTTGAATCAAACAGAATGATGAGAGGATCAGGGCGGGCAGATTGAAACAGTCCGGACGCGGATAGTGGGCGCGGAGAGACGAGAGAGTAAACCGAATCACGCGGACTATTAACGTATAGTGATTTTCAATCATAAGCGACAGTTCGATAAAAAGTAGAGTGGCGGCTCGATCACAAAGGGCCCGCGCTAAGGCCGATGACTCGGCCGGTCTCGTATTTATACGAACGTGTGCGTACGCGGATAGAGCCCCCGACTCCCTCTCTCTTTCACCCTTTTTCTCTCTCGACTCGGTTCGTCCATCTCTTCATCCACCTTTCGCGTTCATCTATAGTCTCGAGAGCCAACGATAATTAGTGAGCGGCGCCTTCTTCCGAATGAACGATCATCGAATGACCCAGCTGGTCCATCTTCGCCGCTGCAATCACCTACCACCGAATCTCCCGAACTCTCTCTCTCTCTGTAGCGGAATTACGCCCACGTCCATTCATCTCCCGCACGCATCTTCATCCGCGAGACATCCGCTCCTCTCTCTCGTATTCCCATTAAGACTCGCGACACGCCTAACGCTCATGCCATCGTCGTAAGGTCTAAATTTAACGTCAAATAGCGACTGTCTTATATTCTTCATTCCACGTTGTTGCGCAATGTTTTATATTGTAGATAAGTAAAATTTACGATCTCGGAAGCCTACGTAAAGCCTACGCTAATCGAAGATATTGCGAATACGGACTCCAGAGTGCACCTGCGATCGCTTCTGTTCCAGAATCGCGAGCGGGTTACTACAAGAACTCCGTTCTGTTCACGAGCGCGACCTAGAAGAGGCCGGACGAGGGCAGGCGAGGACAGCAGGCAGAGCGTGCAGCGAGCAGCCGAAGCGAGTGATCGATCGGACGACGAGAAGGAAGAGATCTGACGATTCGAGAGAGATGAGAGCGAACCTACTACGCAACGAGAAAGTCTTCGCAGGAAGAACCGTGACGATGGTAGATCCGCGAAGAGGAAAGTCGCGCGAGAGACGATGATTCGTAAACTCCGAAATGTGATGATGACTCGCGCGCGAGTGTCCGCGGATCAGTGCAAACAATGCCGAGTGTATCGAGAGAGGCTACGAGAGAGTATCTTACATCGTCGGAAGACGCGTAAGTTTTCTCCGAACAGGATCATGCAAACGCGATCGATAAAACGCGATTTTGCACGATTTCGAACAATAAAAAGTTAGCGCACTTTCGCGCACTTGTATAGAGCTACCGATTTTAGCCAGTTCTCCCGACGACGGTCGAAAGGGGACATTCGCGAGAATAAAGCGCGGGGACCCTCGAATCGAGATCGGTCCGGCAAAATTCGCGACTATAAACTGTATAAGAGAAGGACGCGGACCGATCGCACACATATCAACGGACGCGAAATTTTTCGCCACGCTTCCTGCGACTTCCCGATTCGCGTTCGCGGCGATCGTGGGATCGCGTCGTTCGTTTGATTGACGACAAGAAAAAAAAACAGAGATATTCTCTAAATGTACGTACCATCGATTATACCCGTGAATGATGACCGAACACATCGTGATGTCTCGCGATACCGAGACGATCGCGGATCGTAGGCGGGATAGTAAGAGAAAGCGAGAGCGAAAAGAGGGAGGAGAAAGAGAAAAAGAGAGAAAGAGAAAGAGAGAATGAGAGGGAGAGAAAAGAGGCATATTTCTAAAGACTGCTGGAGAGTGCGTGCGCGCGTGCATGCGTTCCTAGAGGTACCTATCTCCTAATTATCGAGCGAATTAAATTAGCTAATCGTTTTTAAGAGATTCCGGGCGATCGGATGCGCCGTGTCGCAGTCGCGCGCATCGCGAGGCGTGCGCCGATATTTCGAGTATTATTATCATTATTAATATTATTATATAACGTCGTCGCGGCGACGCGGGGCCCGATCCGATCGCCACTGCGAAACGAATGTCGAGTCGCGGATCTTTTCGTCGCGATAATCGGCTTCGATGACCGACGATGTCTTCAGGGGCGTCGATCGTATCGCGTCGCGCTTGTATCGCGCGGATCGAGGCGGATATCGCGATGATTTTTTTCGAAAACGCCGATCTCTCGTCGGACGAAGGCGCGAAAACGTGCTGTCTTTTTGTAAAATGCGCGCAAGAGCGCGAAAAGTGACGGATATCTCTTCTAGATGGGACGAGATTAGAACTGCGACTCGAGCGCTGTATCATAGAAAAACGAGAGAAAGGGAGAGAGAGAGTGTGTGTGTGTGTGTGTGTGTGTATGTGAGAGAGAGAGAGAGAAAAAGAATAATGTGATGAGAGAATGAACGAGTAAACGAAAGAGAGAAAGAACGAGCGACAGGTATAGGAAGATCGCGAGGGAGAATGAAAGAGGATGAAAGTCAGAGCGGAAGAGAGCGAGAGAACGAAAGAAAGAGAGAATGATGAAAACGGAAACACAATGGAGGATTCTCTCCTAGCGTCTTATAAATCGTAACAACACCTTATTTATATAAATAACTTAGTTACTACCGAAACAAGTAAGTCTAATCCATATTGCGTGTGTCCCGCGTTTGCGTTGACCGCCCGTGAATCCGGCGAAATATCTCTTGGCACAACCCTCGTGCGCGGTTATGGAGAAAGAAAAGGAAAAAAAGCGTGAGAGAAAGAAAAAAAGGAGGAATTTCAATAGATCTAGCGAACGCGCCGATGCAATGAAAAAAAAAAAGACAAGGATATTTCCCCGGGAGGGAGGCGGTCCCCGTATTTAAGATCCATGTACAAAGTCTTTTGCCGTAAGGTTCTTGTGTTGTAAAGTTCACATAATCATAGTGTCTAGTATCGTACCAGCTAAAGCCCGTTAAGACGATGCTAAACGTAGAGAAACGAAAATTTAACCACCGATAGCTGATCCGTATTTGCCATCGCCACTACCGATTGGAGAAAGGGAGGAAGTCGAAAGGGTTGGCGCGTTCAAGGTAACGTTTTTTTAACGCTCGAGGATCGCTTAAAGAGACTGTCGCGATCGGCAAATCGGCCGATCGCAACGACTTTGCCGACGCCAAATAGTACAAATTAAATTTCGAGGACAGGGAGCGATCGATCGAACCGGTTTTCTCACGCCAGACGAAACAAACATTGACGGCTAACGACGCACAAACCATCGCTGTAGATAAGACCCAGAAAGAATAGCAAATGTCTTCAAAATCGTTTGGTTTCTCGGCTCAACAGAATGAAACGTCGAAATAATTGCCGAACGGCGATTCTCGATCGAGGAAAAATGTTACCAGATTGAAGGTGATAATAAAGAGGAGAATAAAAGGTGGCGTGTGTGAAGAAGGGAAGAGCGTGACGGGGCGGGGTTGGGAATGGGGGGAGGGGGGGAGTATAATACCGTCGTCGCCACTGCGAGTCACGGCGACGACGACTAGCGACGCCGATTTCGCAACCGGACTTATACAATCTAGTATCTCGAGGCAAGAAGTGTATTCATTGTAATTCAGCATTATTACCTATAAATAAATAGTTGTTATTGTAAGTTGGATTTTTTTCATCACGCAATCCTTTCCCCAACGTCTTCAGAGATGCGATCATCTTAAAAGATCAAACAAATATATATAAATTTTTAGACTTCAATCTTGAGGTATTAATTTTTCTTTATATTCGTTTTTTTATTTCATAAAATCTTTACTAAAAAAACAAGAGATTTCTCTCCCTAAATTCTTTAACTATGAAAAAGATCTCCATGGCTAATGGATCAAAGCTTTCAGCTTTTCAGCTCGTCGAAGCGCGTAAACCGTACAAGTTTCTCGCTTCATACGCATGTGTCAGATCTCTTTTCCAGAAAATAAATTATAGGATCTTAAAAAAAATAATAAGACCAATGCCAGAAGGCAATCTGCACATAAAAATGTATTTCGCGTCCGACAGAGGAACTTTGTCGACGAAGGAACGAGAGAGGACTAAAAAAAGGTATGGAGAGTATGTATTTTTATCAATTTGCAGATTCCATAACGACTCAAGGCACGCAACCCATAGCCCATTGGTCGTAGCAGGCTCCACCCTTTCTTGGCACAAGGAATATATTTTAATAACAATTCATAACGATTATATATGTATATAAGTATATATAATCTGTCGGGATATTAAAGCCAGAGATTTCTTAATTTAATCAGTTGTACGTCTTAATTATTATTCATTCTCGTGTGTTAATTACACATTGTCATTTAATTGTCAATGTTGAACAGCAGCGAAAAAAGTCGAGGTAAATTATTACAAAGCTAAAGCTCTAAATTAATTGTATGGAATATATCTAAAAGATTAATTAATAGTCTGATTGATCAATTAATTCAAATTATACTGCTTATGCACTAGTTTCACATTATTTTTATTCGAAAAAGTAGCTTATCGATCTACAAAAAAAAACATGAAATCTTTGTTTCTCTCTTTCAAAAATATAGGTAATTAAATTTTAAGAGCATATTCTAAGTAAAAACGAAAAAAATACATATAAACGTAATAGAAGCATAAAAAGATAAATGGACAATTCGTGAAATGTCGAGACATGTTTGTTATATAATTACATACATTTTGTAAACTTAAATGAAAGATTTTCTTCTTTCGCAATGAACGAAGCAGCGACATAGAAAAAAAACGATAATGTTAATATCAGTTTTTCTAAGACGTCGATCGCGTCGTCGCATTCAAGCGTAAGGAGGTGAGCCAGAGGGCTACGTTTCGATGCAAATGAAGGGCTTGACTCTTGTCGACGAGGATTGACGAGCCCTCTTCCCCGCGACGTCTGTACCCCCGCCGTTTCTCCCTCCTCTACGCCGTTATTCAACGACCCGAAATCATAAAGATAACCGAATTGCTCCGACCCGGTACTTTTATTCCGAGGACATATTGCCCGACAATCATTCCGGCATTTGCATAATTATCGAATAAAACGGGACTGCGCGCGAAAGCGGGGGCGAGACCCCCGGGGCGCGTCTAATGTTCTCCTTCGCCGTGGGTACAACTAATTTCGTGCCCTCGAACTTTTTTTTTCACCACGGCTCTACGAGGGTCGCGTCCTTCTTCACCCTTCGGGTGCACGCTTTCGCGTTTCAGCGTCTTTATCTCGGGAACAACGTTCTCCCTGTCGTTCTCCTCCAGGAGAAACGGCGCTTCTTGTCAGTCTTCCCGTCGCGAACGATTAGCTTAATTCGTCCGGCAGAAATGGCAGAGTCCCTTCTAATTAGAGTTGCAACAAGTAACGTTCTCTTAACGACTCGTGTATAGACGATTTTTTTTATCGCTGAAGCAATATTATATTAGAATGATTAGATGTCTCTTTATCTTAAACAAAATTTAATGAGATAAATGACAATTATTTTGTAGGACGCACTTTAGTAAACTTTAGACGAATTCAGCACGCGATTTTTTTCTACTAAAAGTTTGAAAGATGGGAAAAGAAAAATTAATCTAGCAAAGAAATTCAATTCTAACGCGCTACAGTCTCCAGAGGAATAAAAAAAAATTGTTTTTTTATTCGTTAATGTATATTTTAATTAACACTTCATCGCGACGTCTGCGTAATTCTCGCGGGACTTTTCGCGGCTCTGTTTTTAACGTTCTTATTTTCCGGCTTGCCCTTTTCGTCAAGATGTCAACGCGGTTAACGAGGAGAGTTAAGCGGAGCAAAACAAGGCATTTTTGTCTGCGACGAACAAGCGGCGCTGGGACCCTTGCAACATCCTCGAATTATGCTAAACGCTCTTACCGAACCTCTGGCGCGTCCGCCCCGAAGAGACGATCGTACCTCACAAACCAATGGGGACGTCGAGGCAAAAACGAAACACAAATTCGCGGGAGAAAAGCCGTCCGTCTCGTCCTGCTCGGTGCTTTTCGAAGGGGTTCGTCATATACATCCCCGATCTCCATATTTATAGTATCCAAAAATACCGAACTAAAATTACATCTCAATACGATCTGAATAATATTATTTATAATATAATATGGCCGAAATACTACATTTCGTTAATAATAAATGAACTCTTTGGATACGTTTTCGATCGAGCTGTCCGAAAATTCCATCTCGCGTATTCGCGAGAATGAGAATTTTCGAGAATAATACTTTGACAGGGATCGGGGATACACAATAGCGTGCAACAACGCACACGAGGTAAAACACACACTTTGTAACGTCAAGCTGTGAAGGGCGGCAGAATAGCCGGTGTTGTTGCCCCGACGATGCCCCGCGCTGCGGCGTATACAAGGAGCTCCGGGACTCCTCTCGCCCGATAGCCTTAAGTGCCGTATCTAAGTGGGAGATGAGCAAAAAATCTCAAAGGAGTTAATTTACGCTTCCGCGAAGAGAGACTAAATGCAAAAACAGAACGGAGGAGAGCGAGCGCGCGTAACGGGGTACGACGGCAGCGGAGGTTTGATTCTCTTTTGCACGAGCATGAAACCAGTAATCAGAGTGTCGGGACGGACGAGATGAATCGTCGTCCCGTGGAACTCTCGGGACTCTCGTGTCACGATGAACACTCGGCGCTGAACTACGAGGGGACAACGTGACTTCGGGCGGCGTTGACGTTCGCGACGCAAAGATAAATCCTTGGATAATTCGATACTTGGATGCGAGATTCGCGCCTCGCATCCTCGTCTTGAATCGCGAGTCTCGCGAGACCCGGATGAAAATTAGACGAATTAAAAAAAACACGCTTTCACGACGAGGAAGGGATTTTTCCTTCGGGCATGAGATGTCGAAGACCTCCTCGTTATCTACCTCGTTATCCAAGTGCGGCAGGTGAATTCTTAGTTTTTCGCTATTTCGGTCACGATACGAGCCAGAGTAAGCGTGCTGTCGCAAAAGGGGGTAGGGGCCCCGTCGTGTCGTTTTGAACGAGGACAAAGGAGATCTTGAAGGCGCGAGGACGAGCGGAATCAAGCGTGCGGACATGCTGAGATCATCTTCGACAGGTCTTCTCGCGCGATTGGTTCGGACCCACGGACGCATAATTACACCCTTGTGCATCGAAAGATGGAGCTAGAGAAAGAGAGAGAGAGAGAGAGAGAGAGAAAGGGGAGACGAGAGTACGGCGTCGTCCATGCTCAACACTTCCCAACAAGCCGCGCGAGCAGACACGAGGAATTTCGTAGTTTGATTTACAGCTGGCCGGATCCCGCCGTCGTCCATCGAGGAGTCCGTTTTGATTGCGCTTCCCTCTAATGGAGGGTAAACGCTAGGACGTTCATGAATTTGTATTAGAGAATTGGTTCCGAGAGCCGATTCTCTCTTGCCCGGGAACGATCCTCTTATATACTGACGGAGTTTCGCCGAAACTTTGTGCGCAGGAAACCGCGGAGACCTTGACGGAACCGTTAAATGGCCGTGGGGGAAGCACTTTTCGACGGCGTCATCTCGGTATACCTGAGTATCAGATAATTATTCGCCTCTCATCTCATCGGCACGTTCATTTTTTTCGCAATCGTCCGTTCGTATCCCCGATTATCTCGAGTTGTTGAATTGAAAAAGTTCGAGGGAGAGAAAGAGAGAAAAATCATAGATTTTTTCATTTAAAGATAAAAATGCACTTTATTACAAAAACTAAATAATAAAAACTCATTAAATCTAAAATTTTTGTGTTGAAAATATAAAATATCGTAGAGATTCGAGATATTCGAGAGAGATGATATTTTGAACGGCAAGTCTCCAAGAAGGATTAATTTTCTAGAACGAGGACCGCATCGGAAACACATAAGATGCTCTCCCGGGACCACCGTATCGCTAATCTGTTTAAATAACGAAACATCTCTCCCTTAGGGGGGTGTTCACGGGCAGAAGGGACCCGGCCGAGAGGTGGAGATGACGGTGGGACGAGAGAGGCGGGTAAACGAAAATCAATGCATCCGACACCGAGCGAGGAACGTCGTTTCGCCTACCTAATGAAACGTACAACGTACTCGAGACTCAAGTTTCTCCGCTTCTCTCGATATATTCCTCCCTTGAAACTTTCCTCACGATCTTTGCTCATCCCGATTCCTCGTCAAGTTAAAACTAACGAACAACTTTAATACATCAAACGTTTCGATGCAAATAAAATGTTTGTATCTAAAAAAAAAAAAAAGAAAAAATTTATTCTTGTATAAAGCAAAAGTAGAGTGACTTGTACGATGAAATTTCCCCACGTATCGCGACTTCGTATGCAAACGCACAGTGACTGTATCACGACCAACACCAGGGTGCGACTCGACTCTACGACGACGGGATAAATTCCTCGGTCCTGTTTCTTCGAGCAGCACAGGGTGCGGCACTCGCGATACGAAAGCGTATATAGAAATGGCACACATGCGCGTACACGGGTCTTACGCTAGAAGAACGCTCGCTAAACTAACTCGTTTGGAATGCGGCACGAGGGTGGGATGGCAATGCAAATTTATTCAAAACTCGAAAGAGCCCTCGGCTCGATCCACATCCTCCTCTTCCCCTCCCCCACGTGTCTCTCCCGATTTCAGTCGTTCTTTTTCTCTCTCCCTCGGTCGTCTTTGCCCCTTCCGGGGAAGACGCCCGCGGTTACCGGAATGCTCGGTTCACCGCGAAAAACGGCTGATTATACGCCAGAAAATTCGGCACTCCGACGATTCGTTCCGATCGACCGTTAAGATCTCATTGCGGCGCATATACGAGGGAGCCTCTATCCGGGTAACAAAGAGCGCGTTATCGAATCGAGAATTGAACGTGAAGGCCGGAGGAGAGAGGGTGTGTGCCGTGAAATGATCCAAGGAATATACCCAAGCCGAGGGAAGAAGCGCAAAGTGCATCGACGGATAATCATATCGCCGGACTTTATAATCGCGTCTCTCGAAATAACCGTAACCGCGACTTTCGCCGTAACAGGCCGCTGTGCTCACTCAGAAAAATGAGATAAGAGCGGAAGGTCGGGGCAATACACGAAGAGATACACTCGCCCGCTGCAAGTGAGTTTCTCACGGAAGAGATTTTTCCGTCTGCCCCCGATTAAGCGCCGCCGACCACATCCGGCGATCGTTACCAAGCCGCGCCGCCACACGCTCATCAATCGCGCCGCATTCTCGCGTGTAACTCTCGGCTCGAAACACGACCCGGTCGAAGAAGAAGAAGGGGCGCAAGAAGAGGCGCCCGCCTTGTCAAGGTCTCTCCGGGGCGCCACCGATGGAAAAAACGCGGCGCGATCATCGCAATCGGTGATGGCCGTCCAAGACGACGACAACGTCTCCTCTCCTCCTCTCCCATCATCATCGTACATCGTGCAATAAACGATCGACAGTCGTTCAACGTATCTTGCAAGTCGCGTACAGGGGACGAGAAAAAAAAAACGTCCGAATCCCCGTTTCCTGATCATTCCTGCAGCTCATTTGGCTGCCAATCATATAAGCCGCCTGCGTGAAAAGGTATAATACGTCTAATTAGCGCGAAAAGCAGCCGCTCGCGTCACGGCGAATAAATGTTAATGCTTTTTCATTAGGTTTCCTAATTATTTTCTCAGTCTTCGTCTCGTGTCTGCGAGCCGCTGCGAACGCGACGTGAACCGAAAAACTCGTCGAATCGGAGAGTATGCAAACGAACGCGCGGAACAGTTCTCTCTCTCGCTAGGCAATTTCCACTCGTAACATAAGGAGCTCTAATCGTTGTTCGTAGATTAACGTAGGTCACGAGAGCCTTTCTCGAATAAGGAGAGGAGGCCTAGATCGTTCCTTCCTTTCATCTCCTCGTAATTGAAATACTCGGTTCATTCACACCATTAACGCACAACAAGCATTACACTACAATTAAGACGTCGGACGAGTCTCACGATCCGCTACTGATTTTGTGGGCTAGATTAAATCCATGCTACATTTACTTTATGCGTGGTGTTACGTTTCCTCCCTCTCGATGCCTAATTATTTTTTCCTCAATTTCAGAAATTAATTCTATTTATCGCGAGATATTCAGAGTAGGCGGATAGATAATAATACACATTTGTGCCGGATTTTTCATACGATTCGCGCGATGTGCGCGCCTATTACTTTGCTGTTCCCAATTGGATTCAACACCGGCTCTCTATCTCTCTCTTCCTCTCTTGACGAAGACTATGCATACTATGACTCGTTAGTATTCAATTTATTAGCGTGTGCGCAGCGTCGTGAGGAGGAGTCGGCCGGATTACACGTCGAAGCTGCTGCTTTTCTCCGCTACGGTTCCGGTGCGATGCAAAGCCTTCGCAACAGCATCGCAAGGCGGAAAACAACTCGTCTCTCGACCGTGGCTGTAACGAGATATTCGCGAAAATTCTGCGCGAATAAGGAGGAATAAATTTATTCATCGTTCGATTTGAATCTCGAAACTCAACGCTGAAACTATAACGCAATCAGCGACATCATCGACATCGATATTTTTATCTCTAGGTCCGTTAATTAAACAGTTCGTTGGAAATAAAATAGTAGCCAAGATTAATAGCGATCAGCGAGGAGAGATACCGCGCGCGCACATAACAGTCTGTCATCACGCGGAAGCGAGTTAAGCATCATCGTCGATCAACGATCGACCTGCACCGGGCAACCAAACGAGCAGGCAACGCGATCTCGTCGAGGATGTCGTCCGATCGTGGCAGCGGTTCTTCCTCGTGTGTATGTATGTGTGTGTCGGGTCGGATGAGCCGCGCGGGATGGACATAAGAAGTCCAGGTGATCTACGAGAGAGTTATACCGTAATGGAATAACCACAGGGACGACGAGTAATTGTAAGAATTAACTAATAACACGGCAGCGAAGTAGGGTCGTGCGAACCCGGCATCCCCGGGGCCCGTAACCTGTCATTCCTCGATCCCTCCTCCTCACCATCCAGAGGGATCTATCAATTACTTCGCTCCTAAGTGGAGATCCTAGATCGGATACAATAGAATTGGACCCCGTTTTCTCCTCGGATTCTCCATCGTCATTGGTACCCGCATTTCGCCCGTCGATATATCTCGCTGGGCCCCACCGGACGGATTATTTGCATGTGCAATTAAAGCATCCGCGGCGCTCTTTCGACTTTCGCGTCGGATCGCTGCACCTCGCGCGAGTCCTTCCATCCGCGAAATTACAAGCAAGCTCAAACCTTGGGCGTTCCACTTGGATCGCACCGGCAGCGTGAGAAGTCGAGAACACGCAGAATCTTCTCTCGAGATATTGTTCCCAACATCGCCGTGAAAATATAACGATGATAAAAATGATTGATCTCTCGAGAGAATTCTTATTTTCTAATATATATTTTGGTCGAAGAAAAAAAATATACGCGTTCTTAATTTTAATTCGTCCTCCCGATTCTTATTCATGTATTTTTCGCCGCGTGCTTTTTCTTCTTTTTAATTAGCGACATTGGGCGCGCGAGAATGCGCCTTTCACTCAAATACTACGAGTCGCGCGTAAAGCAAAAAAAAAACAAAAAGAAAAAAAAGTGGTAGGGACCGCTTGTGCACACGGTCCGGGCTCGGTACAAAGCCAAAAAGTGACTTACCGGCGGAACGTTGAAATTCCATTCGCGTGGCCGCGCTATCGCTGCGGGCTTTTCGCGCACCAACGTTTTTAAGCCGACAATTCGCCCTCCGCGCGCTCGCGCGCGCGCTGCCATACGACGTGTCATTTAATTTCCGCAATAACGCTTTTGTTACCGATTAAAAACAGAAAGAGGTACGAGGTATACGATGAGAAAGAGACCATCGGGCGTGGAGAGCGTGGAACGCGAGGCCGGGAAAGTGAGAGAGAAAGAGAGACGGGAGACCCGCGAGAGGGTGAGTAGTACGAATGGGATGGATGGAGAGGGACACGGAGAGACGGAGAGGAAAAAACGAACGAACGGCGAGCATTGTTTCGCGCTCGCGCGTCCATCCGCCACGGGGCCCCAGCCCCAGCCCCGGCCCCGGTCCGTCGCGGCTAAATGCCGTGAAATTGTCATCCTACAGTCACAAAGGGAATTCACTCTCGCAACCGGTGAAATATAAACGCGTTTTTCCAGCCGGCCGTTTTTCCACTCCGATTGTTTTTTGGGCCGGATTATTGTTTTCCTCGCGTCGTGCAACCTCGCCGACTATTATTCCGCTAACAACGACGAGATCGCTCGTTATTATTAGTGCGGACGAGCGAGCGAGCGAGAGAGAGAGAGAGAGCGGGGGAGAACAATTTTATTCGACCTACGGTGGCGAAATGAAATAAGGGTAGAGGGAGGTGAGGGATCTCCTAACACGAAGGTACGCCTACGATTTATACGATCGAACGGGAGATCGATCTCGCGTCAGAAGAGAGATTGCGGAATAATTTTTTATTTCATACTAAAAATGAGGAACGCAATGAGGGAGGGAGGAAGAGGAGGAACGAATGAACGAGCGAGGCACGGCAATTTCGGTCGCGCGCGATCGATCGCGACGACGTGCAGATAATTCTTTTCTCTAGACCGCCTGTGGAAAAATTCGCGGCCACGGAACGTGCCGTTCCCGAAGCGAATTAAAAGATTATCCGTGTGGCTGCGAGCGAGCGAGCCGCTTGAAATTGCTCCTTCATTTCTGGAGCAATGCACGCGAACCTTTCAATCTCGATTCGAGTCGAGAGAGAGAGAGCGCACGATCGATTAGGGAATTTCGAAGCCCGAGACGACGTGTCCCTCGGGTCCGCTTAACCCCCTACTCGTCGATCTTCTACCCTACCCACCCTCCTCCCTTTGCCCCGTGTATCCGTCGTCCACCTTCCCCGTTTCCCCCGACTCGGAAATTCAACCGTGCGTGATCCGATGGAGTCTCTCTCTTTCTCTTCCTTCTCGGTCCTTCGCTCCCCGTCGTCGTCGTTGATGTAATATTGGAAAATAATGCACTGCCGAGTCGCGCGCGGCACAGGTTTCAGAGAAATCGGCGCCCTTCGATCGATCGAAGGATAATCAGACGAATAAAATGAACGAGGAAACTTGTAAACACAGTTTACAAAAGTTAAATTAAAATTTATTTTTTATTAAAATCAAAGTGAGGAAAATACAAGAAATTATAGTAGGGAATAAAAAAAAAAAATAAAATTCGCGGAGGAGCGAGAAAGATATGAAACGCGGAAATGTACCCTTTTCCGCGTTTCCGCTAAATTTCTCCCGCGTCGAAGGTGTTTGTCTTCAACGGCCGGTCTACACGGGAGACGCGTTAAGACGATATCGCGGCGTGTATACGCACGAACGATGAAAACCCAAGGGCAATTAAAGGAGGAGCTTAACAAGCCGGAATCACTATCGTTTCCTCTGCATCTACCCGCGTTGAAAAGATCCACCGCGTAATAAGGTACATACATTCAACGTCCGCCACCGCGCATCCAAAGTGCATACTTAGGTAGCGTAATACGCGCGTGTACAATATCGTCGACAATTAGGTCGTTTCTTTCGGACGATCCCTCTCCGGTTCGGCGGCGCCTATTTAAATGCGAGAATCAACGATCTTCCTGCGGATGTCGAGCCGTCGATTTCGATATATGCGCGAATGAGTATATCGATGTCGCGAGAAAAGTTGGATCGAAGAAATAGCGTGTCTAGATCAAGCCGATTTAATTAAATCTCAACAAGTATAAAACACGTACGCGTTTTTCTGCTACTTTCGAAACGATTCCAAGAGGCGTTGCTGACGAAAGCAAATGATACAGATGTTACGATCAGTTCTCTCGATACGCATCGAGGCGTGACATGCAAAGTGGAAGAAGGGGAAAAAAAAGAATTCACGACTGAATCTTGTTCATCGCATCGGTTGCGAAGCTGGTCAACGCGAATCCGACAATCCGACAATTTCCTGCCATAGTAATCAAATCGCGGATAGAAACAAGCGGACGAGCGAACTCTCTCTTCAGCTGGCAGCTAGTTACCTGCCATGCAGTTATCTCGCATCTTTCCCACTGGCATCGTTAGCACCTCCTCTTCTCTCGTTGGCACCGAAGACGAGGTGAAGCCGGTCGTAACCTATGGACACGTAAAAGTTTTGTTAGACACCGGCGTTCCGACATAATATACGTTTGTTTACAAGCCAGATACGCGAAACGCATCGTCGTTTCATCGCATAACTGTCTTGGCGCAGGGGACTTTTTATTGCCGACGTATGATTTAAAGTGAAATGACCATTAATAATATTATCGATGATCGAAGAACATGAATGTATAAAATGCTAAAGTTGCAAATTTATATATATATATAGTCTCGCATTTTTTTTCTTTAAAAATTATTTTACTGAATTTTATTATTGCAATAAAATAGCAAGTAAAATAATTTATCAGTAAGATCTTCCTCTTTTTATTAATTTGATGGTATTAAAATATTAATAAGCGAAGCGAACACATATAGCCACGCACAATGGCTCTCTTTGCAGGGAAATTTACAAATTTATGCAAAACAGGGACCACATTGCTGATTTATCGATGATGTTTGACGTGCTCGTCGACACCTTGTGTCGTTCGCAGCGAAATTCCCGCTTGTACGCAAGTGCGTTTGTATGCCAGGGCCACGGGGCAAGAATGAGGCGAGACAAGAAAGGAGTAGAAGGATAAAGGAGCACTACGTGCTACGGACGAGTCGAGGGTGAAGGAGAGCAGAAACGATTGAGTAGGCGCTGGGCAGCTGTCGAAAGATTAAGATAACCCTGAAGTTAAGTGAACACGGGGTGTGCCCGGGCTGTGGATTTAAGGTGATTAAAGGCACCTGATATCGAGAATTATTATACCATATATTTCGTAGTACAGCGAAGCCATATTCTGACGGTTGCATAAATTTCGCGCCACAGCCAATAGTTGAAGGAAAAAGGGGGGCGAAGGACAATGTACCCCGACATTGTTCCGATAGCAATGCTAAAAAGTTGATCGAAACGTCAAGATCCGGAGGATCGCGACCTGGATTCTGTGGAAAATAATCTAAAAATCGTTCATCGTTAAATCCGATCAGCGACGATGTATCACACAGCATTCCCCCCCGAAAAACCGCGAAAAACCGCGATAACGAGGAAAAGTAAACGACGGACAATTTCCCCCGAAAGATCCCTAAAAGTACGATCGTTAATTGAGGTAAGATCCCATCGATATACCGAGCCGTAAGGCTCTTGTCACGAGTCTCTCGGGATCGTGTGCAGGCACATACGGGAAAAGAAGAACGGGGTGACTCCCGACCTCGTGCAAGCAAGGAACGTGACTCCTCGTGAGGTAGGAATTGGTGAACTCATCCCTGCACCCGATCAGATGATCCCGAACGACTTCGTGACTTTGTATTTGCTCAGCCATTTCAGCCGGGGAGTGAAGCTCGAGAGACTATCCGCCCCGCCGATCGAACGTATCCCTTTTCCACACACAAGGGCGGAAGGGGGATACATAATTATATTATAATAAACTGTAACGATATATACGAGAGGCCAGCTATCTTTGCTTGCCCTCCTGGCTCCGGCCAGGTTTCTACGGGCTCGCCTTCGTTCTCATCGAGGTCGCCTACGACCGACCGAGGAGGGCATCCTCCTAGCTTTTTCTCGACGTAAGCCTCCCGAGAGAGATCCCCGACTCGCCTTGCGCGAGCGAGACGACGACCAGGCGAAGGAAGAGAGAGACGCTAATTCCTCGCGAAGGTATTCTCCCGAGAGAGGGACCTCCGTGTCAGAGGGCTGAGTTTATCACTGTCATCTCTTGACGCCGCGGTTCTGCCGTCTTAATAGATTTAATGTCCGTCGTTCGCTCGGGCCCGGAGAGTCTGACTCTCGATAGCCGTAACTACTGACACGTACGCGTCGCCTCCTTCATCCCTTTCTCTTCCCACTCTCTTCCTGCCAGCATCACGCGCGATTTTTCTCTGTGTCTCGGAGCTTCCGGGTGTGTATCGCCGGGGTAAATTTAATTGAATATCGCGCTCGCGAGAACGTGTACCGCAAAAATGGAATAGCGCGCGTCGAACGATTTTTCTTTCTTCGACGTTTGCGGGGAAAAAGCGATTAAAAAGAATTTCTCGCGCACAACTTGCAGACTCTTCTGAGAGAAAGCTCCTCCTTCGAGACTGAAATTTTCTCGCAGATTCGTGAGTGCCCCCCCTCACGCCCCCTCGCCGTCCGACGTGCTACGATGTTGGTTAAATCAAGGTGCTGCGCCTGGGTGTGCGCCTTATCTCTCACGATGTTTACTCGGAGAGAAGCTACGCTCTTCGAGCACTGCAAATATCGCAGAATGCGGACATTGCCGTGGCACGTATATTGGTACAGGTAAGAGAGAAAAGAGCTCGGAGGCCTCCGGGTCGAGAGACGGATGGATCTTCATCTCCTTCCTCTTTTCCCTCTTCTTCTTCTCCTCTTATTTTTCTCGCATTATTGTTCGCTCTGGCTGCGAGAAACAACAGCATCGATCAATATGTTTCCCCGAGCGGAGCGACCCGAGAAAACAATGCTATACTTGGCACTGTTTTGTTTATCCGATATTATTAAATCGTTTTTAATGCATATTCCGAGGAAAGGAATTAATTCGGGCAGAAATTAGAACGCGTTAGAAGCGATTTTCCGATGTCAAACGACGCTCAAATGTGTTAAACGTGGAAAACGAGGTGTGTTGAACGAGCGTGTCGGCAAGGTCGCGCGAAAACGAATAAAAAGAAAGGTAATGAGGCAAGCGAGGGGTCGGGAGTCGTTGACAAAACGGATTACCCTAAGACGTCGGGCGGCGAAGTAGATGGAGGAGTCGCGACGCAGCCGAGCGCCCGAAGAATGAAATGGCCCGAGATCCGAGACGCTGTCTAAACACAACCCTTTTCCTTAATCATTTAAGTGATTCGGTAAGCGCCTCGTCTCTCCGCTCGTCGAATCGCCAGTAACTCTTGTGTAAACTCGACCCTTTCTTACGGGAACGTCATCCTCCGCCGCCGCCACCGCCGCGTCCCTTCGTCCGATAATGATAATACCCCCTCGCTCGACTGGAGAAAGGAAAATAATGCCTCCGTGCCCCCCATCTGACACTCGCTAGCCCGGAAAAAGTTACGTCGCCGCTATGCGCAGAATCGTATGAATAATCGTCTAAAAACAGAAGATATATATATCTAGTCTTGTGCGCACGTTTATATTCTTTTCTCGAGGAACGCGTTGCATTTACGAAGTGATAAAAAATTTCTTCCATTCAAAGACATTATCTGAAGAATTAAAAATTACGCGATATTGCGATATGAAATTAATAAGATTGAGACAAGAGTATGAGTTGTGTTATATTAAAAATCGATATTCTCTCCATTCACATTTTTCATCGCTCGATAGTACCCTCGCGATCGCGAGGATCAACTCTTGTTTGCTGCCAGCAGCCATATCGTATGTAATAGGCTTTACATTCGAATTGCCGCGGCAATTCAAAAGTTCACGAGGCGACAGAAGCCGAAGCGACGGGCCGACGCGACGTCGAGTTCGATTAATTTTCCGGTCATTATTTTTTACGACTCCTTATCGCCAGCTCAGCTCCCTGCAGCTCGTTCTATTTCTCTCTCGACGCCGATCCTACAAGGTTTTGACACAAGAATCTTCCCTCAACCAGGGCATAGAGGAGGCTGCTGGATCTCCGCGCTACGATTATCGGACCAGCGACATCGTAGAGATCGCACTTATTCCGCTTTACGTAAACGTCTCCGCGGATCATGGTAGCTCTTAAAGATGTCTTCAAGATAAGCCCGAGTCGCATTGGAATTACGGATGTACGAAAGAAGGGAAAGAGGACGCGGTATAAAAAACGGACGAGAGATCATTATTCCGAATACGTCGTGTATTAACATCTTTTCTTCGCAGCTGTAGAAATTGCAAGATGGAATGAAAGACTCTGTGATATTAACGTCGGCGCGTCCGTAATTATCGAGTGATAGAGGATCGTGATAAGTCGCAGATAAAAAAAATTCAATATTTCTCGGAGTAGAATAACAATATATCTACGTTATTTACGTAATGTCTTTCACGCTTAAGTCGTCATTCGAATAACGGCTAATTATACGCTTTACACGCGCAACAATTTCGTCCTCGATAAACGAGTCACGTGCGACTCGCCGATATCCTGGTTATCGCGGCAAAAATAAAATTACGCTTAACGAGGCTGACGTCGCGCGCGATAATGGCAAATTCGAAGGGAAAACGAAGAGCGGCGCGATTCCTTACAGACGGTTCCTCATCTTTACATCATCTTTGTTGGTTCCATTTGACGGTTTCTTCTCCGATCGAGTTCTACTCGTTGGTACAAGGAGGAGCCCCGTAGTCGTCCTGGGCGGAGCCTCGGAACCGCAAAACACCGGCCGACTTTACTTCGCGGCTCTCCGACTACTATTAATTATTTATGCTGCGAGCAGCAGAGAACGCTCCGCGCCGTTACCAACCCCGTCGTCGTCGTCGTCGTCGTAGCCGTACACGTGTGTTACATCGCGAAGCGAGAGTCGGGGCCCGGGCCGCCGCGGCGCCGGTATCGGCATTATAGACCCGGGGTACCGCGAGTCTCGAGGATCGGGGAGAACCGGGCCAATCCTATCGAGAGCTGCAATCGATTCGCCCGGAATAATAATCATGATTGGATTCCCCGGAGTTTTGGGGGCAGGACTCTCCGGTCCCCTTGAGCGCGCGCGCGGCCCTCGAAACGTCATATTAAAAGCGCAAGGCTGCACACTCGGACCATCCTTGCGTTCGCCGACTGATCGTTCTCAATGGTACCAATGATCCGGCCGAGAGAAACCGATGATTAATGATTAAGCAAAAGTATAGGTATTTATATCGGGCATAAACTTATAAACAAGAATAATAAACGAACTTGATTATAGTGCTCGATTATCAAACAATCTATATATCTGTTGATCATGCTTCTGCATAAAAACTACTTCAAGTACAATTCGGAGAAACTATAAAGATGAGTACTCGAGGACGAGAACATTTATCTCGCCGCGTGCGAGATTAAACGACACAGACTCCGCTGCCAACCTTCCCAACCCATGGGGTCCGATCACTCGATCTATCTTTTAGAAATTTTTCGGCGGGCACATTCGCGAGGGAAAAAAAGGCAGAAAGAGGGGAAAGAGAAGAAGAGACGACAAAGAGTAAGAAGAGCAAGAGGAAGTGACGATAGAGAAGACGAGATGGGGATGGACCGGGTGAAGAGGACGACCGTGGAAAAGGAGACAGATGGGGAAGGGGGGAGATGAGAGGAGAGGAGAGGAGGGGGGCAAAAAGAAAATAAAGGAGACGTCCGGCGAGGAGCATTTTTCTTTTGGACCGCGGTGGAGCAGCCACCGTGTGATTACTCGGGACGAGGGGGCATATATGAGTAATTTGTATTCAGCCCGATCATCCGTATCGAAATTCGAATCTACTTAGTTCTGAGAAGCGCCGGTGCCCCGGCCGTCCTCCTCCGAAGACTCTCCTCTGCCTCCCCCTGATCCCCTTTCCCTCTACCTCCCCGGAGCCGATCCACTATTCCATCCTCTCGGCTTCGACTACAGCTTAATATAATATTATTCGCCGGTTTAGTTTAATGGTGCCGGGCGATTATTATGTGGCCAGAGTCCGACCGACTGGCTTCTTCGGCCCCGGGTACTCTCTCTTTCTTTCTCTCCCTTTCGCCTTCTCTTTCTCTCTTCTATCTCTCCTGTCTCCGCTCTTCTTTCTACGGTATCCTCTTTCGGCTTTCGTTCTCTCATACAGCCCGGTCCACTATGTGCCGACATACGAATATATGTATGTATAGCTCACTTATGCACGCGCACGCACACTCGTGCAAGGGCACGGTTGTTCGCATCTACGTACTTGCGCCCGTATATATAGATACCCGTACTCTCGGTGGCGGGCGGGCCGTGAATGAGATTCTCTCCGAACGCACACAAAAAGCCCTCCTCCCTTCAAAACAAAACGCCATTATGATTAGTCGGGAGTATAGGTGGTCCAAATTACCGCGGGTTCGCGTTCCCGCGCCAGGACGGCGATATTCGATGCTCGCTTGGAAAGTTCTTCGCTCGTCGGATGCGCGCATAAAATTAATTTTACGCGCCGACCGTAAATAAAGAGAGAGAGACGGAATATACGAAAAATTCTCGAATTCGCGAAAAATCATCGTTTTGTTCTTACAACGAACGGAATTGTATCCGGAGATGGATAATTCCGCCTAAGCGAAAGCTCCACCTAATGAATCGCCGCGGAATTTGCATTGTGAAAGGGGGCGCGTTTATAATACATTGCTCGGCGCACGTTCGAACTCGTTACGGCCCGCGCGTAAGAGTCATTAAGAGCCGAATAATTACTCGGTATCGTTCCGGACTTGATAGATTGTCCGATCCGTGGCCGGTTTGACCCGCGACACTCGGGACAGGATGAAGAACAACGGCCTCGGCAGTCGAAAAGCTGCCCTTCAAACGCGAACCGTAACGATTATAAGCGGCACGATCTCTCCCGATACAAACGAGCGCACGTGGATAATAACATCGCCATTACGACGGCATGAGTTTAAATTCATCTCCTCGAGAAGATTCTTCAATATTTCGCTTCGCAAGTTTCATTATCTCAAGATAGCGCGCCTTTCTTATTATACGTGCGTTACGAAATCTCGTTTATTCGATCGAAGGAATGACAATGTGACGAGTGACAAGTCGCCCCTTCGGCCACAATCTACGCAAGGGGATCGATTAAATGGTGGCAAGAAGTCGAGTAATGCATGCGGTTTGGTGCGACGGGTGATTGTAGCCGGTAGGATATTAATGAAGATATTCAAATGAGACAAAAATGAAGGGGGAGAACTGGCCTTTGTCGGGCGTAAAGGTTCCACCGGTGACTCGGCCTATGTAGATTACTCTTCGCCCCTCTCTACCTTTCCTCCCCCGCCCTTTTTCTCGAGACTTTCTTCCTCTCTTTCTCTCTCTCCTCGTCGCTTCTTCTTAAACTCTTCATCCTCGATCCGCCTTAACCTCTCCACCTACCGATCGTTTACCGCCCGGAGATTCGATCGTGCACCGACTGTCGGAACGAACGTTCTTTTAACTTCTCGCAAGGTAGACTACTCCATTCCCACTTCGCGCCAGCGAGATAACGAAAATAGATTTTAAGAACGTTTTTACATTACAAAAATTAATTTATTGATTTTAATTTTATTTCGGCTATTCGATTCGAGTCTAAAAAATATTTTGCCGAATATTTCGTTGAATGAAAGACGTCTACTCTTTGTCGAAGGTCTTGAAATAAATTTCAGACAAGTCTCGAGCGATCGTACGAAGGAAAGACCGCACGCTCCTCGACAACGAGCGAATTTTTCACCGGGGAAGGAGAAGGAGGAGGATTATTAAAACGGATTACCGCCGCGAGAACGCATAAATTGCCGGAATATCGTTACACACGAAAGGTCAGAAGCGCCTCGCCTCCGTGAACCCGATCTGTCATTAAGCGGGCTGCTTAATTCACTTGTTTCTTCAGTTTCCACTGGGATGAAATTAGAGCCGCGTCGCGCCAGCCCAGTGGATGTCATTAAGAGCCTTTTAAATCGCCCTTAAGACCCGCCGGGCCATTAGAGGTTCGCGCGCGGGAAAGGAAAAGGGCCAACCCTTGTACATATCTTTTTTCCCTCCCGCAGCGCCATCGCTACCGACATTTTGCCTTCGTATAGCGCGGTTCCTAACGTTAACGGCTCCTCGCAATGCGCTCTCGGCTTACGGCTCTCGTCGAGACTCCGGTCTCTTACGCGTACACTTTGCGCTTTATCCAGTTAGTTGCGAGTAATGTCGTTACTCGTCTTCGAGAGCGCACCGCGACATGGGAGGGGCCGCTCCTCCATCGGTGCTTATTTTCCCGCGCCTAGTCCTCGACCTCTTTTCTTAATGGCTCGAATTAACATCCTGGAAATTCTTAATGCTTAACTTAATGCTACGAGAGCAATCTAGAAGTATATACGTAGAAGAATCTTTTATGGTGGGAAAAAAATTTTCCCATAGAATTGGGAAGACTAAAAAGATTCAATTTAACGACGCCAAATGTTGCCCACGGAACGTAAAACGGTAGTCCTCAAACGGTAGTCACGATTTCGATTTTTCTTTTCGGAAACGCTATTCCTTTCTCGACGTTCCCAAAGAGAGACACAAAGAACGAACAACGCGTGTCGGCCCAATTTTAATTGATATTTCGCCGACGACGGCGGCCCATTGTTTCCTTCTCCTCCATTATCGGAACCTTTGTGTTTCGCCGGTATGGTACGAAACGTCATTTTCGCCGGGATGCGCCTCCGCGTCTCAGGTCGACGATCCTATTTGTCAAGTCATTTCGGAGCGTGTATACCTGCGCCGCCGGAATCTCAACTGTTCGTCGACCGGAACGATCTGCCTTGCAGAGCGTACAATGCGGCAAAAATGCATATTGTAAAACGATGCGTCAGAGATGGACCGCGTTACGTGATAAAGTTACCGGTAACTGTGTACGCCCGCATCTCGCTCCCCTAAATAATAAGTTTCGCGATACACAGTTGAGACCACCGACGCCGCTTTAAAGCGTTCAACTATCAAACTATTTAGGTGACACAATTTAGAAAAGAAATTGTATTTTTCTCTCGCGTACATTTTAATTCCCTCTCTATTTGAATTTTTCATATATCGCGCGATAAAAAGCATTTCGTGCGAAATTCCCAGGAACCAGGAAGCGATTTGTGAAGTAACTCGAGCGCTAAACGGCAGATATATGGCGAGTGATTAGCGCATGCGAGCAAATAGGTGGGATTCGCGATAACACGAGCCAGTTGCGGGTTAAGTCGCGATACTCTCGATAACCCTATCTGGGGGAGCACGGTAAAATCATGACCCTCTCTAGTTTATGAGTAGCAGAGTCGGTATTTATACGATACACAGGTATATAAAAAAAATAGTATGCCGAAGGCAACATGCTCCGTAATCGCCGCACCGCGCGGTTTGCCGAAGGACACGCAGTTTTTTAATTAAACTTCTCCGCTAACTAGACAACTCTATTATTTTCTTGCTGTGGAAAAAAATAAACATTTTATCAGCCGTCAAGCGTGCGAACGAATCACTGACGATCGCTTCTGGAATCCGGGACGATCTCGCGACCGAAGCGTGTCAACGTCGTGGTAAAAGTCTCGGACGTAACTCGGAGAGACTTTACGTTCTCCGTCAGACCGTCATCTTACCGTGGGAGTCCGCGTATAGCGTATGTATGGAAGGAGGTCGCCATTAGTCACGAGTAGGGAGGCGGAATGCCCCGAGCTGCGCAATTACTGTGTGCATTAATCTGACCGCGATGCTGATTATTAAGGCGACGACAATAAGAGTAAAGTCGAATGAAATGCGAAACTGCCGCGGCATAAATCGCCCTAGGAAACTCTCTCCCCCTCTCTTTCTTTCTCTCTCCGCCACTTAATTGTTGCACTCTATATGCTAAACGTGACGCGGTTGTGCGTCGTGTCGGCGGTAGCCGCGTGTGCGATATCGCGAGCGAGTCTCGGGCAAGTTATGGCACAGTCGCCGCCTCCGTCATGCGAACCGTCGAATCGCTATCTCGTCCCTTGGCCGCCGGCGAGAACGACCACTTGGCGAATTAATTAATCTCTCTTGGCCAACACACGGCCTACGTCGCGTCTACATCTTCGAGTCTCGTCCATAAAGAATTTTGAACGGCACGAAGCTTCGCTGACTCGGCATAAGAACCGTATTACATATTACACGAGAGAGAAGAGTCCTGAGAGACATTAAGATTGTAACTTTGATCATCTTTGCGATGGCGAACACAAGGATCCATCTAAGATCTATTCTTTTTAGCTCAACTGGTTGCACTAGTTCAGAGTTGATCTTTTTACTCCACACTGGAAGGAAAAAGATTGGAAGAAACGCTGACCTAGTGCAGCCAGTTTAGCTAAAAGGAACAGACCTATGTCAATGGAAGCAACCAAATTTCATTTGACGTCACTCAATATTCCGTCAAAACAGATCTTTAGTAGCGCAGAGTCTTTTGTTTCACGATGCGGGCGGCACAGGTGGTATTACGAACCGGTAGGTCGTAGGTAGGCACTTACAACAAAGAGGCCCGTAATATTCAATGACAGTCCGTCCGTGCGATCGGCTTCGCCATAAGGGTAGTATCGTGTGTCTCATTGTGCGATCGATAAATCATCGCGACCGGATGGTTCTTCTTTTCCAGAACATCTCATCGTAATGACGCGCGCAAACAGTTATTAATGTCATTAATTAATATCGCTAAAAATATTAATGACACACGCGCGAGTAAAGTCAATCGGGCAGAATAACGTTCTTCCATTTTTCCGGGCGCTTCACGAAACGCGCTTCCTTGCGTCTCAATCGCAGCGCGGTCCACGATAATCGCAAAGTCCGGCTAATGTATCATTAACCGATCCGGTTTTGCGATAATTACAAATACACTCGCGAGAGAGACTCCACGTGTGTTATGGGCGTATATAATCGTTTTCATTAATATTTTAATCTCTACTCTCCAGTAGAGAGATCTCCGGATTTCTCTTTCTCTTTCTAATTCGAGAGATTCTCACGGACTCGGTTGCTCGCGCTCGGGGATGATAAAATCGATGATCCGCCGCCGTATACCCCGTCACGTCGATCAACGATGCTTTAGCCGGGAATATCGAGCGAAGAACTACTAGACCAGGGCGGTTGCGGGGTACAGCCGGCGCGGCGGAGTGACGATAATTGCGATCAGAACCGCCCGATGAAATCCTAATATTACGGGCGCGGATACGCATCGAATATGAGCATCTAGGTAAGCCGTCGCGCCGCTAGTCGCGTTGGACGACGCAAAGCGGGTTGGAAGGAGCGCGATGATGCGAGGGGGCAAGGGTGGCGAGATAGAGTTGCGGAGAGAGCCGGAGGGGACAGAGCAAGAGGGAGGCTCGACGCGGCCGAGCAGGTATAACCTATTGTAATCAATATTAATTACTCGAGACAATGGAATCTCATTGGACTCGATCGTTCGAGCGGCCTCACGCGGAGGGGCACTGATGATGGGCGGTGGGAAGAAGAGAGGAGAGCCAGGGGGAGTGCGGGGGGCGGCAGAAAGAGAGACAGGGTGAGAGAGGGGAGTCGGGGATGCAGGCGGGAAGGATTTCCACAGAGAGAGGAGAGGTCGTGTTTGGCTCCAACGGACGGACACGTAGTGTAACGCACGCGTTTACCGCGCGAATGTGCGAGCGACGCGATGCGCGCACTCGCGCACTCGCTCACTCGCTCTCCGTCGCTATGCTCCACGTTAGAGCATTATCTATTGTTGTTGACGTTATGCGTTGTGCACGCGCGCGGGCAGCATCGGCCGCTGCGGCCGATGATCGGCTGCGGACGATGTTGTCGTTGGATGCTGGCCGCGTTGTCGACGCGGCGATGCGGTCTCTCTCCCCTTTCCGTACCCTCCCGTCTCGTTTGGCCTCGTCGACAATTCCTCTCTCCTCCTGGCACCCCCCTCAAACGGCTCCCGATCCTTCTCTTCCAGTCGCGAGGGATTCGGGGACAGCTAGGCAGGCAAGAGCGGGTAGAGAAACGACAACAACAACAACAGCAACAACCACGACGACGGCATCGACAACGTCATCCGATGCGAGGCCATCGCATCGTCGTTGCTCCGCATTGCCGGGTATTCTCTCTCCAGGCTCCCCGGCAGCGCATATCCGGCACACACACACACACACACCGGACTTACGGTTCTCGTTACGCGGTACCGCGTTCCGACTACGGCCTGTGGCCCTCGTCATCATAGCGACGCGTTGTTATTAGAAATTAGATGGCATATCTGCCCGCGCCAATCGGTCGTCCGCTCAGGGTATACGGATTATTGGACGAGGAAACGTACGACGCGCGTATATTAACGCCATGAATTTCGCGAACGAGCAAGCGAACGAACCAGAGAACGTGGGTGCGATGATATACATACAGCGAGTGACGTGACTCGTTTTATTACATCCCACATCGACATGGTGGGTTATGATTATAAACGCACGACAGTCGCGCGGGAAAAGTCGCGATAACGCCGGGGGTGCAAACGGGATAATCGCTAATTATCGAGCATTAATTAATTAGCCGACAAGGGCGCGCGACAAAATACTCTACTCGGCTACTTGACGACGACGACGGGAGAGGACAACGCCGATGACACGACGATGACGACCGCTTTTTACGTTACGTACCTACCTACCTACCTACCTACCTATCCGCCGTGCCTGTTGTCCGACCGGTTAAGTAAGCAACGTTACGCGGTGAAAATTAGTTCCCAGAAGGGATCGGTTTCGCGTGTCCACCCCTCATCACAACCCGGTGCGTGTTATGGTATTATATCTGCCGCGTCGTACAATGCGTCGCGTTACCGTTGACGATTAACGCAGGAGCGGATTTTCTCGCTAGGAGCGGAAACTCATCTAGCTGCTAGAGGATAATTCGCAATTCTTCGAATCATGTTGTTTTGCATGAAATAAGAATATCTGAATTATGAATATTTTTCCAAATCTTTTCACGTTTTCGGAAAAAAAATATATTTCTCGCTTACATACTTCAAAGAAAAACAGATTATTTATTATTAATATTAATTTTAAAACAGATTCAAACTATGGTGCTGCTTGAATCCGTCCCTGTTTATGGAAAGAGAATAAAAAAGGTACCCGCTTGCCTCTTCTATTCACCCTTAAGCACCGAGTTCAGCGCACCCCGGTGAGTTTTACAGTCCCCCTAATGTGGCTCACTTCGAAGGAGAGCCTTTCCTTGTAGACGGACACCTTCCGGAGCCGTATCGTTTCCGTTTTGAAAGCGGTATGGTCTCGCACCGTATATAAAGTTACTCGACAGAGTCGCAATATATATATATATTTTTTTTTTTCTTGTTACAGCAAAAGATACATAGATACATGATAACGAACGTATAATTAATAAGATAATGTAAAATGAAGCTATATATTTTACATGTATTTTAAAACTATGAAACTCTATTTCTCTCTTCTTCAGAATATTATATGTTAATGCTTATTATAATGTATACATATATTTCTCAGAATCAATGAAAGATATGAAAAACTTTCGGTCGACGCCAATCTTCGTGGACACGTTAGTCCATTAGAAGTTGGTAGTAACCGGCGTGAAATAAACGCGGCATTCTGTCAAAGCGTATAACCAGGTAGCGTAAGGTGGCAGGTGCCAAAGGCTTTCGATTATTCTGGCTTTGATCGGAAGAGGAGGAGGAGGAGGTCGGGGTAATGGGGTTTCGCCACCTCCACGGTTACCATATGCCCGATCTAATTTTTATGGCGTCGACGGGCCCCGTGGATAGAACTATATAAAAGTATATGTGTATATACAACGACCTCGGGCTACTTTGCCAGAATTTATGGCTTTTCGACGCGATTTTACGGGGAAAGAACTCCGCTTCGCAAACTCTCTCTGCGCGTCGAATCTTTTGGAGAAGTAAGACATGAACCCCCGAACGGACAATACGTTTACTTTATATTATTATTATATAACAAATTATATATGCGTATATATAATACAAAGACTTATACATCTTTTATCAAATCTGAAAAAAATATAGAGATATATGTAGAATATAATATATTAATTTATATTATATTTATATTTGGAGAAAAATGAGAAAAAAAATTGAAGCGAAAAAACTTTTCAGAGGTATTGAAGAACCACTAATTTTTTTTCATTAAGCACGTAAAAATGTAACTTCTCGTAGAGGCGAGCAAGGTCGAAGGCGGAATATTGAATGCTAATTTAATGGCTATCAGGTTGCTGCACATCGTTGGGGTAATTATGTTTGCGGGAAAACGGAAAAGGAGCATGCGACTGTTTTAATGGACACACGCGGGCTATCCACTTTCTCCTAATTGGCTAACTGCGGGATCTGATTTCGGCAGTAATCGCATTAGACTCTGACATGCCATCGGATAGTCTCGCGTCGTGCGAGTTCTCGCACTTAATTTCCGCACAAACTTCGACGCCGACTATGGCCAATTTCTCGCATGTGTATGTATGTGTGTGTGTGTGTGTGTGTACATATGCGTGTGTGTATGTGTATATATGCATTTGTATATATATGTGTATGTGCGTGCGCGCTTCTGTACCATAGAGGTACATACTAACCATTTTCACAGATTGTAATCGCTATGTAGCAGCCGCATTATCGCCGCATAAAGCTGTAATTAAAGAAAAATGGGCAAAGGCGCGCGCACGCTCGTCTACCGCGACAGTGAATTTTACGCGTAACTCCCGTCGTGGAAGAATTCCGATGCGTTATCAGCCGTTTCTGATGCAGCGATATCAGCCAACGTCGTTGTTCTTGTCGGTGTCGTAAAGCGCCAACCAATGCCAGGCATTATAAAATACTAACGCGAAAGCTAGTCGCTGCTTTAACGTCCAGTCAACATTACGTTCGATGAAGAACCGCGAAAAGTACAAGGGCGATGGATGCAGTAATACTTCAGCTATCTCTCTCTATATTCAGCTATTCCTAATCTCGCGAAGTAAAGAAAGCAATTCGCGATATGTATAATATCTCTTTAAAATCGGCCGCGCCGATCGGGACAACACTTTCCCGATCTCGGCTGAAAACTATTAGAGAAGATACGAGTAGTTAATGTACTTATCGTGAGGCGAGATAACGCGACACAGCCTCGATGCGGGAGAGAAATGGATGCAGACATGCGCGCGATGTGTACATAAGTGCAAGTCGTTGTGCCGCACCGGCAACATCGACGCGAATTCACAGGTCCTCGTAGACGAGATAATCGAACCCTTACTTTATTCAAACCCGAAAATGGAGAACCGCTACTATACCGGTTTTATATCAGAGGCTGCATAATAAAACGTTAAACATATATTTTTTTTACGTTAACGAATTTTTTGCGAGAGAGCGTATTTATACTTTCATTATCCGGCATAATCCATAATAATCAACGCAAAATGTGAATATGCATTTTCTTATCGCGCGCTGTTTTATTTGACGGGGCGGAGGCGGGGGCTCATAAGCGACGCGTATGCGCGAGATCGAGTCATTGGACCGAGCATACCTACGGATCACGGATTTACGTGTACACGCACACGCGGCTCGCCGGCAACAAGCCCCGAAGGGGCTCCGGAGGACGGGGCAATAATTAGAAAATCGTCCCGCCACCGAATAACCGGACCCTGTCCCTTGTCGAGGCACACAACCCGACACGTCGCTTCCATCCATATACCGGCGCCTGTGGCGCGAAGAAGCGAATTTCCATAGGGTCGGGTAATCTATGAAAATATTCTCTCGCGTGTAATCGCCGTGTTTCGCAAAAATTCGCCGCCCAGAGAAAGAGAAAGGGAAAGAAAGGGAGAGACGAGAAACGAGAGCAGGAAGAAGAGATGAGAGGAGGATTACGTTCGATTACGTCGAAATTTCGTTTAGCAAAGATTATCCGTTTGATTATTAGCGTGTTCCTATATGAATGCGTGATAGTTTCCAAATGTTGAAAAAATATGATTTAAATTAATTAAAAAAATATATACGTAAAATATATGTAATGCTATGTTTATAATTTTATTTGCCTTATAATTGTTCCGATCCCTTATCTAGATTATTCATCCAGTCTATTTTATTGTGCTCAATTTTCTTATACGTGATACGGTCAGCATTAGATCCTCGACAGGTGACGCAAAATCGGAAGCAACTAAGGCCATGCAGCGAACGGCAAAGTTGCCGAGCAATGGCCGATTATGACTCCGAAATATCCGTGGCATGTCGGCCAGCTACTTGTCTATTAGACACCGTGGAATCTGGGAATATTCCGAGGCGAGGTGATCTTACGCGAATGACGAGATTTCGAAAACTATACTAAAATCGTTAAAAGATAGCAAAAGAGCCATACTTCTTAACTTTTTATTTCTAGAAATGATCTCTCTCGTTTGCATATAAAAGAAAAATATTACAATATCGAATAAATCGAACAATTATATTCTACAAGAATACAGAAATGTTGCTTATCGAATCGAAGAGCGAGACTTGGAATCAGTTTCTTTGTAATTTAAAAATCAACGCGCAATGTTGCAGCGCGAAGACGGTTTTAACGCGTCTCCCTTCGCATATGAATCGCGCATAGATAGATAAGATAAGATGTAGATAGGTGAGAGAGCCAGGTCCGGGTTCCTTCATAATGAGGTTCGGTTTTGATTAGCACGGAGACTGTTTAACGGTTTGATACCTCGCCGGTAATCGAATCCGGACCTAATCTCTCAAGTTATAACCAGATTATTGCCTCCTCCATGCACTTGCTCTCTGCAACGCGCTCTCTCCACGCCCCATTTCGTACAGTCAGCTAGTAATATCAACCTTCCTCCCTTACCTCCCCCAGCTGCGACCCACACCCTCTTTTCCATGGTAGGACTCAACCCTTTGCTCGCCTTCATCTTTTTGCTGCGACTGCCGTCTTACCTCGAAGTCGCGTACAATTTGGTCGAGCAAGACAAACGGATCGCGTTATTAGAACGAAGAATATACAGAAGAATGCATTGCATGTTTCAAATGTTTGCATAATAATTCATATCAGCAGTTAAATTTGTATTAAATAAATTTGACCGGAAGAAAATCAAAACATTTGCCAAGAAAGCTATACTGCTGGTATAACAGCATATGCGAGAAAAATAACCGGTGCTTGTGGTGACGTTTCGGTTAAAAACAAAAGTATTAATTTGAAGAAGACAAAGACCGATCCTATGACAGTTCGATCGACTGATCGGATCGAAATTCGCTCTTTCAAACAAACAAATTCTCGATGTCGCTCTTCTATCGCGCTGCGCACATTTCCAGCCATCGTTTACAATACGTTTATATACGGCTACATATCTTGGATCGATAATACAGTAAATGCCCAATGTTGCGCCGCGTTATATACGCGACCGGCATCGCATCGGATCAGATCGGATCGCATCGCGCGGCGGTGCAGGTAGTCGTGTTAACTTACAGTTTTAAACGCGGCCAAATTATACGGTTCGCAAGGCATCGCCCGCGCTCGCGTTTAAAATATTCCGACGTCGGATGGCGCGGGAAAGGGCAAAATAAATGTTACGGCATTACGATGGACAGCGTGTGCTCGCTTACGTTACACCACGGGGTGGTGGTTCCCCTCCCCTCACCCTCCCCCTTTAAGACCGCTGCTACTACCACCACTTCCCGAGGGTCCTCCGCCTTCTCATCCTTCTTCTCCACATCCTTTTCCTTCTCCTCCTCCACCGTCGCCATATCCTTCTATAGCCTTTACAGCAGCCAGTAGCACTATATTGTATGTGTGTGTCTGCGTGAACATCGTTCGCGTATTTACAAGCGGCCGCGAGTATGTATGTGTCTATGTATGTGCGAATATGTACAGCGGCAGCAACATTCTTGAGCACGTGGAAGAAGGAAGAAGGAAGGAAAGAAAAAAGGAAAGAGGAAAGAAAAGAGAAGACCAAAGCAGCAGAAGAGAGCGTAATGAAGGAGGGAAAAATAAAAGAAAAAATAGCCGACTCGATTGGTGGAAATGAATTCAAAATGGCTGGTCCCCAGCTAAAATGGCGTCGCGATGTTAATAGCTGGCTATTATGCGCAAATATGACGTTTCTATTCGCGCGCAAGTCGCGGGTTATCGACACGCGTGATACTCTCCCATCGAGGAGGCAAAAAAAATCAATTTTCTCTCGACCGTTCCCGTGCACCAAAAAAACTTCAGCAATTCATGTCGAGCGCGAATCTTGTTTCACGAGTTACGGCTATGGCGGCCGTATACCAATAAAAATAATCCGAGAAATCCCGGTTCTCTCTTCGAGAAGTCTGGAGAAAATTGATCGACCTGGTTACCTGGGTTCCGACGAAGAAACCGATCGGCGATTTTTGTTTCTCGCGCTGGAACGTAATTCGCGTTTGAGAGGATCGCTCCGTGAGTTTATTCGCGAACTCGGACAGGTCGATCGCTGATCGACAACGCTCGAAAAGGGTGTCCCGAGTTTCGAAAAACAAAGAGAAAGGGCGAGCAACCCTCCTCGCCCTCGAGGCAGTCCACTTCTTCTTCGCCCCTCTGCCCCTCTTTCCTCTCTTTACCTTTCTTCTTTGCCTTTCTGTCTGTCTCGAACGTCGATTCTCTCCGTGCGTTTCCCTTTCTTTTTTCCTCCACCCGCCCTTTCTCTCCGTTTCGCCTCGCCTCAGCACGGATTCTTAATCGGGCCCATTATCTCCCGCGCGATCATCATCCCGAAAACTAATTCGTATTTTTTACTACGAAACCGAAAACTCATAAATCAAAGCTCGCACTGACCGGGGCCCCGACGCGGCCGGGGGAGGAGGGGACCTCGGATTTTGGCTCCCTTAAAAAAGTTGCGCTTCAGGCCCCCCTGTGTGTGCGCGCGTGTAGACAATGGACGCGCGTCCATTTAAGGGATTCGAATGGACGCAATTTTCTATGGAACTTTGTAATTATGGGTAGTTTATTGGCGCGGTTGGTCGAGCCAAAAGCTCTACTAGCTCCGAACTCCTCTCTCTTTGTGTTGATCATAAAAATTTTCGAATTAAATTAAAAATAACGCGCTCACACACACACACACACACGCACATACACATACATATAACGCGTCCCGGCACAACTGGCGATAATTTGCCAGCTCGATGACGAGATGCCGTTCGGAAATCGCGAAAAAAAGTATCGCGCACGATATACGCATATATCGAGTTTATTCACGGACGCCGATAAAACTTTAATCGCCGTCAACGAGCGCGCATTCAATTATTTAGCCCGCTACTCTCGCACGAACGTCGTGCCGTTTTTACGCGCACCATTCAAGGGAATATATCGTCTGGAAATTAGCGGATATTAACGCGTACGATCCATGGCAGTCGGACCGCAAATGAGGCCGCGCACATATCGCTTCGTTTGAATCCACTCGCGGCAGGATGATAATGAATAATCCGGAGATGGTAATAGTACCGGTATTGGAAACCATTTCTTGTTGTATTATCCGGTCCCTTTATTGACGAACAGCTGTTGCTAGAGGCTTAAAAAGTCCACGATTATTTATTATTTTCCATATCGGATGCAAAGAGTCAGACGAATGTGAATGGAAAGGATGTGTTGTTTAATTATAGGTTTCCAAGCTGTTTGGATTTTTCGAGTGCCTCGACATCGACAAAGTTTGCGAGTGATACATCGCGAGGAAGACGACGTAAAATCTCGCGATCGAAAGAGGCTTCGACATCGCAGCGTAGATAAACAACAAGGACATTTGACTGATGATATTGCTTTTCATTAACTCGGAAGTGGGCGGTAACCGATATTAATCCGCTACTTAATTATAGTTCGCGTCGGCTTTGTGTTGGTCATAATTGAAATAAATGTAATCAACGAAAGAAGAAGAGCGTCTCCCGCTCTGTCTCCCAGTATCGAAAGAAAAAGAGGCGAAGACTCTTTTAAAGTTACGTTCGACTTATTATTATTTTTCCTTATTCTTTGACACTTTCCTTATTCCAGACGCAACGACGCATAACGTTTGTCAACGCAAGCAAAAAGTGAATAATGATAATATTTATATATAAGTGAATAATGACATTATTTATATATAACTGATGCAGATTTCGTCCAACATTACATGACATGTGTTGCAAAATTATAGATATGTCATATGTGCCATGTTTACATGTATTTATAGCGTAGTTCGTGAACTTTTCGACAAGAATACCGATCGGTTCCGAGATGAAGCATTCTTGCACGATCGACCATCGAGATTTATACCTTGTAATGAGAAATCATTAGCCGCGAGGTGTATTAGATAATCTCGGTAATTGCCAAAAATTGGCCGGTCGTTTCCGAGTCGCGAGCGAGCATACGAGAGAGCCTTTCGGTACCTGCCGGTCCAGATTTAGGAGGGCACGATAGCCCGGGGCTCGCCGATTTTCGAGGTTTCATCTTGACGGGTCGGAGAAAAAAAAAGAGGAAGCGATTCCGATTTAAACAAAATTGGAATACGTACCGCAGAAACCTAATTCACGATCGAGCAGACGTAAGTCATCGGTATCGCGCGCGCGTTGATGTCTGCTTCATCTCGAGCAATCATCCCGAAATTCGGCCGCAAAAACAAAAGAAAAAGATTCTTATATCCTACAGCGGTCGACGTTTGAAACAAAATTAAATGCAAATTCTAGTATAATCGTTTAATGGAATTTTGTCTTTCAGTTTCGTATGGAATGCAAACACGTTCGTTCGAAAAGATTCTGATTCGGAGAAGAATATGACAAATGACGATGAAAACGTCGAGAATCTATTCGATTACTCGACACGTCTGCAGGACGCGGAAAGATCAAACAATAAGACGGATATTAAAAAAAAAAAAAACAGTCGAGGAGGAAGAGACGAATAAGAGACGAGACCTTCCAGACCCGGCAACATATGTATCCACCTTCGTTTCCCGGGAGCGAAGCACGCCGTCAAAATCAATCACGTCGGATGACGTCCCGTTGGCGATGTTGAGAAACGCATAACGCACTTTTATCGATATAAGAATAAAGGAAAAAAAAGAGGGGAAATCCCAAGCTTCGTTCGAACAAGCCGTCGCTTTTCCCCATCAGAAAACTTTTTGATAAAACGCGTATGCATCATTGGCGATATTAAATCGCAACTTTTGACGTCATCCTGGCAGAATTAAAGGTGCGCCGCAATTCATTACGAGAGTCGAAACGGCGTCCTTTCGCGAAAATCGGGAAGATTAAAAAGATACGGTCGGGAGTAGGAGGAAAGGGGGGGGGCAGATAGGAAATGAGGATCCAATTGGATGGGATCACTCAAATCGGAAGAACGCGATCGCAACAAGACAGCAGCGAGCGCAGCAGCAGCATCGTCCGAAATTAAAGCCGCGTCCGATAATATCGCCGCGGCAGAATCTGCATATCATACTAGGCGTTCCCAATCAAGTAATTAACAAAAAACCGCGGAGAACGTGCCATTAATCATCCACCGGAGCCGCTACTACTCGGAAACGGGCGCGTACCGAGGTATCAGATTAGCTAACCCCTTCGAATCCGAAGCGCGGTCGCACCGAAGAGATGGAGAACCCTCTCCCGCGGTACCACTAATTTCCGAATGACCCTTGGGCCTTGAGCTCGTTCACGCCGTCTATCCCAAGATATCATCCCCCGATACGCGCAAATTATCCTATTTATGTCATAATACGAGTAATCTTGTACGCGCGCGAAAAAATCCGAGGATTTTTAATCCTCGTTTCGGAATTTTAAAGGGCAAGAATTCTGCGAGACAAACTTCATATATGCGCACACATGATGCGGAATAAAAACAAAGTATCTCGCACTGTCGCGGCCGCATGTACCGGAATAAATCCATGGACTT
The DNA here is from genome assembly GCF_030444845.1 of Prenolepis imparis. Lineage (NCBI taxonomy): Eukaryota > Metazoa > Arthropoda > Insecta > Hymenoptera > Formicidae > Prenolepis > Prenolepis imparis. The sequence goes on from NW_028141170.1 coordinate 2,139,063, forward strand.
TTGAGGATGTCTGCCGCATGTCGGTGCATAAATTGCATCATGACGGTGTACTCGTCTCGCGATCTCGATCTTTCCCTTCCCCTTTTTACGTATTTCCTTCCTTTCGCGCTTCTATCGCCACTACGGTCGTCTTTAATTTCGTCGTTTCTTATCGTTGCTCGCTTCCTTCCTTCGTCCCTCTCTTCCCCGGAGGTCCTCGACTGCTGCCGCGAAATCGATATCTCCCTTTCTCTCTCTTTCTATCTTTCTCTCTCCATCTGTCTATCTCTTGATCTATACGAGCATTCAGAGATCATTGCGCGCTGCAACGTCCAATTATTCCAATGCAAGCCGAGTTCAAAGAGGTTAATTCCGGAGCTAATGTATTCACCCCTTTTTACTTGAACCCACGCAGATTTCGTATGTATTGCCAATTTTGCATTTATACCCCCGCGCCATCCATGAATAAATTCATCCCTCGGTTTTGCTTTCGATCGCCTTTCCCGCGCCGTTTTCTTTTACTCTCGTCCGTCCTTTCTCTCTCCCCCTCTTTCTTTCTCTCACGCGAGCGCGCATCTCATCCTAATTTTATTACACATATATATATGCGCGACAACAAATGCGTCCAAAGTCTCTCAGCGAAAATTTCACACCCTCGTCGAGCCGGCAAAAATAAACGCAAACATAAAAGCTTCGGCTTTACAGTGCACGATCATCAGATGATGACGCGATACATTAATTTTCGATGATTACTCATTGCTAATTGCGTCCGAGATTTCCAGAGAGAGAACGTCATGGGGAGGAAACGGACCGAGGAGGAGGAGGAAGAGGAGGAGGACAGAGCAAGACACGGAGTGCGACGAGAAGGATGATGAATGCGTATCAATCAGAGCCGTGTCTTGCCCACGCAACCTTCCAACCCCCCTATATACACGCGAAAACGACCCCCGAATGTTCCCGCGCTCTCCGCTATGACTCTCCCGCTCCTTGTCAACCGAGAGATTCCCTCCCTTCCTCCCTTCCTTTTCTCATGCTTTCTCGACCGACTCGGATACGCAGCTTAGATGATAGAGGTGCCATTTATCACCGACGGGGAAAAAGCGCGCGTCATCGCCTGTACCAAAACCCGGATGACTTCGTGAGACGCCTGTCAACAATATCGCCCCTTTCCGCACGACGAGAAAGCGGCCGCACCGATTTTCGCGACGAAACGAGACGAGCCCTTTTAGTTAGTTTCTTCGCCCTCTTCGACTCTTGTTTAGATTCGACTCAACGGAATGTGATTGTCATTCTGCTCTAGAAATTTTTATTTCGTCAAGTAAAAGATATGTGTATATTTTGTATAAGATTAAAAAATATCACGTGTAAAATATATCGTACGATTTCGCGAAACTCGAAACTACCGCGGCTCGGATGAGAAAGATCGCGAAAAGTTCGCTGCATCTTCGTAGCACGACGCCCCGACAATCGACTCTGGCGGACAAATAGTTTAAGACCTATTATGGTATAAGAAAGAGGCGTCTCGATATCGGTTGGCAGATATCAACTTGTCGAAACTCCGCCGCGGAAACTTAGTCAATCTGCTGCTCCCTACCCATCCTTATTCCGCCCCAATCGACCCTTAAAGCTTCGGCAAGGAGCGCCCCGCCGGGTAGTAGTCGGTAGGGCGTCCTCGCTAAGGTAGCAGATCATATTTCGAAAACTCCCTCCTTCTTGCCAAGGAGGCAAGAACTCGAGAAACAAAGAGGATGAGAGCGAGAGGGTGGCCCGAAGAGGGAGAGAGGAAGGCGTTTGAGTTCGCTCGCAAAGTGTCGAAAGCTTCGAAGGGAAAGAACGAGCAATGAATTGTTTGTCACCTGGAAAATTTTTAGCTTCGCAATTCATTACAAAGAAACGTTTTTACGCAAGAATGCATAAATAATAAGAAACATCTGCAGACTGAACATATATCTACAATTTATATTTTTTTCTAAATATTAATTAACGGATCTCTCGAGAAAGATCGTAATCGAGATAGATTATCCTGCCCCAAGATCGAAGTTTCGTCTCCGGATCGCGCGACGGAAGTTGCAGCGGCGTAGCTGGGGCATCGCGGCGCCCCGGGCAGCGAGAAGACGCATACCTGTGTGTAAGCTCGACTACCACGGCATAGTTCATCCGAAACGCATTTTTCGCGCCCCCAAGCCCCCGGTGGCACTTGACCTCGGGGGGTCGACGGACGCGGTGTGGCAACCGGTGGGCGGCGCCGGAGACGTGCGGCTCGAGACCACGCTACGAAAGGACCAGGGATGCCTTCCGGGACTCAAAGACATTCTCGTCTTGGGGACCGCGAAGTTTCTCAACCCCGATGACGGCGGCGGAATCTCTGACCGCACGATATCTCGGGGGGTTGCGCTCGCTCAGACTTAAACATCCCGGGAACCTTCCCGGGGCGCCGTCACGTCGTTGCGCTGCCACAGATTCGGGAATATGCCCCGCGGTAGCATCGACACCGAGGAAATATTTTATCAGTGGAGCCTAATAGCTCGGAAAAAAAAGTAACAAAACGCGCAACAACCGCCGCACTGGACTGACCGAAACGCGAGCGAGACCCGGGCCGCAGAACTTTCGGTTCCCGCGTGTAATAATTGATATTTGCATAATTATGTATGTGCATAATTATGAATTTAAAGCGTCCTGCGTGCTCGCGCGCGCGCGGCGGTACATCGTACATATATAGATCTGATATATATACGCTTTCGCGGTAATAGTAATAAGTTTGTACCAGACTTGTGCCGCGCGCGAGCAGACGAAACGGGCTGATGGTGCCCGTCCATGACGCTCACTGTGCACCACCGCGCATTTATCGATCGCATAACGCATTTACGGCGTATCGAAATATAATACCGCGGCTCATCGGCAACTCGAAACATTTAGCCCGAGTTACTCTCTCTCCGAGAGCCTCTCCACGGTCCGAGCAGCCTCCGGCTTGGCTATATACGTTACATGCGTAAGTCTGCGCGGTGCATTAAACCGATGCATGCATGTTTCCCACTATCGAACCCCGTATTTACGAACGCCGCTCGCCGGCGATTGGCATCTTATATCCGTCTTTATATTTGCCGATCAACTTTTAAGAGTAATTACGACGCGATTAACGCGTCGAACATGCATGCTCGATCGTACAAAATTACCCTTTCAATTATCAAAGGATTATAACTATAGACATTCCCGAACTGAATGAAACTTATGGAATTTATCGATCGATAAATATCTCTCGGTAGAAATTATAAAATTGTATTTATTTTGCGCCAATGAAATAGCGTTATCATTACAAGGTCGAGGGACCAAAAGCGAAATACGCGAAGGAGCGAACGATAGATTCGGCGGAATGAAAACCGGGAGAAACATGGTACATAACTCGCGGAGGGAGAAAGAGAGCGACGAGGAAAATGATAGAGAGAATGGGGGAGAGGGAGCCGTAAAGACGAAGTTATGGCTTTTCGCAAGATTCGCCCGCCTCCACCCCTAATAATGGATAAAACGATCATAAATTCGACGGGGGAGCCTCTTCAGGCTCTCTCTTTAGGAAATATTAATTAAAATGTAATTGTTCCGTACGCGGAGAGAGTCTCGAGTACGGGTAGGGTTACGGGGGCCATCGTCCCCCTTAGATCTTACATCGCGCGCGCGAGAGCCTCTTTGTTTTCGCATTCGATAACTCAGCCGCGCGTCTTTCGCCCTTTCCAGTCACCACCGGGGGAGAGATCATTGATCTGGACCGACAAAAAACACGAGAATAGAAAATTTCAGCGGACAAAGATCAGGACGATCTAAAAATTGTTCGTGGCGAATATTGTTTCAAAATTACAATGCAGGTATGATGCTCGAAGAGCGCGCATTTGATAATGTAACGCAAAATTCGATCCACCTTCGGCTTGCATCATTCGCCGTCGATTAACGATCCACCGTGCATCAACAATGTGACAACGATAACAATGACTATAAGCGCGCGCATACATAGCATATCGAGAGGTATGAAACGAGAATGATCGATCGCGCCGCCGTCGCCGCCGCCGCCGTCGACGATGATGAGGATGACGACGACGACGACGACGACGACGACGACGACGGCGACGAATATTTCCGTCGTCGATTAGCGCGCGTCATGAGATCGCGATTAACGCGTCAGCGGCGACAGAGTAAATTCGCAAAAGGGAACGGGGCAAGCCCGTCGCGATGCCGGGGTGTCGGAGTATCGATGTGCCATTGGCTCGAAAGTAATTCCGTCCGGTGCACGATATTCCCGAAAACTCGTGTTTTCGGCATATCGCTTCGTCCTACCCGAGCTCTCCCGCTCAGAGTTTACGGGCCGTCGTCTCTCTATCTTTCTCTCTCTCTCTCTCTCTCCCTCTCTCTGTGAAGTCCGCCGGGTCTAGGCTTGGCACATCAAAGAGAGGGCAAACAAACGGAGGGGGTGGGATGGGGTGGGTAAGGGTCCTACCGATGCGATGCAATTCGGACATGGGGCACAAAGTGATGACGTCACCAACCGGCCGAAAGCCCTGTTCGTCGTCGGCCATTGTATGCTCAGTCACTGGTTTACAAGTTCATTGCACACTATCACTTTATATACCGACACACTGGCCCGGCCCCGCGCGCCAGCACGATGCTCCTGTCTGGAGCTGACTACCCGCCACTCTGCCTTGTTCGCTCACCCCCGTCGTCGTGTTCGAAAGAGTCGATAAGATCGGGTATCGTATGAAAAATCGAGATTTTCAATCGAACACACACATTTCGCGCGCGGAGATGCGACAGAATTGCTTCTCAGATCGAACGATTAGACGAATGAGATAATGGATAATGCTCTGTCGTATAATAATTATAGAGTACGTAGAAATTACCTTCTAACTTTATGAGTTTAGAACAAGTTATCAAATTGTCTATGCAGAACTGATATATAGTACAGGATTGATGTAATAATAAGATCAACTGTATAAATAATGTGCGTTTCGAGACGAAAGGGATTTCTTTTTCTACATTAATCCGCTGTCTCGCTCTATATAATTATATTACATCTTCACGATGATATAAAATTTAAATCGAGGAAAAAGTTTCGTACCTCGAATCTGCAAGACGTCGATGCAGATCAGCCGCCTAGCCGAATTCACGCCATTTTGAAAGCGAGGTCGTCGATCGTTCGTTCTGTCGGAAGTCTGTCGTGGTGCGCCGCAGCTGCCACGAAACTCTCATATCCGACAATCGATCTCGGCGCGTGCTGGACTCGCCATTTTGAAAGGGGGAAGAGGGAGGGAGATTCGTTCCCTATCGCCATTTTCTCTTTTTACGCACGAATATCGGTCTCGGTCACGAATAGCGGCGGCGGCGACTCGACAAAGTCGACGATCGGCACGCACCTACCTCATGGCTCGTCCAGAAATAATCATCCTCTCTAAGGGAGAACTACTTCCGATACGCCGCACTTTCGAGCGCACCTTCTTCAACTTGTCGCGCGAGCTCGATGGAAGTTATCGATAAAAATTATTCGTATATTTTATCATCATGTTAGAGTCTGACAAAAGTCAGGCGAAACATTTAGAAATCTAATTATTCCCTCTCCCCCCCCCCCGGCTAATTACTTTACCACCGCTATATATTCCTCAAAGAAAACACGAATCGATCCATGGACCAGCTGATTAGTTAATAAAGAGATTAGGGAGGAAAGATTTCGCCGCGAACTGAAATTTGATCTCGACGATCAGCGAGTATCAGAGACTTTCCGCAATGGCACGAGTAACGACTTAACGCTAGTTCGGTGCCGATATTGCGAAATCCGTCGATCGGCGCGTCGGTGGTTGTACACGGCGCCAGGGGGAGAGAGATACGGGAGAGAGATACAGGAGAGAGGAATGGCGAGGGATGGAAGGAGAGAGAAAGAGAAAAGAACAAAGAGGGACAAGAGGGAAAGACAGAGAGGGGGAGAGAGTGGACAACGCCGAGCCGAGCGTACCACCCAATTACACTGCAGTTCAAACACATGCAAATCCGGAGAATAAGCTTTATTTGTTGTGCAAATTAGCCGCATATTGGCGCACCGAACGAACGGGTTTTGTTACCACGAGAGTGAGAGACGGAGGAGGTGCGAGAGGGTGGAATCTGAAGGGGTGTGGGCGCGCGGGGCCAGTCGGAGGGAGATAGGGAGGTTGTGTATGAGAGAGAGAGAGAGAGAGAGAGAGAGAGAGAGAGAGAGAGAGAGAGAGAGAGAGAGAGAGAGAGAGAGAGAGAGAGAAGAGGGAGAGAGAGAATATCGTGGGTCAATTGCTTATTTTGAATCGGGCCGGTGCACCCACCGTCCTGTAAATACCGCATATACTGCCGTGCATACCGCCGCCCGCGAAATATATATATGTATATATATATATATGCATACGGAAACACGATCGAAAAATTTGCGATAACGATAGCGGGGACCAATCTCTGCCGCCAAATTGCGCCGTGGACGAAGAGTGAACCCGATCGGAACAAGGTGATTTGCAATACAGAGGATCGCGAGGGCCAAATTCGGCAACCAAATGTAGTGCTCGTTTTACATCTAACGCGATGTAAATTGCGCGATTCGTATACGTGCACTTCTATATATTTTCACGATCAAATCGATTGATTATCCACGGGAGGACGAATCGTCCCTTCGACTTTGCGTGGGTTCCTTTCGCAAAGGAATTGGCTCGTAATCGAAATCAATAAAAATATAGACTTGTCTTGCCCCCGTGGAGAGATGCGCCCGGAGGCTCTTTGCCATGACTGACGAGGGAGTCTCGAGGGCTCGATCTATCCTTGAGGGAAGAGAAAACCAGGACGAGAGGATGAGGGAACTCCGCGATAGCCCCTGACCCACGGCTATCCTTCACGGGCATCGAACTCGCGCACATCCCGCGGGATCTCTTAGTCAAGACGCGGGCGTTCTCCTATATCGAACTCACCGAGGCAAAATACTCATGTGCAGCGTCTCGTAAAAATATGTGAACAAGGAGAGTGAATGTCATAACTCAAAATTATGACATATGAATTATGTAAAAGATAATAAAATTATCGTATGCCCTGTTAACTACAATATAATAAAGTATTATAATATGCTTGTAAATTAGAGCTAATTTTTTAAACAAATTTTTGGCAAAAAATTTTAATTCTCTAATTCACATTTATTGTTTATTGAGCTTTTTAGGGATGACTTCGAGATTCCTCCTCTTCACGAAATTTCTATAAAATCCAATAAAGAGATTTTTTTTGAGCATTTCAATGATACATGTAAAAAGAGCCTCGCTGTGTCCGGACAAATGTCGACAGTCATCGCCCGAATTAAAAATTGCGACCCTCGTCGACTTTTGTCCTTTATCACTCCGCTCGCCCGCCCATCCTTGCGACGCGACGTATAAAATCAAAATAGAGCTTCGCGTTTTAACGATTCCCGGTCGTTTATCCAGTGACTTGCAATCTATTGTTATCCCCGTTTTCCCGTTCTGCTCTGCCATTCTCTGCTTCCTCTTTTTCTCTTTCCACCCCCGCCCTCCCTCTCTCTCTCTTTTTTTTAAATCCGCGCCGATTTCGTCCGTGCCGAGTTGAATTTGAATCGACGGCGCAAAACCGTGGAGTCACCAAGGCCTCATATGTTAGCCGCCGGCACGAGGCAATGGAAGGGTGCGCGCCCTTTCTCAACCCCGCAACGAAAGCCGTCCGGCGCAGGAGCGCGAATCGCGCCGTGGAACGCTTTTTCCGACCCACTTCTCGCGGCAAGATGCTCCCGTCATTCTCTAGTGCGCGCGACGAGCAACCTCCGGAAAAGCGGATAACCGAATAATAACCGCATCGTGTAAAAATCCGCGCCGATAATTTTTTGATCGGTCAGCCTTAAGATCAATTGAAAGCCTAATTCGATTAATTTTTAATTTTTAATTTAGTTGAATTTTAAATTAGAATAGATTTAATTAAGATCAATTTCTCCCTTTTTTTCACTGCCAGTAGAATCTAGAATATTTGCATTTTTTTTAAGACTGAAATTTGGTCTAAAGTTTTAATACGAGAATGAAATATGCATATGCAAGTTGACGACGGTATTTTCTCGTATACCTTCGAAACATCAAATAGCGCAAATTGCGCTGCGACGAGCGTAACAAACGACAGACTACCATGATAAAATAGCCGCGCGATGCTTCGTAAGAACGAGTCGATTGCAACAAATCGTAATTTATCGCATTCGCGCTCGCGAGAAAAAGAAATGCGACAAGCCTAGCTGGCGGCTAGGATCGTAAGTCGTAGAAGTTCCATTGAGCTTCCCGCTATTTTCATAAATCACGTAACAAACTCGTGACAACAAGATTGCAATATACTGTCGCTGTGATGCCATTTCGTAATGCTCTGGCTCGCGGCACCTCGCATTCCGTTAAAGTAAAGTAAAACGATAAAGCAACGATGACGCAATTTATAATCTCTCTCTGAATTGCAAATAGTCGGTAATAATCTAAATGGAATAGCCATGATAGTCAAGCGAGTTGCACAACCGCAGGTAGATTGAATAAAATTTAGACAGAAATTGCTTAGAAAATAAGAATTAATTCCCCCTTTAAATTTTATTTATAAAATTTTTCCTGTCAGACACATCTGTACATACATGATTAGAAAGTAACAGTGACTCGGACGACAACATGATTCGAAGGCGGTCTGTTTAGCGATAGAAAAGATGAAGCTAAGGGTGAACAACGAGCGCAGGCGTCATGGGAAAAGAGGCCAGTGAGTCGAGAGCGCCGTGACGATACGTTCGCTTCAATCAATATGCAAATATGACTGACACTAATTATACGGAAGCTCCGCGCCCTCTTTGATGTAGCTCGGCTGACTGCACCACTCGTCTACGAGCAACGAGCGGCGAGCAGAGTCCTTGGTTGCTCGGTCGTTCGGCGGTACTACTACCAGGACCAGGGAAAGTGAACTCGTAACGAGTTACTCCGAACTACGAATAAATCAACCCGCGCCACGAGTTCGCTTTCGTTACATTCACGCAGCTTCACGTCCGGCGAACACGATGACAGTTTAACTATCGGCTTTGTTTTTAATCGGCCACGCCGCAACCCGCCGCACCCGCCGCCGGAGAGAGATGCATCTTATCGTATTTAAAGATCAGACGTGGAATCAATCTACATATATACTCGCATGAGAAATAATTAAGCCAATTTATTTGCATGAGAGAAATGGGACGATCCTCGCAGCTCGCCGAAGTAAATGTACTTGTAAATTTTAAAATAATAATAAGTACATTGAAAAATTAAATACATAATACGTGTGTCCTTCACTGCGACATAAACGTTAGGATGCGCGGTAAAAATTGTGTATGTTCGCGATGTTTCGCCCCCGTTATTTTACGCGCAAAGTCGCGGACGAGGGAACAGAGAAGAAGAAAAGGAAGAGACACAGGGAGACGACAGATGCTTGCACAACTCCTATTAAGGCCGAAACAATTCAAGTGCAGGCAAGATGGCCGACGTCGAGCTTTGAGACAGAAGCTCTTTCCGCGATGCATCTGCGCTACACGCGGGAGAGAAAAAGGCGTGGTTGTGGAAAAGGAAAGGGGGCGAAGAAAGTGGAACGAATGACGTCGATAATAACGACAGCACAACTCTTTCCATCCAAACGATATCGCTGTATTATCACGTCGAGTGTCTGCGCTATCGCGATTACAATAGAGAAGTAATCGGGATCAACGATAAGTACGACGTCGAAAGAACGAAACAAATTATTAATGCAACTGCGTAGAAATTAATCGAGATATCTGTGTCTTGGGTGGAAAATCGCGAGCAGGCTTGTTTTCCACGGCAATCCCGTCGGCTGCGAGTAAATATAGTACGCCGCATAATATACACCGAGGGCGTATAGGTATATCGGTTAGGTACACTCGGCGGTGCGTCAACGCGCGAAATAATACCGCTTTATATGCATACGCGATTTGACGCGTAAAGCCATGATTTTTCCACGGGGGTCGCCCTTTCCCCCGAGCGCGCATATGCGCTGCAAGGGAGAGGAAAAGAGAGAGGAGAATGAACGAGACGAGGGTAGTAGAGTGGCGATGGCGGGGGAGGAACGGACGCGTTACTACTTTACGGTTATTACACCGGAGGGCTAAAGCTCTCTCTCTCTTCTCTCTCTCTCTCTCTCTCTCTCTCTCTCTCTCTCTCTCTCTCTCTCTCTCTCTCTCTCTCCTTCTCTCTGTTTCTCTCTTCGAAAGACGCCATTCTTCGACTTGCCTCGGAAATCTAATCGTATTGCTGACGACGAGAAGAGCCTCGTCGTCGTCGTCGTCTCGAGCGAAACAACGCGCGTCGAAACGTGTAATCACACGCGACGATACTTACATCCGACAGATTTATTCATACCGTATCGAATACCTTGATACATTGGTTGTAAATCGATATTATGGAAAAATTCTTGACAAAATAAATTAATAAAAAGAGAGACAAAAGGAATAAATAGTAATTAATACGTTATATATAGAGAGAAACTCTTGGGAAGAAAAAGTGTTTATCTCTCCGGAGGCTAACTATCGTTAAACACCTGGCGGCGAGCAAAATAAAAGGACGATTCGACGGCGCGCTTGATAAATGCGATCGTCGAATGCAGTCACGGCGCGGGAGGAAGTTGTCAAGATGCGCCCCAAACACTTTCCGAGAAGTTTCGCGAACTCGACGCGAATCCACGTCAAGGCATCCAAGAAGGAGACGAGGGACCTTAATCTTGGTAGCTTTAGACAAGGAAACGCGTACACACGGTCGAACGGATGAGGTGCACGTGCAAGGCGCCGAGACTAGCCCCTGGCACGACAATCCGCCATCCCCTATCCGCCCCCTTCTTATCTCAGGGGGCCCGAGTTTCCTCGGACAGTTTGCCGGCGCTAATGAGCTGGCAAGATAATTAGCATTATGTTAATGCGTGACGCGTGGGGCGGCTGTACCCGGCGGTAGCCTCCGACGGGGTAACCCAACGTTACCCGACCTCTTTCTCTCTCTCTCTCTCCCTATCCCTTTTTCTCTCTCTCTCTCTCTCTAGTAAGAACTTCCGGTCCGACCTCTTACCCTGCTCCGTCCTCTCGTCCGCGAACTACTCTAGCGGTGTTTGTGCCTTATGTTTGGACTATCGCAAGTTCTAGGCAACATCCAAGCAGCCATCCAACAGCGGCAACCCCTTCGTCGCGAACACTAGTGGTTTCGAAGAGCTACGAGTCTAAGGGGGAAGCTCTGGTTACCGGATACAAGTTCGCGAATCGCCGATCCGAAACGAATCGTACATGCATCTTAATAATTAAAATATATGTAGATTATATCTCTCATTAAAGGATAATTAAATAATATTCACTATTTTTTATATTCTAAGATTAAATAATATTCTAAAATGTGTTTGCGATATACGCGGCTCAATTTCAAAGTCAAGTACTGCTGCAAGTTTTACTTCATCATCCGGCGAGTCAACCCTCCGAGTCCGTCTCGACTTTTCGAGAAATGAAGTATACTCTGCGAATACTCTTGATGAGAGTACTCTTTCGCCGGTATCTAGAGTAAACGTCCGGGATCTTGTGGCATCGAGTGAAGGCAGATACGCGTTTAGTCCGACATTGGGAAAGTTAATATCCAAAGGGTTGGTCATTCAGGGTTATATTTGCCAAACGATAGGATCACCGAGATAGGATTGTGCGCCTGGCCATCTCGTCCTGCGCACTTGTATACCTGCGATAACGGCCGACCGCCGCTCCGTCGCCATGTTTGTCCGATCTATATTTCATGCGACTACTTGACGGTGACCCGGACCCGCAATCCACCAACAAAATAATGCGATACGGTGCAAAGGATGCGAATGTGATGTCTGCGTTTCAGTCAAAGTTGTCAATTCATTCACGATGTGTTTTCACACGTATAAAAGTCATTTTTGTCTTTCATCTTTCAAGAGTGTCGAAAATAAAATAATACTATTTGAAAAAAATTTACAAAAATTATTTTCTCGCATAAGCATCATTTTTTTTTTTTTTTTTTTTTTTCGAAATAAAACCGTTATAGGAGATCCGCCACCGGCTTACACCGCTCTGACTTTCAGAACGGTTCAAGCGTGTAAATTAGCGCGTGGAATCCTCAGCCTTAGCGGCCTCTGAATCACTAGATATATCGTCGTCGCCAAGTCGATAGAAAGGAAGGAAGGCGCGATCATCGATCCGGCCGTGGCAATAACGTGGTTAAGCAAAGCGGATACGTATACACACGTATATATGAAGCTATGCGTGGAGCTACTACCGCCGTCCTAACTGGTCCGGGCTAATTAATTAATCATGCGCCCCTCCCTCCCTTCCTCAACTTACTCCTTCCAACCCCCTTGGACAGCTTATCCGGAGGCCTCGCCGAGCCAAGTTTACCACCAAGTTGTGTATCTTCAGTATTGTTGGTGTTCGGAGGTGTCGAATGTCTCGTCCAGGCAGTGGTTCTTCTTCTTCTTCCTTCTTCGTCTTTTCATGCCGTTCTTTTCTTCCTACCCTCCTCCTCCTCTATTTCTGCCATCCACTTGTCGATCGGCTCTGCTCCTTACGTACTAGTGCTTCACGCGGCTTGACTCGGTGGCACTCATTATCTTGATTAATTGACCGATGGCCTCCTCCACGTTCCACCCTCGGCATCGGTTCCATCCCCCTTCCTGCTTCCCAGAGCATCCCCAATGCCATACCCTCCTTCTTCTGTTCTATTTTTCTTATATCATCTATCAAATGTTTTCGTCTATTTTCCCGCGACGTTTCCGATAATGGTTATGAAAGATATCGCGTTTCCGTCTTCTAAAAATTAAATTGTCCTCCATATGTGACGTAATAGAATCTAATGGATTAATATGTACGCCTGTAAAGTAGTTCGGGCTCGTAATTCGTCGAGATATCGATTCCGTCACGGGATGCGAGAGGGTAGAAAGTTTGAGCGAGAGACGACTCGTCGTAATTTCCAGCGAAGAAATCGATGATGAATATCGCGGGGGAGGAAGCGCGCGACAACTCTTTACCCCGTGCGGGAGATCGTTATTTTATTATTAACGTTCTCGCTAACGCTAGACAAAAGCACGGGAAAACTTGGATCGCGTTCCTTCTTCATCTTCTTCTTCGGCATCCTCTCCCGACTTCAGTTCCCCACAGGTCCCCTCGCGCGGATGATTCAGCCCTCACGTCGGTCGGTCGCGGCAACAAAGGGGCAGCCAGGTATCGAACGAGTCTTAATTTAAAGTTAAAATTAATTTCTCTCTCCCGAGAGGTGGCCACGGTAAGGAGCGAGTTTTCGCATTTGCCAGCCTTTCGTCCGACTTACGCGATTCCTACTCTCTTTCGCGAAATCAACTGTCCAATATAAAAGTTCTCGCGAAGAAAAAAATTTAATTAATTTATTATGAAAATATATTTAATATTATTTCTCAAGTATAATATTATCTCGCTCGATTCTATCAGAATACGCTACATTACGTGCACGATTCGAATAATGAATAAATAAATTGCACGTCATCGAGATGTCTGATTAAAAGAAATCCTTGATTAGCGAGGTAATTCATCTCGAAAATATTTACGTCCACAATCGCAGGGAGAGAAAGAGAGTGAAAGAGAGAGAGAGAGAGAGATCGAAAAAGCAAAGCAACCCAAATTAAGAGACTCAAAGGAACTTGACATAATTAAATCGCGATAATGACGCAAAGAATATCGACAAGCTACAGACTCTCTCCTCCCTTCTGTTCGAGGCCAACACAAACCCTTCGTCCGTTCGCTTCAGCTCTGGTTCGCTGATTATTTCGTCGAGTGCTTTGATATTCAAGAAACCAGAACAGCCCCGCAAGTTTCTATAATTATCAGAGGTATCTTTAAGATGTCTTTTTCTCGACGCCGCACGTAAACGACACCCATTTTCCCTATTCTGATTCGAATAATCACTCGGCTATTTGTTTAATAAATCGGATAAAAACGTGTCCGGCATCAATTTCAACCACAGTAAATGATTAATTTTATGAATTGATTTTTATAAATCTCTCCACAAAAAAACAAAGTTAAATTGAGACTTTGGATTTATTATTTATTATATATACAATTAATCTATTTAATCGTATTACTTTAAAAGTGCACAATTAAATATTGCAAAGTGTAATTGATTTTGCTTGCTATGGCAAACGATTCATAATAGTCGGGAAAAAAACGTCGTCGATCGAGCGTATAAAAGTACGATTTGATTTTTCGAAGCAGTCAATCGCTAAACGCTCATATGTAAGGCGTACCTAAGTGAGTTCCGGTGAAAGAGAGCGAGAGGAAGAAAATCGGGAGCGAATGAATGTACAAAACTCCATGCATACAAATGGCATGCTAACAAGATACATTTGTCTACGGTGGTGTGTATGGTGTTGTTAGCGAGTGCGTACGAAGCGCGCGATGGTATTGGTGAAAGAGCTAGCTACCCCCGCGAGCCGTGACGCGCAGCTCCCCGGATCCTTTCCTCCCAGTAAGCAGATTTATAGATCGATTATAGACTTCGCTTATGATTGGAACCATTTGCATGATGTAGGTATATACAGTCGATAGTCCTCTCCTGCAACCTACCCCTCTTTCCCTTCGTGTCCCCCTTCTTCTCGCGCATTTTGCCCCCTTTTCTCTCTGTCGCTCTGCACGTCGCTGACGCTCTTCAGCCACCATGAATCATCCGTGCCAACTGCTCTCTTATGGCTTCACGCGATAAACGTTTGATGCGCGGTGAGCGATGCGTGTAACGCGGTTGTTTGCATATTTTTCGTTTCGCTCGCCTCCTTATCCCGTGCCAGCTCGCATCGATGAGAGCATCTCTTGTGCATCCTCCCCCGTCTCTGTATTCTCGCGCAGCCTTAACCGTCTTATTAATAGGTATATGCAGATTCGACGTCTCCGCAATATAAATCGGTTTCATTTTCACGCTTTTTTTACGTGAATTAAAATTTTCGATCTTTTCTGTATTCTCGAGATGAAATATAATTTTTGACAATTAAAAGAAATATTCTTGTGTATCGCACTGTGCGATTGACGTGTGTGTGTGACGGCTTTAAATATTCAACTCTGTAACCACCATATATTTACAATTCAATTTTAGTTTATCTCACCTATACACTTTACTATATATTTTTTTGAAATTTCTTTATTCTTATTATTTTAAATCTTCCCGTATAAATATACGATAAATTACTATTTTCGTTCTTACTTTCATTGCAATAAACAAAATTTTAATAATTTGAATAAATAAATCTCATAAATTCTTATACGAGTCAGGCTTATGAAACCGGAGAACGAATTAAATCGCATAAACGAGAATTTATAATTATTCCCGCAGATTAGCCTGCGGATCTCGTGGCCTGCGAATGGCACTCGTCGAGCAGAGTCGTAAGGAGGGCTGGCATCGGAAAAGGGCGACCGATGACTACCCCGCAAAGACGAAACTCCGTCTCGGGATCCCTCCATTCGTGATTGATTAACTATTTTTTTTCTCTTCCTCTTCCTCCGCCCTTCCCCCTCCTGATGACGACGGATGAGAAACGTAATTATAATTTTTATTCATTACCGGCGCAACGACGACGTCAACTCCGAAAGACGGAGATCGCTCCGTTTGATTTCCCATTTAGAGGCACTCGCTTGCGGTTTTGAGATACGATTCTTTCCGGTGCGGCGGACCTTCCCGTTCGCGGTGATCAATATTCATTTGCAGACCGCGAAGGGTGCTGCTGTAAAGAATTAACTGTCTACGAGACGCGCTAATCAGCGCGGTATCGCGTGTCCTTTCTTTTAAATTCATTCATTTCCATACGAGAACAAAAAAATCGCTCGAGCATCTTAAAGGCATTAGAGAGAGCATAAAAATTTCTAAAAATAATTTTAGCGTTGCTTCGTGTGTTAAGACGGTCGAGATAGAATGAGAGCGAGTATCTTCAAATAAGCGATCGCAATAGAGTAAATTATAAATGCGATATCAATGTGATATCATCAATTATCTTGTAATATGTATTTTATAAACGAGCGATATCGAATAATTAAATTACGATAGTTGAATTTCTAAGATAATTTTAATGAACGATTATAATGAAGTAACTAGCACATCGGGACGATTAAAAACATTAAATGACGATACCATCCTTTCCATCTGGCCGGCCATTGATCACCATTCAAAGAGTTCCCTTCGCCCCTTCCATCTCTCCCACTTTTTCCCCATCCTCTCTTATTTCTACGTAGACTCTCCACTCGACACGGTATCCATTTATCTTGTAATTAGTTCCGATCGTCTTGCTCCCTTATATCGCACGCGCGCGAACTTCGTGCCGGAGCGAAGCACGAGCGAGATAGGATAAATCGGCGAATAACCCCCGCTAACTTTGCTCACGAAAACACATTTCTATTATTTTCTTTCTTTTAGGTTTAATCTCTCGATATGAAGCTCGCGCGCATTGTTCAACAACAATCTAAATCGCTCTCTCTCGTCGTGGCGTGCTGATGATGACGGCCTTGGATGGATGGCGGGGTGACGTGCCGTTGGCAACGATTCGCCAATAACGATGATTCCGGCCGACACGAGCAATAACTTTAAACCGAATCGAACCCCCGAGACATCCGGGAGTGGCTTATTTGCATACCGACCTGAAAATCCCGCACCCTCTGCCATTCGGAGTCACCCACTCGACATAAGGTGGCCCCGTGCCGTTCACTCACACGCTCACGCTCACGCGTGACACGCGTATACAACACGCACACCCTCGCCCTCCGCGCCGATCGTTTAGCACTTTGGCGTAATTTTTTCCATCCCCACGGTATTTGCATAGCCGCGAGAAAAGCCCCCGTCGAAAGAAGGAAAGGAAGCCGAAGGGCGCCGGAGCTGCGATAAAAATCGATGTCGTCTAATCGAACCAAAACACTCGGCCCTCATTATTTTTGTATTCCAGATCGAGCTCCATCCTCCTGCCGAGGGGAGAGAGAGAGAGAGAGAGCTTCGCAAAGGTATCGAATTCGATATAAAAGCCGATCGAGGAAACACGCCGGCGAATATAATCGTGAGCGTTGAAAATAAGAGACGAAAATAAATCTTGTTATTCCAACTGAATTGATAAAGCTGACTTTGTAAATTACACGCGAGTCGTTAGGGATTATCCTACATCGACGTTCGCGTACAATAATTACGCCAGAATATTATATCTCTTTTTTTATTTCTTTTTATAAAAGAGAATAATGATTATATGGATAACGCTATTATATATATATATATATATATATATATATATATATATATATTCTAATAAAAATAATGCAGAACGAGAATAAAATATTCAAGATTCATTTAGGGTTAAATATCTGGTCGGGGCACCTTTTTCATTTGTGTGGTTCCCTTGTCTCGGAACTCTGCACATTCGCCATGCACGCAATAATAGCGCGCAGTAATAAAATAAATACCATACCGGTGGACGACAGAGAAATATCTCTCTCGCTAACAATAAGAAGGAGGCGTGAAGAGAGGAAGGCGGCGTAACCGCGTGTAAGTCACGGTAATGCAAGGTCCATCGTGTTTCACGGGGCCATAAGAAGTACACAGAGCGCGGAAGAAGGTTTTCGCCCGGTATCGATAGGGTATCCCCGGGGCTCCCGTGGTTTACTACTAGGCATTACTTCGAGGATAACACCCCGGAATAAAAACCTTTATGACCTTACTTCACTTTCCATCCATTTTATTCTCCCCGCGCCGCCAACGTCCATTTCGTACGTATATAATAACGGTGTTACCGCAACCGCGAGTACCTTCATGCGTCCCTTGCGTCCCTTCGCCTCGCCTCTTTTTGCGAAATAATTTACGGCAGGAAAGGCGAATTATGGGACATGATCGTTTTCAACTCAACCTGGTCCATCGCCCGATTTCCATTTTTATTACGGGTTCAGAATTCGCGGCAAACTTTGCGATGCAACCTCGCGGATCTTTTTTCGTCTCGTTTTTTTTAATTGTCACAAATTTCTAAATTGTCGCAATAAACATATGCTTTGGCATTTGAAAAATGTAAAGCGCGTTTTGACAAAAGGGCAATTAAATTATATGTTGAATCTTTTGATACAGTTTAATTTTTTTTTAGAGTCAAAAAGACAGATGACAACTGGCTATCAAGACGATAAAATAATTAATCGACCAGGTGGAGTAGATTTCGATAAAAATAGTAAAAGGACTCACCAAATATATGAATGAAGATCTTTCTAGTGCTGTACGTGGAGGCATCTGGAGAGGACTGGTGCAAGGCAAGCAAATGAGACTCGGTCGATACGCAATGGTATAATTGTGGAAACCTTTCGACGTGGATGCACTGTAACAAAGTTGTAATCTGGATGTTATATATGTGTAGACAATTATATTATGATATATTTTTTATATAAGCTCAGATAATAATTTGTAATTCAATTAAGACATTATAAAAATGCCTGCATATATGTATATACGAGAATGCATGCACCTATATTACATATGTATCATATTATACATATATATATATTCTGTTAAATAATCTAAATCAAATATTTTTTTTCTATTTTGCCTAATGAAACTTATAAATGGCTTTGAACTGAACAGAAATTGTTTATTTTCAGTGATTTATAAGGGAAAAGTTTATATCCCGAAATTTTCTTTAAGAAAACATCGACTTCATTTTTCAGAAGAAAATAATCTTCCTTAAAAATATTATTCGCGCATCTCGAGACAAGCTATAAATCTAAAAACGAGTCGCGAATCCGAATCTTGCCCGGAGCGAAGAGACGCTTTCTCATACGAACACGTAGCTTCTCTTAGGTAAATGATATAAAAAGGCCGACCAGCGTGGTCTCTTTAAAAAATAAAACCACGGTGCGAGTTCGCGCCCGAATCTACGATGTTTGCGCCCCGGGATTGAGCGAAGTCCGCAACGTGGAGAAAGTCGAGAAGAAAAGAAGCATGCAGGTATGGGAGAACGAGAGCTGCCCCTGTATATGTGTACTCGAAGACAGGAAAAGAGAGGAGAGGGTTAAAAGTGAGATCGGACGGGGGGAGGGAGGGAGTTGATGTCGTCGGGTGGTCGTCGGCGCCGCAGATCGCTCGGTGGTGTAAAGGCAGACGCCTTCTCCGGGTTTCATTAACCCCACGCATTCATAATCTCGAGTGTGTTGGACGTGCGAATATAGATTGAGATGGGAATGAGACCGTTTTTGTCCTGGTGGAATATTTGAGGCGCGCGAGGCGCCGGTCGTGAGAGAACTCAAAGGGGTGAATCTGTAAAGAGAGGGCTATCGTTTACGCCGCGCGCTCGCTGTTTGGCGGGTAAATAGGCAGTCGATTGGGGGATTGCGGACACAATCCCTTTTCCCTGTCCTTCCTCTCTCTCTGTCTCTCTTCCCTCTGCCCAAACATCGAAAACGAAGTCGAGAGAAACCGCGCGAGCACCCGCTTTTCGACGCCTCTCGTCGAGTGCCAAATGAGACGACGCACTCTCGAGCTTCTATCCGGTGATCTAAGCGAATTCTCCCGGATTGGATATGCGCCTAATCGGCAAGATACGGACCCTCGGAGGGACCTTGATCTTTCGATCGCAAGATAAGGACGTTCTTCAAGGACATTTTGCATTTCGTTTCGCGTGCCAATCAATTGTTAGTGCGAGCATTAATAAAATTTATAATAATCTAAAATATCGTTTGTTATGTGTGATAATGATAGAATTAAAGAAATAATTCAAGTTATCGGATAGTCGCAACGCAAAGTGGACGAGCTGAAAAGTAGACGACCACCAAATGAAAAGAGCGACATATGCGCGATAGCGAATCGAAATTCCGGCACATATCAGCAACTGGAGCACAAAGTTCACGACACGTCGGTTGCGGAGAAAACACATAGGGTAAACGAAGAGAGGGAGGAAGATAAAGAGGAGAGAAATTTCAAAGATAGAAAGAGACGAGGGGGAATGAGAATCGAGGTTCGAAGCAGCTATGCGTGAAGCGAAGAAGATATACATAAAAGAGCCGAGGGAGAAAATAGAGAAAGAAGGCGAGAAGGGAGACGTACGACGAGAACGTACGGTCGTTCTTTCTCTTTCTCTCTCTTCGTTTCTATCCTCTCCTCGACTTGCTAGTTGCATTTTCCATTGGGTGGCTCTCGCTCACGATACGAAAGGCGGACACGTCGACGGAGGGAGGATGGTCGACGATGGAGGGATGGCGGTGGTGAAGCAGGAAAGGTACGAGGTGGGTGGTTGACAGAGAGAACGAGTCAGCCAGGCAGGAGGGGATGGCGGTCGAGCGACGCCGCCGCCGCCGTCGACAACGACAACGACAACGACAACGACGACGACGACGTCGACGACGACGGTAGGCAACGCCGGTGGTTGCCGCGAGAGGACCGACGCCACTCGGAGTAGCATCGAGAAAGCGAACGGAACGGAAAGCGGCAAGAGAGAAAACGGGGGAAGAGGAAAGGACCGAGTGAAGGAGAAAGCGAGTATTCCGCCGAGAAATGAGCAGGGAGAGAGTGAGAGAGAGAGAGAGAAGAAGCAATGGGGTACGGAAGAGACGGCGAGGGATCTGGCTAGAGAGGGAAGGAGAAGAGTGCGCGAGAAAGAGGAAGGGAGGACGAAAGAGGGTAAGAGAGGGACCTCGGCTTGGGGTGTGCTCTGTGTGTAGCCCGGTCGATTCAGCCCCGGGCACTCGACTCCAAGCTACCTCTATCTGCCGTATTCCCTCTATTCTCTCTCTCTCCGCAAGCATCGCCACAGTGTTACCTACCGACCCGCGGCCCCCGCCGTTCTCCACCCTTCACCCCTTCTCACCGAAGGTCCATCCCGCTGCTGCCGCTGCCGTCGCTGCTGCTGCGGTCGTGACACTAGGTCTCGATACAACTTTCCCAACGACCACATTATTCTACCGTATATCCGTACGCACGCTGCCGTATCGGGTGCTACCAATTTCTCTCGACTCTCGCAACCACAACCAAAGTTAGGGAGGGTCGCGGATAACGAGTTAAGAATTCACTTTTGCGTTTACTTGACGCGTTCACGTCAAAGCTAGACTCTTTGCTGACAGTATAAGAAGAGAGAATTTAATCGGTCGCCTCTCCCAACTTACAATTGTTTCTTTTAATGATCTAGTCTGATTTATCTCAAATTTACGATGGAATTAAGAAATATAGATGGTATCTTGTAGAAAAAAATCTCGTGATAACGAGCTATCATCATTTCGAGTGTTAATAAAATGCAAAAAAAAAAAAAGGGAAGAGTTTCTCCAAGCAAACCAGATTTTCTCAATTATCATTGCAGCTATCGAATGCTAACTGCTCGCGCGCGACAAGTAAAAATCTACCCTCTTCTACGAATCCGCCTTCCGTTACCAAGTAGTAGTCGGGGTAACTCGCGAGGGCGACAAAAGCCGCCACCCTCCACTCGCGAGTCGCCATCTTGAGCGATTCGACGATTTCTGGCGGAGAGTAGCAGGTTCCCCCGGGCATAAGGACGTACCCCTACGTAGTCGTAGACCTCTCACGGGGCGACGAGCAATGGCAGTCGCCGGGTAGCCAGGCGGGATCCGGAGACCCCGCGAAAGAGAGAGAAACGGACGAGAGGCGGTTCTCCAGGCGGGGGCGTACGACGGCGGCCGTGTTATTTGTACGCAGACGTAAAGCAACCACCTGGGCCACCACCGTAGCGCGCATTGGTTTCTACGTCTGTGCCGTTTGTCTGTACGTCTGATGACGTCAGCAGCCAGGCTCCACCCAGGACGGTGGTGAACCCCTCGTTCTGCCGTTGCCTCCGCGAAGCCACCTACCTATACCTACATCTACCTACCTCGGTCTCTGCCGCGAACGAGCGCGAGGTCGAGGAGAGGGTGGTCGTCGTAGTCGTAGTCGCGGGGGCGCTTGCGCGAAATCGCCGGATCGTTTATTTGTATCTGTCATTGCCGACCGAGGTGGAATGGAGGGAGGATGCCTCTCTCGTTCTCGGAGGAGGATTTCCCTTCCTTCGGTCGCCTCTTGCTTTCTTTTCGCGTCTTTCTCCGCGTATCCCTCTGCTCCCCTCACCCCTGTCCAACCCCCTGTTCTCCTATACTGTCGCCGCCGCCATGGCATCGCGGAGAATTCGCGTGTACCGATCGACATACGTTATCAAAGTTATCGAACGCCAACTAATTCGATTTTACCGCAACTGAGTTTTTTCTTTCGGTGGTAGAACTGCAAGAACCATCCCGACGATTCGCTGTAATAATGCTCTTGTAACGTTGTGACGTAATAAGTAGGTCGATAACCGCGGGGGCTCGTGTTTTGCAATGCAAATCAAAACGCGCCGCGAGAACAGAGAGACGTCTTCGAGCGCGCGAGTGGTCCTCTCACTTCCGGTTTTCCAGCTACGGCTTCTAGCTCTGCCCAACGGCGAATTTATTTCCTCGTCTTTCACGTTAAAGCGCTGGGAAATAGAGCGCTGCGACGAGCGCGGTTTTGTCCACCGGTCCTGCCTCCGATCCAGACTAAAGGGTTTTAACCCGCACTCTCTCACCCTCTCTCTGTCCCCGCTGTCTCTCTTTATATCGTAACCACCCAGCCACCTCGACCGTGTCGTTGCCGTCGTCGTCGCGGTGGTCGATGCTCGGAAATTTAAAAAAATATTCCACAAATAAGGGCAAATAAGGGGAGTGCGCCGCCGCGACTTTGAAACTCGTTTAAAACGCCCTTATGGCGCGAAGAGTGAACGCGTTATTAATTTCTTTCGAATCTAGTGATTGAGGGGAAAAAAGCTTTACATCGACAACATAGAGAGAAAGTGGAAAAGTTCGCGATGAAAGAGAGAAACAAAAAAAAATGACACAACCAAAAACATAGCCGAGCCTAATTTTCATTTCGTACAAATATTTTCGCGGCGAATAGCATGAAAGAGAGCGGAAAATCGACTTCGGCTCGCCTCGTGACGCGGCGACGCCGGTTTACCCCTGCGAGCCAGCGGACGCTTTGATGAAACCAATTAGCTCGTTTTTAACGACACGTTGTACGAGCACCCCGCGCGGTTATGGGAGCGCGAGTATAAAATGTCAACGCCAAATGGCTCGGCACGTTCTCGCTTCTCTTCACGATCCTCCTCCTCTCGTTGGGCGCATCGAGAGGCGAGCGTGTGCACAGGTGTTACGGTAACCTTGACTTATAAAAATAAACGAACCGTCGCGTCGATTGACCGTAACGGACGTTTTAATTGCACCGAGAAGGCGGCCCCGTTGGCTGCGCCATTAAAGAACGCGCGCCCGCGTCGTCGCCACCACGTATAACTTCGATAATTTAATAACGATTATCTGTGATGCGGCAACGCCGCCGTAATTCGATTAAATCGTCGCTCCACCCGAGTGTCAATGCGCAACATCCTATCGACTGCTTGCGTCGCAAGCGTATCTCAACTATCAGCGAACCAGTATCCAGCCAAGTTAGAATAAAAGACCAGGGCTTTGGACACGTAATAATCAAAGTCGAATTCACTAGACTAAAAGATGCGAAGAATACGGTTTTACTTAAAAACTTATTAAAAATATTATTTATACCAAAGGAAAAATCCTTATATATATATTATATTTTAAGATTCGACAGAAAAAAAGCACATCTATTGTTTATAAAACTGAAAATGAAAAGATAAAACCTTTTTATATATCAAGAAGGGAGAGAAAAGATTCCATCTTAATCGTATTTGGAGCGTAAAGAGATTTCAAATTAAACGACCAAAAAAAACAACAATTTTCTTGGATATTTAGATCGTTATCTCGTTACTTGCAAAGTAACCGATTGACGATACATCTCTTCAGGGTGGCTGCGAAAACGCCGCACGAAAAGTATGGCGTGTGCGCGCTCGCGTGTATATATGTGTATGTATGTGTTCGCGCGTTACCTCCTCTCCGCGCAAGAAAAACGAAATTTCTTTCTCCGACGCTCCAGTCGGAGCACTCTCCGAAAGAGGCGAGGTAAAAAGTGACCGCTCTCCGTGAGGGAAATATCGTGCTTCGTGCCGAGCTTTTTCCCCGTTCCACTTCCTCCGACCTTCCGCACTGGAGCCTCTCGTCCCTCTCGCCGTCCGCGACCACCCCCGACCATCCCCGGACACTGCTCTGTCCTCTCTCTTTCTATCTATCCGCCGCGTCCTTCTTCGCTGCGTTTCACGAGGCACAGCATCTGCCGGTAGTAACAAAAAAATCCTCCAACCACCCTCAACGATCCTCGGGCGGCCTTAGCTTCGCGCTTCTGCTTCTAGGGTGGATTTCCCACCCTTTTTCCCCCTTCTCTCCTTTCCCCCGCGAGAGTGGAAAGAGAGCCTCGTAGAGAACGCCAGAGTAGTAAGAGAATAGCGACGGAGGGCGGGAGAAAGGGAGAAAGAGGAGCAAGATATTCCGGGTGCAAGGCAAACGTAGCGAGAGAAAGAGAGAGAGAGAGAGAGAGAGAGAGAGAGAGAGAGAGAGAGGGAGGGAGAGAGAGCGAATTACAGAAGAGGAGAAGGTAAGGGAGATCGGTCGGAGGTTCGCGGTAGAAAGACGACGAGGGATGGGGTGCGCCGAGGAATACGAGCGGGATCGGGAGGGCGGCGGGAGGGAGGAGGATACACGGAGGGTTTAAGTGCCGCCGAGTGTCTACCTCCTTGTGGGATCGAACCCAGGACTCTCCGACTCTGTCTGCGTCTCTTTCTCGGATCGAAGCAAGGCGTCCCTCGACCTCCTCCGTGCTTTCTCCATCTATCTCTCTCTTTCTCTCTCCTTCTCGACCCTCTCCTCCTCTCTCTCTTTCTTTCTCTCCGACGGAGGTTACATAGTTCGAAGCCGCGCGAGTATACACATATATACATATATGTATGGGTGAGTGCAAATGTATGTATGTATGTATGTACGTGTACGTACGACGCGCTCGTCGGCATAGAGAGAGGGAGAAATCCCTCTTTCCCTCATGGACGCGAGCACGGTCGTTGCCGGAGGAAAGAGAACGGATACACAGACAGACGCAGAGACGGTGAGAGATCTCCCGTTGCGAAATTCGCCGTCTCTTTCCGTCGGGATTTATCCCTCTCTCTTTCTCTCTCTGTCTCTCCGTTCGTACCACTACGCGTTAACTCGCTTATATACGTATGCGTCGCGCGGGGCGTAACCTACCCCCCTGGAAAACCACACAGCCCCAACGACAGTCGGCATTTCGCCGTGCCATTGGCCCCAGACGACACTCGGAAACCCAATGGAAAGCGCAAATACGATACCGACTTCCGGTCCGTGGAAATGAATACGGGAAACTCCTGGCAAATCGCGCAGGACCGCACTCATACTCCCGGTTTCCGCTGGTCCCCGCTGCGGGATTCGACCCCCGCGCATACCGCCTTCACCTGCGAGCAGTCACATCCGAATGCTGGAAACTCGACGATTGGTCGCAATAACTG
Source organism: Prenolepis imparis (assembly GCF_030444845.1). Taxonomy (NCBI): domain Eukaryota; kingdom Metazoa; phylum Arthropoda; class Insecta; order Hymenoptera; family Formicidae; genus Prenolepis; species Prenolepis imparis. The sequence goes on from NW_028141170.1 coordinate 2,164,500, forward strand.
CCGAGTTGCGATTGGTCGATTCGGCACGCTTTTCCTCCTTTCGCGAAAAACCGAAGCAGATCTCGATAAGTCGCTTTTCTCTGAGAGAGAGAAAGAGAAAGATAAGGCAGTAAGGGCAATAAAGTGAAGAATTCTATATGTAACAGAGTCTCTAATATGTAATCTTTTAATTAATCCATATTTTGCGATCTCATTTTCAAGACAAGAGGATAAGATCCTCTTCCCTAAGAAAAAATATTTTTATTAAATGATTAATATATATTTTCTCAACAGTAAGAAAATTAATTTCTTTTGTAATATATAAAATACATTTTCTCTCTTTCCTACACAAAGGCGAATACGAAGGATCAATGGTGAAACACCGTGTAACTTTCGCGAAGACGGAGATCCTGCCAGGAGGTTATCGAGTTCGGGATTAACGGACGAGCATGATCCTGAAGGACCGCCATAGGAACGGTGGCCATTAATCCCGAGTTATATCAGAGGAGCAAAGCTCGAGGTTACAACGCGGACGCTGTTGCATCGTCTTGGCGAATCCATTTTGGCCGAATTTCCTGCGTCTTAGGCTGATATTACATTCATACGACAAAATGTTTGTCCCGGGTATCGATTGGCTATCAGATAGAGAATCTTGGAATCATAGAATTCTTAGAATCTTGATAGAAACTCTATAGAAATTCTTTATTCAATAGCCAATCGTTACGTCCGACAAATGTAATATCACCCTTATACGCTATCAGAGTAACGAACGAAAGGACAGTTCTCTTGCGTGTTGAATAATTTAGATAAGCAAACGCTAAAATTATTCTAGCGCCAGGTATATATGTATATATAAGGACGATATATATATATTCTCAGGACGATCAATTCTTTTTTTTTTTTTTGAGATCTCACGAGATTACTTTCGTGTGAGACGTAAGATGCTAAAGGTGTTGAATGCGATTGCGTTCTCTATCGATCCCGAAAACAGAGGCTTCTTAAAGAGATGGAACACTACCTTCGCTCACCGTACAATCCGACAAAATCGCGAGATACAGGCATCTACTTTTACTCACAATCTTATTTCTGACAGCATGTCAATATCTTTAGTGTAATTGTATACAAAAAAAAATTCCATTTATATTTTCTTGAAAATTGGAAGCAAAGATAGTTTTGCTCAATTAATATTTGTAAATTTATTATTCATGTGTGCACAACGAATGTGATGCAAGTGCAAAAAAAAATAAATACAAAAAATAAAATTGTCATAAACAAATGTCACAAATCTTAAAAAAATTTAAAACATCATAATATTGCTCGTATGGTGCATTAAAATTTTTTCAAAAAAATACTCGTTCAAATTAATTAATTCGAATAATATTTCCTCAAATATTTCATGTTACATAATTACATAAGGCAAACGACGCGTTTATAGACACCTTATGCAAGGGTTATCTCAAGGGTTAAATACAACGTCCTACGGCATCCTACGCGAAAGAGCATGCAACGAGGGGGAGAGGGTGCCTCCTTTTCATCCTCACGCTCCTTCTTTCGCTTTCTCGCGAATTCTTGCGGAGAAACGCGAGAGACGAGCTACGCTATTGGATAATACCAGAGGCCCCGGGTTCTCCGAGGGAACCATCCATTTAAAATGTCTCCCTTAAATCTCCAACACCACCGGCAACCACCGCCACCGCCGCCACCACCATCTCCACCAACGCCGCCGCCACCATCGTCGACTTTCAGTAGTTGCCCCCGCCTTCACCCCCTCGTTCACCCTCGGGCCACCCCTCCCCCCTTTCTCCCGGACCAAAGTAGGTGCCACCCTCGCGCGCGCTGCCACCGATTTCTTCTTCCACCCCTCTACTTTTATATCCACCTAAATCCATCCATTTTAAATGACGGATATTTTCTCCGCGCGACTGTATGGATTTTCATATTTTGCGCGAGCGAGGTCTCTCTCTTTCTCTTTCTTTTCCCCGTTGGCATTTTAATAAAAGTGGAAAGAGAGAAAGAAAACGATGGGCGTTGGGGTACCGCGAAAACCTGCAAGGAGATAAATCCTCTTCGCTCTGTCATCGCGCTCACTTTGCAAAAGCGTTTCGCGTTTCCTTGAACGGAATCTGAGATAAACTTTCGATCACATTTGTTAGATTACCATTGAAAACACAAAAAGATTATTAATTATAAATAAAGAATATACAAGAAATATTTTAGCCTCCTGGGAATATTGCAAACGCAGTTGCGCCAAATTTTATTCCACATATATTTTAGATAATGATTTGCCTTTAGCCTTCTCAAAGACCGCTACGTATAACAGAAGTAATTCAGCTGAATCTTATCTGCAGCGGCATCGATTCGTTTGACGCATTCGAAATCGGTCGCAAGGGTTAAAAACAGTGAAAAAATCGGTCATTGTAAGAGACAGAAAGAAAGAGAGAGATACAACGAGAGGGTAAGAGAGGTTACTTGCGTCAGAGCCAGTTATAAGCTTCGAAGATCATGGAAGACAACGAAAGGGGCAAGAGGTGAAGCAAGCGGCAGACGACATGTATTATTGATGCGCCTGTGTCGCCGGCAAGCCTCTACCTCTTCTCTTCTCTTCTCCTCCCTCATCTCGTCTCTTTTCTTCCCTCTACCTGTCTCTACCACTCCGCTCTTCCGAGTATCTGCGCCTCCCGACTCGCCCTTTCCTCACCCACCCCTCGCATGAAAACACTCATGCGAGTCTTCCAGTTTCCGATACATTCCACCAGGAATCCCAGCCGTCGTCTCCGTCACTCGATATCTCTCGCGAATACGCACACGCGTGCACGCTTAACAAAATCCATCCTAGTTTCCACGACGAGGAAACTCTACGATCCATATTTCTATCGAGCATTTGGGTTCTACTGCGTATTATTTGTGCGAGCAAAATGCATATCAAACAATTTTTCTGTATTTTTGTAATTTTAAAATATTTTTACAATAATATGCATATTATTTGGCATATGTAAAAAAAACGTTCTAGAAAATTAATGTATTCCATTAAAAAATCGCAGTTGATATACATATATACACACACATATATATGTGTATATACATATATCGCATGAATAAAGCGCGATCTTGTTTGACTGCGTTTTCCCGAGGGCGAGAGACGCTGCTGTGGGATTGAAACCGACCGAGGATGGATCTGCAATAATTGCAAGTCGAGTGCATTATGCACGGTCGGCCGAGTGCGGAAAGAACGTCATGCTCTCACCGACCAAGCGTTCATGAGAGAAAGAGGGAGAGAAAGGAAGAAAGGAAAGAGAACGCAGAGCGCTCGAAGCGGAGACGCCGCCTTCTTCCATTAATCTCGCAGCAATCGAAATTAGCATAATTGACGGAGCGGAGAATAGCGGCCTGTTCGACTCCGAAACGCCATCTCGCATAATCTCTCCATATATCTCACTCAGTGTTTTCCGATAAAGCACGCATCCGCGAAAGGACCATCGTTCCAGAATATCCACATATACAGAGCGTGTCGAGATTTCTTTAAACCATACGTCATCTGACTGAGAAAAGTATCTACGTGATAGATACAAAGAGCAAGCTAATTAAAAGTATTACGTTTCTTTTAGGAGGGAAGAGAATTAAATTTTTTTAATCTTAAAGTGCTATATCAAAATGTGAAACTTGCGAAACCCTCCCCCTTTTTCCACCTCTCGTATTATGTGACTTGTTAAAAACCACGACTCTTTCCCTTGGCGAAAATATACACGTCGTTTGTATTCACGGTATGCGCGGAGAAACTTAAATTGCCACGATTAAACTCGACACCGCGCGCGCGACGGGAGATTAATGAATTTTCGGAAGCGTAAAATCTCCCGATACTCTCGCGGCAACATTTATACGCGGATCGATCTGCGAACGCAGCGCGTTGTTCGACTGGTTTTAATAAACGAGCGTGTGGCGAAGGGAATGCAGATTGCATACGGGATATAGGATAGCCACATCTCGGTGGACCGCGGGAACGAACCAACGGCTTTTTCTCGCCCTTCATCTGTCCCTCCCTCTCTCTATCTCTCTCCCTCTTTCTCCCTGTCTTTCTTTACGGTTCTCTCTTTTTCTCTCGCACGCGCATCTCCTTGAGCAAGACGTATCGACGCGGATTTTTTTCCGCGTCAGTCATTTATCAAAGCCCTTCGTTCTCGGCCGCACCCCACCCACTCGATACACGCGGATCCGAAGGATTTAGGCAAAGAGACTAGAGGCTAGAGAGGTGGAAAAGGAAAGGGCTGACGGAGGGCCGAAAGAAGGGATATTACCCTTTCTTGGACATCCTATACATCCGGCAGTACCGGATCGAGATGCCGAAGGATCCCCGATCCTTTCGCACTTTCATCCCTTGCGTTTATAATTGTACGAACTCTCGCGAAGGAAACGCGGAGGAAACAACTTTTCCCGCGAGACAGTCTTTTCACCGTCGTCCATCTTTCTTCCGCCGCGCGCGTTCGGCGTACTAAATCTTCCGGCTGTGACGAATACAGGTAAAAATACAGACGGACGTATCGGAAAATACGAACGTAAGCCGCGAACGTGGTAATTAAGGCCGAGGCATTAATCCCGGAAAAATTCAACGGCTCGGAGGCTGCAGTTTCCAACGTTAAACGCGGGCAATTTTTCCTCGGTCGCGTCCTCGCACGCAACCCCCTACCCCCTCCACTACCCCTCGAGAAGAGCCGTCACTTCCGCCCTGTCCTCCGCGGCGTTCCCTTTCGCAAGAGCTCGATCGAGTATCGAGGATGCTTGTGGTTTTAGCGCGAGCGCGCCAACGGAGGAGAGACCGGCCCTACGTAAATCCTCCACCAGCTCCGACCTACGACGACCTACAACTCACACCTGGCCAATAAATCCGTAGCATCTTCCTATTTCCGGGGAACTCTTACGTATGCCGTCGTCGTAAAATCTCGCGAGATAAAGATTTTTCGACGAGATGTAACACGACGTTGCGCTCTCGTAAAGTTTCTATACTCGCGGATGTATAATAAAGTCGCGACCATTAACTGGGCCATTTCGTCCCTTCACGTATTCTCCATTCCATTTTATATATATATTTTCTTTTACAACGGTTGTTATTTTATACTTTATATAGCGACTCGAAAACGACGAGACTCGCGGTAAGAAAAGAACGCGACGCGCAATTTCGCTCTATTATATAATACAAAGAGGCGAGCACTACCGTGAACTCGGCCGTCATTAAAAATTCATAACAAGGACTTCGATGTGTGGGTGGGAAGTAATCTGATCGAGCGTGACGAAAATGACACGCGACAGCGGCGTACTGTCGTTTCCGGCTGGACCCGGTAACGCATCTTTACATATCTCCCTCTCTGCTTCCTTGCGCGACGCTTGCGAGCTTCTATAAACTCTCCGGGTGGTAGTAGTGGTGCGTGCGCTACGACCTTTTGTTATCTCCTTTGAAAGAGACGCGAGTGCATATTGCATTACCTCGCGCAGAGCGCAGAGAAAATGGAGATAAACGGTGCGAGAGAAAAGAGAGACAACGACGTCAGAGGAGAGGGAGCGGGTCAACCCGCCGAGTTTCATAAATATTTTCTATACAGGCGTGTCGCCAAACTGATTTACGGTAGCTGAAGGTAGCGGAATATTCAACGTAACGAGACTCGAACGTTACACTCGTATTTTATTGCCGTCAATCGCGCGAGCAAATTCGTCAGGTACACGCCATAGAAAAATAGCGCGTTTCGACATGTATAAGTAATAAAGAATGAATTTAATAATTGAAGGTATATAATTAAAGTTGATTGTTTTTTTTTTTTTTTTTTTTTAAGGCAAATCGGATGATCATTGACTAATCGACAGAATTGAATCGAGATTTCTGTGCGATGAGATAAGTAGATATAAATAAGATGAAAGGATTCTGGTATGCGAGCCCGCATAAAACCCGTTGGTATGCGAGTAAGCGCATTTCAGGCAAGATTTAAGGGCTATTCAGCAAGATAAAAAACGAAGGATCCCCTGCCGAGAAATACGAGTGTTTGATCAGGAAAACACCTTGTATATTATCAGCGGGCGTGTATGGAGTGTGCCCGCGCATATGCAAATACGGCGCTGTCCAAAAGGCAAATACATGCGACCGTAAGATAAGACTGGTTCAAGGGCTTTCCAGAACGTTCCGGCTAGTGATCCAGGGAGGACTTTCGCAGTCGATCGAATTACGGATTATTAACGATAAGCCCTTTTGCCCGAGTAAGGTTACGGTAAAATTCATTTTATGTATTTTCCTGGTAACTTGTACTCCCTCTCTTTCTCTCTCTTTGTATCGAATTTAAACTTGCGCCGCACTTCTGACTTTGTTAAAAGCACAAACGTTAATTAGCACAAACGATGTAATGAAAAATATAAAATGAACGAAGAATAAAAAAAAGAGTAAAATTATTTGTACGAAAGAGAATCTTTTACTATTTCAATTTAGCATCAATAATTCAATATCAATATTTTAGATTAATGGAACAAAACAAAAGTATTTTAATAAAAATAATATTACTCGTAAAATTTGCTGGAAGAAGTTGGATTTTTGTATCAAGGACTTTGAAGTTGCTATAAATAGGATGGAATAGCTAGCAGGTTTCTTTTCTTCCGCTTTAAAATCCACATCCCTTAAAATACATGTCTCTAAATCCTGTCTATATTCGTGCTGCCATATGTATTACCTACACGTTCATCCACTAATCTTAATAAATATCCCTGTTATCAAGACGACTTACATAGCTTATATAGATATTTTTGTAACTTTCCTTTCTATTATTAATTTACTAATCTTACTAAATATCAAGTGATTGATATATATCGTAGCGTAATAAATAAGTGTAACAATCGGATGCGCATAGGTCGTTGAACTTTCGGCTAATAATGGTTAAAACGATATAGTAGTGGGATAGGCCAAAAAAGAATTCGAATGTGAAAATAGGCAGATAGAGTAGGCAACAAAGAATAGGATAAGGTAGGGAGACAAGAATAAAATGGGAGAACGAAGGAAGAGCAAGAGTCGTTTATATGAGTCGCCGAATATAAATACCAAGCAAAGTTAAAAAGCCAGTAGTAGAGACGTGGAACCAGTATCGTGAACTGTCACCTACCTTGGTACTCTTGAAAAGGACCCCTCTGACGGCTGTTTTTGTTGTAAGACCGAACGCATTTGCATTACTCCTCGATTGATATTTTGCGGACGTGAAGGCACTGAAATAAAAATTGTGAATCATATATTAATAACAAAAAAAATTTATTTCTTTTTTTTTGTATAAATTACTTTTCCTTACATCATTTATTTCAAGAAGTGATTGTAAAGCTGTCTTAGTCTATAGTTATAATATAGTTGTAAATCTTTATTCATATTTTCGTATTTATATATCAATAGATAATATGTCAAAACAGGCAAATATTTCGCATATCAGCACAATATATAATACCAATATAATACCAATATAATACCAAGAATCATAAAAATGCATAATATATTTTATAATTTGAAGCAATATTATATCAGTGGTGCATTATGGAATTGGCTGAGGATTACATTGCTGGGAGCAGCATGCAAAATCGCGATACTAGCGATCTAATCGATGAGTTCCATGCGGAATTGAAAAAAATGAAAGGCAGATGCATCGATATTGGATGTGGTCCGGGCCGAATTACTAAGGAAAGTTTATTAAACTTAATGCCAGAATCAAAAATAGTAGGTGAGTGTGAATGAAAATTTGACATAATACGCGACATTTAAACAAAACATTTAACAAACAATTTTAATAAATATTTAAAAAAATTTTAATATTATAAGGTGCTGATATATCGCCGAAAATGATCAATTATGCTAGGAAAATGTATGCAGATAAAAGATTATCTTATATTTTTTTGGATATTGAAACGGATTTGCCAAGCGACCAAATTGAAACATACGATAATGCAACCTCCTTTTATTGCTTGCATTGGTGCAATGATATTTGCAAAGCCTTCAAAAACATTTACCAGCTTTTGCGACCAGACGGAAAAGCTCTAATCATGTTTTTGGCACATCATTTCGGGTTTGAAGCATACACGAAAATGAAAGAAAATCCGCTGTTTAAGCCCTATCTCCATGTATGTCCTAATGATTAAAAATTAAAATACCATAATACACATATAATACGCGATAATGAGCATATAAAACCGTGCTTAAAATGTTCTTTTCTTTATTAGGATGCGCATCGTTACGTGCCTTATTTTCAAAGAAATTGTTATTCTCAAAACATGAAAACAAGTTTACAAAAAATATTGGAGGACACTGGCTTCAAAATTTTACATTGTAGCAACAGAGAGAAAAAATTTCGGTATAGTAATAGAGAGAGCCTTAAAAGTAAGATATTGCATAATTTTTAATTTGCTATTTTTTTCAAAGATAATATAAAGATAAATTAGACAATCATAATTTAATTAATATTGCTCCAACGAGATTCATTATTTCTTTGTTTAGAGTTTTCTTAGAACTTTGTTCGTGTGCTTTGTACCTTTACAGATCACGCATGCGCCGTCAATCCGTTCATTAAAAGATTCCCAGACGATAAAATAAAAAATGACTTTCTGGAGCAACTCATAAATGAAATAATGAGTCAAAATGTTAATACTTCACTTAAAGACAAAAATAATCAAGAGGATTACATTATATTAAGATATCATCTTTTAATAGCATTCATACAAAAGCCGCCATCGACTACCTAAGGCGTAAAGAGCGAAATATATTGTATTTTTAGATAATTATAAGGATAATGTAAAATTATTTACGATAATATAAAATGAACAGAATTAATCTATCCTATAATATTATATATAAATATCTTTTATTTAATATATATCGTGGATAAAATTTTTGGATAAGAGATACTATTATATGTGGTTAAGGTTTTTGAATAAGAATATTAATATTTTAATATAATTGTTCACTATTGTAAAACGAATAAATAAAATTCTAGTTTATTTCAAACAGATAAAAAACAAATTATATTCATTTATTGGTATCTTCTAAATAGAATGTTGCTTTTTCGACAAACACTCCCCGTTCCAAACATGACTAAAGGAAGAAAGAATATCTCGTCACCTTCGACACCATCCTCTCCTACAACACTAACTTTATTATACGCTATATCTTTGATTTTACAATAGTACAGCCATTTATAGAATATCGTTATTATAACTTATGGATCATTTATCGGATATAAGTGGGCATTAATGGTACTGATATTCGTATAGCGAATAACAATATGTCTCTAATTGTGTTCTCTAAAAAATACATCCAGGTTTATAAATAATCTTGAAATTACTTCTCATCGATCGTATTTAACATCCGATGTTCGCTTTTGAGAAAATACAACTAGCTTCGCGACTGCGAAAAGATCATACAAACGTACAAGCGAGAGCATCGATCTTTCATTCTGTTCCGTTATATGAAGCATCGCGATAATTAATTAATTTTCTTCTGCAATTGCTATTAATTTCACGGTAAAGAACCGGAAATCGACCCAAGAGCGAAAGTAGGAGCACTTCCCCCAAGCGACAACGAGACTTATCGAGATGGAAGCGGACCAAACTGCCATTGTACCATGAAATATTCGCTATTCGAAATTCTTCTATACTCATTCATATGATTCCACGCGCGAAGCGTGACCTTTCTTTGTGACATCCGCATAATTCATAAAACCGCTGCGTAAAATCAAGTTCAAAAAATAATTTCTCTATATGTCGAGCTAGCGTGGCACAGATAAGTTTCAATTGAAATATGTTTACTGCATGATATATCGGCATCGAAATCTTAATATTCAAATTCACACACGAGTAACTACGTCATAACTAATCACGTAACGCAAGATATACTTTAAATACTTGTTGCATGTAACATACTCTATTCTCCATATTATGATTTTGTGGATGTAATTAACTAAATATATAGTCTAATCATCTCAAAACAAAATATCCGCCTATTTTATGTGTAACGAACAACATCTACCACAGCAGCTTTCCATAATCCGTATAATGATACTTGTTAGTTAGTAAATAGAACGTATTAAACACATTCTAAGCAGCGTTCTTTTATAATAATTGCGAAGATTGTAAAGCATCGGATCCGATGAGTGTCAATCTGCTCTGAAATCTCGCTGATTTGATTATCGAAATTAAAATTTTACAGGAGAAAATTTCAAGTTGTAAAAATCAAAATTAGGCAAATTTGTCTTGCTTTTAGATTGCAGAACGAGAACTGTAACACACCGAGATATTATAAAATTCAAAATGCATTTATCTTACACCATTTAGATGCTCTAAATATATTTTCGAGAGCAGAGTTTGCCAGCGTCCGTAATCCGAATGCCTTTGTAATCATTCTGGATGTCTTAAAGGCTAAAATCGTAAGATTATTCGGTGTACATTTACGAATCGATTACGAACTAGTACCATTAGGGCAAACGGAGTAAGTAACGCTTTCTTAGTTATACCGACCTAATATACTTAATAGATTTCTTATTGTAAAAAGGACATCGAACATCGAAGACGATTATTTAGAAAAGAGGGATTATACCTGGATATACAGAACAGCGAAGGATGATCAAAGGCAAGGCACAAGTGAGTCAGAGGAGAAATCATTTTGGATGAAATTAATATCTTGTGTCTTAGTCATTTTTCATTACCTTATTCCTTTTACGCCGCGATCAAGATCGAGACATCGTGAAATATACATACATATATATTATATAATTAGACATCGTCGACGTGATTAATCGACAACTATTGCTAATAACGAGACAAACATCTCATTTCTATTGATACCTTCGCGCTTTCTCGTCGCATGTTTATCTCGACGTAACAATTAATAATTCATCTTTCAAAGTAAAAACATCGAATATGCACTCGGTATGAAATAGAATAGACTTCTATTGAAAAGAATAATTTGAAAAATGAGCGAGGACACAACATGACAAACGTAAAATGTGAGGATATCGCTAGATTGAATCTATGTACATATTCCGTTTGTTACAAATTCCAAACATTGTAAAAACGAAAGACTTTAAAATCCACGAAACGCTAGATCTGCGAAGAAAAAATATAGATTTTATAAGAAACGAACTCCGTAAGATTTAGCCGCTCGTCGAAAGAAATCGAAGATGTGCAAATGGAAATTAAAAATGGAGATTATAAATTCGATAAAAAGGAAAAAAAAAAAATCTTTTTTTACTAAAACGAGAAATTCGTAATATAGAACAAAAATCCTAGTTTAATGATCCGTAAACTCTCAAAAGTACCTGCAGAAATAAGATTTCTGTCCAAGATCTAAACTATACTACACAGAGCTTCATCGCACCGATGCTTCGGCCAATTGATATCACGCGTCGAAAAAATCGTTACGTGACAAACGCATAGCCGAAATTACGTATATATCTTAAGTTTCGATAGCGTTTTCATTTTTCTCCCGTCACACGTCCGATACAATCGATATACCGAAATATGCGCTATGCATAATATAGTGGTTCGAGAAAGCCACACTTACTATAATTTTCTTTTACGTATATAAGAGCAATAGAACGCGAACAGCGTGTTAACCATACCGTTAATTACACATTAAAAACTGTTGCTGCCTACATACTTTCATTGCGAGAGTTTGTCATTGAATTTAGCAGAAATGAATGTAAATATTGATCGATAAACACATCACGCATAGCGACTAAAAATTACAAACTTAAGTCAATTTATCATAAAAAAGATATTGGCATAATAAGAGAGATAATAATCAGATAATAATCAACAGATAGGTAAGATAATAATCAGCAAAGTAAGTAATTTATATATAGATATATGTGTTAAAAATCAATTAACAAATATTATTAATTATAATATCTAATTCAATAATGTCTCGATTCATTATTCATAACAGTTAAATTTTATTTCTTATTAATAATTATATATAGAAATAATGCCAATCGTGTGTAGAGAAGCTTCTCATAAATATATATGATACTGATTAATATTCCTGACTTAAATTTGACTTAACTCCTGATTATCATTGAACGGAAAAATAGGAGTGGAGAATATCACAGGGAAAAAAGAAAATAATATGAACACAACAAATTATTATAATCTCTCGTCGCTTACAAAACAGAAGTACGCGACTGACGACAAACGAAACTAATCGCCGATTAAAGAATACGAATGACAGGTATATATATAACCGAGATATATATAAATCAGATCCGTCACGTTGTGCGTGATGCATTACAAAGATAAGTCAACGTAGATGAGATGATCGGACAGTACAATCATCGAGATGGCAACGACAACGCTAAGAATAATGGAATTCCAGCGGTAAAATCGAGTTACTGCAAGTATGTTAAGAGGGAAGACAAAATCATTTGCACGGGATGAGATTATACTCCCGATACATAAAGTAGATAACGTATACATCTGCATATGCGTATTCTACTACACGTACAATACCGTCCAGGCATTTGTACATTTCCGGTATCGATCGTTACTACAATTACAATCATCTCGATGAGTTTGTTTTCTCCCCCTCGCGCGCTATCTCTTTCCTTCCCTCTCCCCTTCTTGGCGCATCTTTCACCTTTTTTTTTTTTTCGTTATTACGAATAGTCACATAGACACACCTAGCGAATAAACCATCTACGACGCAAAATCTCTACGACATAGATACATTACAATCTCGATAATCGAGCTCTCGATCACGAAGCGGATACGGAATTGTTAAGATTCGCGCTGTACTTAAGTGCGTTTTAACATTCGCATTTTGTGCAAAGGAAATCAAGATGCTCTACCGACTGCCACTGTACAGCTCTTGTCCTAAGGCAAAGTTATTATACTCGGAATAAAAAGTTCTCCAACTCAGACATCAACAATGTAAAGCTTTACAGATACACAAGAATATCGTCGTTGCATCTTATGTACATCGAGTTACGCTATTTCATTGTCGGTTGAGAATTGGCGATAATAATGTCGCTGCTAAAACTGATAGACAATTCAAAAACACGACTGCGCAGCAATACAATTCTAATATCTAGATAATATCGGTGCAGCCTAATCGACCGCCATTTCTTTCAAAATACTTAAAAGACTCTCGCGAGCGCTAAAAAGAAGAGATTATCGAGAGGATCAGAAGAGAGGACGCAAGGTCGAGGACAATAGTACGTTCAGGTACGAAGAATCGTTGTTAGGAGATCCTCATTACAGTAAACTCCAAGGATGGACGAGATATAGTATGTATATATATATATATATGTAATATATAGAGAGAGATAAATAGCAAAAAATCCTTAGATAAGCCTGCTGCGGATAACATTAATGCTTCATTCCGACAGGAATTGTGTAATAGCGGCGGACGTTTAGACGCTCCAATGTTTGAACCTCGACAAGTGCAACGAGTGCAATACTTTCGAAACAACAGAACAATATATAGCTGAGCCAAATCACTACGATCGTTTGTAGGCCGTTTCAAACTACACATATCTTATATGTTTAATATACGCTGTTTAATACGCCTACGAATCTTCGCACGTTTACTCTAGAACGACAAACACGTCCGTTACAGAGAGCTTCGATGCCGAACGTCTTCTATAAATATCTATTTGGCAAACCTCGAGTAGTTTGAGTAGCACCTCCGGAGATACTTGTCGTTAGACTCAATCACTTTAGCGCGAAGCGTCATGGAATATCTAAAGAACTGACGCTAAAAGTAATCTTCGAATTGGGAATCCTTCGTTCAAAAGTAACGTCTAATAGAATAATATTAGTCAACGTCAGAGCGATCAAGACAGATATAACATTGCAGGTACAAATTGGTATAACATTGCGACGCGCACGCATTCAAAGTTAAATCGACAATGCGCAATTAATTATCCGCGCGCGAACGTGTTCGTCGTAATTAACGTGGAGAATTCGTGTATTTCTTTTTCTCTTTTCCCTCTTTCTTCCCTCTTTCCCCCCGTAATTGCTATATTAACAACGATTATGCTAGCGCTACCATTTTTCATCTTTATGACTATATCCTACGATTAACAACATCAACAGCAACAACACATAATATATCAACGTGAATATAATATCTATGTCCCGTTAGCGTAAATCTATATGTACTTATGTACACACGCGTGTGTCGTGTGTAACATACATACACGTGTATATATGTACGTTACACGAATGTAGGAAGAGAACATGATGTCGATCACATATCCCAAGCAAGTATGCGATATCCATCCGTATATATAATATGCAGAAAAAGATCTCTGACAAAATACACACAGTAAACTCGCAATCTGATCTAAGTGAAAGACATAAATGCACAGGTAGATCACACTATCCGCGAAACGACTGTAATTGAGGAATTGGATATAATTATAAATAACTGTACATAGTTTGAAAGAAGAACGAGCTTCAAGCACAAAATTTGAATAATATGAAAGAAAATAGCAGGAGAGAGAAAAGTGAGTTTTATATCATCTGTAATATTCAGATTTGCCGTATATCAGATTAACAGCAAAGAAATCGACTTCCAACTCCTCAATTAGGTAACGGAGATAATAAAGCTCATGATAAAATTCGAATCAATACTATTAGGAAACATATAAGAGAACAAAAACAAACTGTATAATTGAAAATACCATTGGCATTCTACTCACTCACTCTCTTATCGCTTATATTTCAATTATTTCTTATGCATATCTTTCCCAATTAATTATAGTTTAATCAAAATATATTCAAAAAGTTGATGCGCTTCAATATGAGAGAATTAATAGAAATCAAAATTTTCTATTAATATGGCAAGTCGTAAAACGCGCGGGGCATTGGCAAAGTAAACATGTTAAATTAAAAAATTTATGCTTTCCTTCAAAGAGAGAAAAATGAAACATTTATATAATAAAATATACACGGAGAGAATTTTCTCTTAATAATTTATCCTTAAAATCATGGTAATCGTGGGACAATAATTTTAGAAAGAATTTTATGAGAATTTCTCTGATTAATATTTATCACAATAAAAATAATAATATCTATCACAATAAAATATAAAACATGTTTGATTAATTTTACTAAACTGCATAGTAAAATTAATCAAACATGTTTTATATTTTAACGTGTAGATATTATTATTTTTATTTTGATAAATATTAATCAGAGAAATTCTCATAAAATTCTATACCATATTGTCTCACGATTACCATGATTTTCAGAGTAAATTCTAAAAGAAAATTCTCTCTGTGTGTGTATAATGAACTAATATTCGGAAGAAAACCCGAAATAAATATTACTATGCAAAGAAAGATCATATGCTTAATAAACTAGATAGAAATCTAATATACTGAATAGAATTTATATCATATAATGTTCGTTTAACTAAAATTTCCTCTATTATATATTACCACCTCCTTGAAATCGCGAAAGATGCGTACTTGACGCATCATGGCAATCTGCCCAATCTCGCAAAAACATCGACACTTTACGCTCGCATACAATTAATGTAGTATACGAACGACGTTATCGATTTCCACACAGGTTCCAGGCATACACTGGATAGAGGAATTACACATACGTTGCCTTAAATATCGCGTCTGTATTATTACGGTATACGATTATCTCTATCGTTAACCCCCGTGCCCGGATAAAATCAGTCGCGTCCGCCACGGAACATTCTACAACTTCGCGAACGATTGGTAACTTCGTTTGCGGAAGAAATGCTATCTCGATTAATTGGCATCGACTAAGAAACGGTAACTCTGCGTTCTCTCTGGTTCCCTGCGCGCGCGCGCGCACGCGCGTATATGCATGTGTGTACGTGTTTATGTAAACCTTTAAATTTACCGGAAATATATATACATATATATCAGCTACTCTCTCAAAAACGCGATATTATTACGACTACTTAAAATAAAAACCAAATGCCATACCTTTTACATCTACAGCAAACCAAATATCATTACATCAGAGGGAGGTGCACGGGATATAAACTTCAGGATCCATAATTGTTTTTAAGTTTACAGGATGCGCACTATCATCTGCAATAATAAATGCAAACGTTTTAATTGCTTTTCTCTGCTTGTTAGGACTCGTACGATAATCGCGAGCGGTTCTTTCAACTTATTCTCTCATCCTCCACAATGTGTTTGTGGAAAATAATATGCAAGGAGAGCACGCGATTGTATGAAAGAATAATAATAAAATTGCACTCAATGTGGTACAAAACAAAATTTATATAATAATAAGATCTTTCTATAAATTCTTATATATAATATAAATATAAAATTTTGATTAAATTTATAAAAACATATTTCATTATTTACAAATAACTTAAAATAAATAGAAACATTAAGATAAAAATTATATGAGTTCGATAAAATTATAAAATAGTACAAAAAATTAATATATATAATAATATATAATAATTTATATATATGTAAAATTGAAATAAACGATATACTCTCTTATAAATCGATTGTGCTCTCTATGAATGCTCTCAATATAAAATATAATATCGAAATCCGTGTCAATTGGCATTCGAGTATACAGGTAATTATAATTTCGATTCATTCAAAGATCAAAGCAAAATTCTTTCGATGTATAAGAACATACAATAAAAGAATGTACTTAAATCAAATTGTAACACGTAAAGAAAAGCAGCTAAATTTAGGTAACACTAAATGCCACGAGATCATTTGTGCAAATAGAAAATTAATAATAATTTCCTGTCTGGTTTGCCAGATATTTAACGATAGATAAATTCATGAAAATTTGAAACAAAGGATGTCAAATCCTTCGAATAAAAATATAAATAACAAACTCTACGACGAAGTGTGTGATCATACATAAGTAGATTACTTAAAAAAAGACTTAAATAAATATAACATTATATACAACATAAAATGTCAGATATCTTTGATTCAGATCATCAGTTATATTCTCGCGTTACTATTTGCCGCCTAACAATTACGATACATCCCGCGTACCTCTGTCTTCTCGTTAAATCAATCCCCGTTAAATAAATAGCTGATTTACACGATGCAGACTTACTTAGATAAGTTTTAATCCTAAATTCGTTATAATTAACGGAGAATTCTCCCTCATATATAGATACCTGTGTACATGTATCGTAGCGCGTAACCTAAAATATCGTTACAATTAGAAACAACAAGGACAATGTTACCTCGTAACATTTTTGATTGTCTTCCTCAAAGAGGTCCGCCCGACCGGACAGCTCGTGATACGGAGATCTGCAGTACAGTAGAATCCGGCTAGTAGCACTCGAGCAATAATGAAAAAGCGGAAAACTCGCGAAAAAGATAAGTATTTACCGCGCCGAAATATTCAACAACCGCCATATAGGTACTTGCGTGAAGGTAGTTGCGCCAACAGTCAAACGCGGTTAGTGCGGTTGCGCGCGCACGCACGTCATCGTTACGTCATCGTCACGTGATCTGCCAGAATTACATAGAAAATCATTTAAATGAAAATATAAATAATATAATTATACATAATATATAATATAATATATATAAAATTATATATATTATTATATAATATAATATATATAATAATTATATATAATATAATCATTTACATGTAAATATGTGCGAGACGACTCAAGTTGGAAGCACTCACAAAAAAACTCAACTATGCATTTTCTGTAGAAGTTATGAATCTGATCTCTATAGACAAAAAAAAAATAATTTACAATATTATTCCTCTCTTGGGAAATAAATATACATAGCCAATGCTGAGCTTATGATTATAATACATTAGTTTGATGATAATATATATATATATATACGTATATATAAAAAAATTATAAAAATCCGGATTCTACTGTAATGAGATACTGGGACATTCTCGTGTCTTCAACAAGAAAATATCACGGTTTTTGTCATAGTACGGGCATCCCTCCCCTCAAAAAAAAGTTACTTTATATAAGGAGTACTTTCAGTCAAAAATATATCAGATCACTCGCGCGTTCGTGCAAATTTGTCGAATTTTTCTTTTCTAGGCCAAAGAGATTTCACCTTTTCGGTTGTTCTCTTGCATTATTCTGACTGGAATCTCCTGAGATCTGACTTCTTAATAGTCGAAGATCAATCTAAATGGAGCATCTTGGAACGCGATTAGACTTAGTTTATATGTAGTTGATTAAATAACGATGACTTATGCATATAACAACAATATTAAATGTTAGCACTTAGGAAGGTTGTATATTCTTTTTTCTTATTTAGAATTATATATATATATAATTTTTCGCGCGCGTATTTGTCGCGGTCTTAATGCTCCTTAAGATCATACGAATACGTAATCGACTGTATCACGTCAGCGATCGTCTTAGATTCCGGAATCTCTCTGCTTAATACTGTGTGCAAATAATGCGAAATTCATATTCACGTATATTAAAGTTTAACATTGTCTCTTTCTCTTTCGTATTACTATAAGCAGATGTTTTATCGTAAAGAGATCATGATATAGCGTTTCCACATACCTAAACAGACACGATCAATTAAAGAATTGATCAACATGTACGATCAACGCGTCAATCGAATAATGATCATTGTAGTAAAAGACACAGCATTGAAGTAATAGAAAATTACCTCAATCCATTATTCGACATCTAATCTCTGAAGTATTAAACGGTAAAAGTTCAGTATATATATGTGTGTGTGTATATACACAACTGTATCGTATATACACACAATTGCATCGTATATATAGTAATTTGTCGTGCTTTGTGTAGCACCGAGCTGCCTCAAATCACGCGATTTCTTGATACAGCATCAACGTCACCGTATCGATATCTTCGATAAGAGATGGCAAGAATCATCACCATAAACAGCTGTAGATAAGCCTGTATGCCAACATTTCGCTACTCGTTATTGGTTCATTTCCTTCTACAAACATCGGAGAAATATTGCATTCAAGTACAATATTCGTTTTCTTTCTCCCACATATCCCTCGTTACAAGCCGCGTGTTCGATATACCAAGTTGCATAACTGGATGCTTTAAACGACGCGTATAATGGCGTAAAACATCATGAACCGATGTCACACCTTCAGTCAACACATAATTAGACCCGTTTCGCAAGTCAATACATATTCTCGCTAAGTGACTCGGGTAAGCTAGCTCCGCCGGATGGTGACAAGGGTAACTCACCACTCTCATATTTACTGTAGCGGCTACTATATTCTGCTAGCAAATTAGCTTTTACCTATCGCGTTAAAATAGAAAATATTTCGTGAGATATCATATGAATAAGAATATTCATTACATCTAGGATGCATACCTTGGCTCGCTCTTCTTCTAGTCTTTGGCGTACTTCTTCATGTTGTCTTTCCAATTCCGTTCTCTTTTTGTCGAAAATTTTCGTTAACCGCGTGCATTCATTCACAGCTTTCTCTACGGTCGATTTTGCGACTTCTCGTTTTATGCGCTCCAGCTCGGCTTTATCTTTATGTACCTTGGCCAATTGTTTGACCTTAAACGCGATAAAAGATATGTAACTTAACTTTCATTATTTTATATATTTTGTCGCGCAAAGAAAGAATATAGTAGTTAAAAATACCTCGCCTTGTCTTGTAGTCTGCAGTTTTCGTTTAACATCGGCGGTTTCTCTCTCTAAAAGCACTTGGAGCATTTTCAATTGATTGGCTTGCGATGCTCTCATCACTTTTTCGACGGTCGTAAAGAGACTGTCATAATATTTTTCCTGAAGTTCACGTTCCTGTTGAATGTGCGCTTTACATATGGCTAAAAATCGTTCGCTTTGACTCCTAGGTATACCTCTGGACGTCCCGTCATTCCCCTCGCGATTCTCCGGGTTCTCTGGGTATTCGGAAGACTCAGCCATGGCTAAGGTGCTTAAACCCACTTCGCTCGAAAAGCTTCTATAATAATAATAATAATGCAATTAAAAATTATACTTCGAAATTAATGTCACCAATTGAAAATTATAATTCGAAATTAATGTCACCTCGCTTGTGTACTTACATATTTTTGCTCGATAGCCGCTTCACCAGTCTATTGCTCATGTAGAATTTCGATCTATGCTTCTCACCGTCGAGCGAACCTTTTTGCGACTGCATTCGCATTTTTTCTTTCTCGTGCTTTTTCCGCAGAGATTCAAGTTTCTTTTCGAGTTCCATCTTCTTCTCCCTGACTAGCTTATTTTCCATGAGTTTTTCCAAACTTTCGGCCACTATTTCGTCACTTACTGTAACAGAAAGAAGTTGCCGAAATATAATACAAGATGAGAAAAAAATATAAAACATACTTATAATCAGAATAATTAAAAAGAAGAAACAAAAATACTCACTATTGCTAACATTGACTGGACTTTTATTTACAGATGTATCAACTGCTTGAACTGCAGGACTCGGGATATCGTCTTCTACATCCACTGTATCCGAGCTACCTAAGCCACCAATAGATGGTCTACTATGTAAACTACTGGAAGGAGGTAAAAGACTTGGCATTTCACCTATGGACTGCATTCGTTTAGCTTTTACAACTTCCTCCTGCAAAAATAACATTGTTAGTGACACATTACAGGATAGTTGAATCATACAGAAAACTTACAGCTGACTTAGCAGAACTAGGAGCATCGCCAACTTTACTCTTATCCTACAAAATATGTTAATAGTGTATTAATAGACTTGAAAGTAGATTTGAATTATTAGTTGTTAGAAAAGAGAGAGGAGTTGAAAAGGAAGAGGAATAGAGCTATTATACTATCGATTAGCGTTATTATAAATCTTACTTCAATTTCTTCCGGAGCCTCCAAACAATCCGTAAGAACCAACAATTGATTTTCTCTCTTCTCCACTTCGCTCTGATATTTGATAGGATTCGCTAAAGCTTCGGCAAGCTCGCTCAAACCATCAGGGACGTAATCCTTTACAATAACGTGTAAAAACAGATTCGCTAATGGTAGCGGTTGCCCACACTCATTTCTTAGTGCAACGTGTCTATATCCTGGGCATAATCCGACTACAGGTAATACCCTGTGACCGATTAAACGTCCGGAATCTTCATATGCGGCAATCCTTATCGAGGCAAGTTCCGGTAAAACTACCTGAGAAATACGAAAACGATACATTATTATAAAAATTGTTTAGCAAGACTCAGACATACAAATAATATCGTTTTACCTTTTTGAATATGAATGGTTCCTCATCATATACTGGATTAATACCGTTATTCGGCACGATTTTTGTGCGGAATTTCTTTCTCACGGTATCCGCTGGTAAACCGTACATATCCACTTCTACATACGTGCCTACTCTTTTGTCCGTTAAAAATTGCGCGGATATCACGTGAATGTGAACAGTGCCCGCAATAATGCCGTCAACGGTAGATTCAGCGAAGGGATCTAATCGCCGATCTTTCCTTCTCATAAATTCCGGTTTCAATAGATAACCACAACGTTGATTGTATTCAAATATCCCCAAATTTAATTGCATCGCCAGGTCTGTTATCGATCAAATTAATCAAATTCACTAACGACAAAAAGTAAAATGATAGCATCAAATAATACACTGAATAAAATGTTACGTACCAAGTGTTTGATAATTTAATGCAACTAGCTGACATCCCGCGTTCCAAAATACTTGCGGCATGAAATTGCTAGAATCGAATCGTGTTCCTGCTGGATAAACTCTGGATAATTGATGTTTGTTGTAATTTACAAATTCTAGTGGTCTCTCCTTCAAGAGAGTCGTAGCTTGTTTCTCGTCGAAAGATGACATTTCGTACGTACGATTCTTTTCTGTACAAGTGATATACAAGTCATATAAAAATTTATCGTCTTCGCAATATACGAAGAGAACGCATTAAAATTCTTCTCGTTAAGATACATCACGTACTTTCAGCCGATTCGAAACTGTTGAAGTGTACAGGCTGCACGTAATTAACTAAAGCAGAAATTTCTGCACCCGCCTCCGTCTCTTTGGCCGCGACTTTATCTGGCGCAGATCCTTTGTCACCGATTCTCAGTTCCACATTAGACTCATCTTCCTCTGTACTCGATTCGTCTTCCTCATCTAAAAAAAATTAATGCATTAAATATACGTATCTCTTATAGACATGTATTATTTATAGTCTCTTTTTTTTTTATTACCAACCTTCATCATCTTGAGCGCTATCTTTACTACCCTGTCTTTGTTGCAACATGGGAGGATGAGGAATATCGCCATTCCCAATTTGCTGTTCATTTCCAGGTGCGCCATCATCAGCCATTTCATTTTGAGGTATTATATCTGGCGGTGGGCCGTTTTCTCCTACAGCAGATGGATTCACTGTTCCGTTTGTTTCATTCTCTGGGTTACCTTGAGCAGTGTCTAATGCTTGCTGTTGCTTTTTGTGATGCTTTTTATGATGATGATGATGTTTCTTCTTATTTTTTATTATTATTTTGCGCCTTAATAACGATGGCGGTGGGAGCTCTTGACCTAGCTCTAACTAAGAACAAAAAAAAATCAATTGTTACAATCATAAAAAATTCTCTCTTGCACATAATTATCCTATTAAATCTTCATTAATAGCATAATATCTAAAAATACCTTGTGCGATTCGAGTGGCGCATCGAGTAACATTTCTCCGAAAAGTTCTCTGCAGTACTGTGCGATTTTGGCTTGCTGCCTTGGATTACAATGGTTTTCGAAACTAAGAACGACCGGATATTCAGAAGTTTTAAAAGCACACTCAGCAATTGCCTCTATCACATCTCGAGCACATATTTCAGGTACAAATGTATATCTATAAAAAGAAATATATATTTTTATTTTTAATTATAGATTACTTATATGCTTTTCTATATATGTATATAGAATATAGAAAATTATTACGATATTCATACCCGTGAACAATAACAGGTTCGTCAACTTTTCCATTCCAAAAATCTAATTCGACGCATCGACAACCGGCTAAAAGACATTGACGATAAATTTCCACAGAACTCTTTCCAGTGAGTTGATGCCCTAGACAGAGAAAATTTTATTTGCTACAATCATTCAAATTAAATAAGTGTGTCGCATGTTAAAAGTGATTATAACATTTCTGTACCCGTTAAGTATGTGTTGTGACTAGAATTTATGAAATAATGCGCAAGCGATTGATCCATATCGTCAGACAATTCAAATTTCGAGATAGCAACAATCGGATTGTCCTCACTCATCAGATATCTCAGGAATCCATCAAAACTGAGTTGGCCTTTATTTGCATTACACTTGTTGGGTTCGTACTGATTTATGATATCCTTTGCTCTCGCTTCATTTGCATATGGATGTAGTATCTCGTTGAGGCGTGGATCTCTCTGCGTCTTATTCAAAAAGTCCACGAATTGCGAAATGGACATCAATCTGCGTTTGCTATTGCCAATAATTCCCTCAAACACTTTTTCTACATCTGATCTCTGGGTGAGAGACTTGTAAAAGTTGAAGAAATCTTCGAATTGGAATTTTAACAATGGCACAACGTCGCTCTAAGAAATAAAATATATCATAAATGATATGTACAAAGCATTTTGGAGCAAAGCCTCTTTCAAGAATAATATTTACGATAGTGAGAACAAAACTCACTTTGCCAGATGGAAAGCCAGAAATATCAAGTGCTTTTTCAACACGCTTGCGATCTTCTTTGTTTTGCGTAAACATTTTTATTATACTGCAAAGAGATTCCAATATAAAGATAACAATTTTTCTCTTATAACTAATATTAGAATTACATTACAGTATTGTACTCACTTCTTTACTGGTATTTTTTCGGTTTTATCAACAGTAAGTGTCAATTTGGTGTGCGCTTTGTATAAAAACATAGTTGTGCTAGTATTTAATTGAATCAAATTGTATGCCAGTTGAAAAAGCTGATCTGTCCAATGTTGTGCTATTTCTGCACGCGTTGTGCAAAAATTAATAAAATTCATATTGACAAAGTCAGAGCCGTAACAGACTGTTACAGTTTTGTCTTCTAAGGAATCTTGAGAACCAATCGTTACTAGAGATTTCAATTTTGAATCCTATGGGAGAATTTTTAATTTAATTCACAATATGATTAATTCACAATGAAATTTTCTCTTATCCTCTGACATATAAAATTTAAGATCCATAAATAAATATAATCCTTCTAATGTTGTATATCGCAATGAATGAATACAGAGTATAATAAAAAGTTTCATATAATGAGCTAAACATTACAATGCAGCCTGCAGAAGTATGTCAGTTCATTCAAAGTTGCTTATTGATTTATAGGAAAACTGATCTAACAAAGTGCGCTATTATTTCAATGAATACGGAACTGCCTTTATCACCATTGGAGCGGATAGTAGATGTGATAAAAAAAGCAAACTATGTATGGTATGTAAAGTAGGTAATGTTCTATTTATAAATTAGTCAATAATTATTATGTGATGATGCTTTCTGTGCGTCATTGTTATAATTATGGGAAAACTAAGAGACACTCTTTGATTATTCATCTTTGATTATTTATCTTTGATTATTTATCTTTGATTATTCATCTACTACTTATATTTGTATCTATTACATTGATGTACAAATAAACTCTGGTAGCTTGTGAATATCTCGATAATGGTACATAAGATATTTATTAGAAGAAGCAAAAACGTGAAATTGATACCTTTGGTACTTTTGCATATTTTCCTGTTCGTGTATCTCTTATAACTGCTATGTCCAGCATATCCATCTCATTATTTTGATCCACCCAATGTAAGTAAAAACCATATTTATCCACTTTCAAAGTCACCGGCGTTGCTATTCCAGAATCCTATGGTTATACATACAGCATATTTGATATATTATGAAAGATTTATTTTTATCACATGACTCTATGTATGCATGTGTGTTTTCTTTAAGTGATTTATAATGCTCTTTCTTTGTTAAAAACGACACAGATTTATGCAGATGTTTCAGAAAAAACATATGACATTTCATTATTTTGGAGAGCTGCAGTCATCAATTCTATTTTTTGGTTTTACCAAGCAAAGTGAAGGTAACACTCTTATGCCTAAAGTGACCTTTTACATTTATATTTTTACTAGCGTTCTACATTAAAATCATTAACATAAAAAATACACACA
Source organism: Prenolepis imparis (assembly GCF_030444845.1). NCBI lineage: Eukaryota > Metazoa > Arthropoda > Insecta > Hymenoptera > Formicidae > Prenolepis > Prenolepis imparis. The sequence goes on from NW_028141170.1 coordinate 2,189,615, forward strand.
AACCTCGTCCCACTTGACAAACTTCTCTCCTTCCTGCAGCTGTTGGGAAACCTCCACGGACTTTGTATACATGGTGGTGGTTGTACCCTTATTGCTCGCTTGCATCCTGTCTCCTTGCTATCACAAATTCACACTGTCCAGCACTGACTCTTATAGATTTAAAGGCAAAGTAACGACGAGTGACGTGGTGAACGGCGGTAGCGATGTTAAGGAGCACGTTGCGGACGTTGACCACGAGGATGACGACGACGACAATAATAATGATGATGATGATGACGATGACGATGACGACGGTGACGACGACGACGACGACGGCGACGGCAACGACGACAACGACGACGACGACGACGATGACGACGACGACGACGACGACGACGACGACGACGACGACGACGACGGTGGTGGCGGCGATAATGACAGCAACCACGACGGCGACTCCGACGGCGACGACTCCGACGTCGACGACATAAGCCTCATCGAAATTTCAAGCATTTAGGAACACCTGGATCACCGTGTCTCGATCGCCGTTGCTGGTACCAAGGCGACTGTCGCCGTCGTCGTCGTCGTCGCGATCTGGATACACCTCGCGGTTATATATATATCTTAAGGATGTGCACTCGACGTGTCCTCGAGGTGCATGAAGGCGAATTCGTTCGTCGATCGAAGTCACGTTCAACCGGGTCGCGACAGGGCGAAGATCGTCCGCGAAAACATTTCGTTCACCGCCCAGGTAGAAGTTGACGCCGATTGTCCGGAGCACGTATGTCCGGGTGTGCGCGCGCGCGCAGGAAAACGACGACGGGAATCGCTCAGGAGCACTCGTCTCTTCTCTTCTCTTCTCGTCTCTTCTCAGCCGTTCGCTCGCTCGTCGTTGCTGGTCCAGCTCGGCTGCTCCCTCCGAACCAGCGTCAACAGCAGCATCCTTCTGCGACTTCTGTGTCACGCCGCGCGTCGAAGACAAGCACCGACAGACCGACACCGAGAGTCGAGCGCGAGCGCACGCACCGCGCCGTCAACACCAGGAGGCGCTACTACGGAGCCTAGGCCGCCGATGACAGGCGCGCGCCTTCCTTCGAATTCGTTTCGTCGAATCTCGCGCCCGAAATGAAGCACACACGTAGATTCCTTATCTCTTGTCCCGGGGATTATGCAGCATTATTATCTATAATATACAGATGAAGATGAATGACATTTCTCGTGACATCTCCACGTGACATTTGCGCGCAAACTTGTTCTGTAGACGACGAAAGGAAATTTCCTCGCCTATAGATCAAGTCGCTGATTCATCGACCCTGAATCGCGCGATTATACACTTTAATTTATACGCGGAAAGAAACGTCCTCGACTTTAAAATGATATAATTTGAATTTTAGCGATTTTCTATTTTCGGATTATATATCTTACTTATGATGCAGATGTAAGAAATTTCATAGAAAAGAAAAATTTTTAATAATTATCTCTTTCACTTTTTCTGGTCCGTCTCTCGAAAAACTTTTTCGATCTTTCGACTTTGGAAAATGCGCGATTATTATGTTACGGTGCCACTTTTCCGCGTGAAAAGCGACTGCGTCAATCGCCGGAGAAAGAGTATGAACGACTATATAGAAAGAGTATACGGAGAGGGAGAGAGAGAGATAGATCGAGCGTTAACGAGGGCGCGAACAGCGTCGAGAGTTAACGGCACCGGGGAAGGGTTGCGCAACCCCCTCTCGATATTATCTCACAGTATTGCCAGCGCGTTAAACACGGCGATTGATTTGCGGTTCTCTCTCTGTTCCGCAAATTCCGAGAGATTCCGCCGCGTGGCCATCGATTTTGCATTAATTCCGAGTAATTTGCGCGACGACGCAACAGCGATGAAAATTAAATGGATCCTCGATAGACCGGTTTACCGCTCCCTAACGAGGGTGTTGCGTTTTTCGGGGATAAAAATTCGCGCGCGCACGAACATACATATACATATATACACTTGTATAGATTGAATTCGATCTAAAAATAAGCCCGCGCCCTTCCACGAAGAGGGAGGATAGACTAATCACCTTCACCGCGCCCATTAAATCGATCCAATCTCTTTGACTGCCGTTAAACTTAAGTCAACTTGACACGGCAAACACGCGAAATAGAACAACGACGGCGACGACGTCGCGTGTTCTCGTCTACTCTCTCATACCTACGATAGCGTCTCTTATCGGTGACTTAGGATTCATTTAAATGAGATAGTCGATAAGAGAAGCCGCGTGATACGAGGCGATAGAGAAATCGGGTCGTCTCTCTCTCTCCTGAAAAATATTCGTTTTAAACGTGATTGTCGCATTCAAAGTGAGAACAAGTGAAAGAGTGAACTTTTTTGATGGGTTTAATGCGCTAAATCCTTCGAAAGGGAGCTTTCAGTATACGAAGAATATATCTTCGCGATAGAGCCTCGTTACCTCGAAGATATCACATATGAATTGAATAAAATGTGTAATATTAAAATATTACAATTATATTGTTATCCTTATAAACACAATCTCTGCTATAATACAAATTTCTGCTTACGTTTTTAAGACTAGAAACTTACGTTCGTGTAAGTTACATAGCAAGCAGTACATTTGAATACAATGATATATTTGGTATTTATTTGATATTTATATAGTTCCCATTTATTTTACTAGAAAGACTTTGCACAACAATTTCAGGCCTTCAAACCAGAGAAATATCAAATGTGTTGGAATAGATAAAAATAAATATTTATTTTGAAGTTATCTATTTCTAGCTTGAAATAAATAAGAACCATAAATTATAATAGTCACTCGAGAACAATATACACCTTGCTTAGATGGCTAAACAATATGATTAAAAAAAAAAAGAACTGCGACAATGATATTCTTATTGTTTAAAGAATATGATGTGTACTATGCATTAAATATATAATAGAATTAAAATATTCTTATGTAGATTGTGATATAAAAAAATACTCAAACATGAGTATAAAAAAGATTTATAATGATGTGTCTTAATCTTTTTATAATTCTACTATAGTATCATCGTTCCTATTGATGGGATCTCCCTTGAGCAACGCCACAATCATGCTAAAGAACGAAGAAAATATAAATATCTTCTCTTTCAATATCTTCATTCTTTTGCTGTGTATAAGCAATTTTTATACTTGTGTGCAAATACCTACCAATAAAGATAAATGAAAAAGAATACGAGGCAATATCCAAGATGAATCATGCAATCGCGCGTGTATCTCTTCAATTGGCTGCGATTATGAATTTCCGTAGGGTCATAAACTCCCATATTCCCACTGGGAACACCAAAATACTCATAAAACAGCCATATCGTCATTGGTATGTTCACCAATGTTAATATTAATTGTCCATGTATCAACAAAAGAAATACTAAAATTGTATGCGCTATTAATTTGGGCAACACTCCCTGTAACACAAAAAATTGAAAATAAATCATTTGTACTGCATTTTACACACATGTAATAAAATATAACTCTAATGTATTACCATATTCAATTTTGAACAACATTCTTGCGCATTCAAATAATCACACTCGAGATCCGACAGTGTTATGATCTGGACAAATCGGTCAAGGAAAATAATAAGCTCATCAATAATCAACGATCGATTGACAGTAAATTATCCACTTTCGATCCTTTCCTGCTAAGAGAAACTTGAAAATGACGCCAGTGCATGACTGTCAATAAGAACATAACCTTTAAAAAAACAATTGAAAAAAAAATCCTTTATTCGTGCATCAAGCAGATTACTTTGGCGTATTCTCAGTTTAATAAAATGTAAAAGAGATATTGATATTACATGTAATCAATGATATAATAAAGGATACATAATACACGAGGAGAAACAAAACAGAGCCCGTGTCGATCAACGCAATCGCGAATAGAAGCGGATCTGAAATTAGGCCCATAACGTGGCTATTTTTTGGCGCGAAAAAAAACGACGGATCACATGAGATTTACAGCCACGATAATTGTCGAATATCTCTCCCGTGATTTTCGTCACGCAAATTTCCTCGTTTGCCGGTTGAGTTCCGTCGTAAACTTCCGCAAAACGAAACACCGACCACCGACCAATGTTGCCAATTTCAGGTCCCATAGAATATATAATATTAGAGCGCGTGTCGATGTGCGCGACGCGTTCGACTGTTCGACTTTGAATCGACTTTAACCTTCAAGTGGCGCTCTGCGGAATTCGGTGCGCGGAGTGGGGGCTGCGTGGTGGGGGCTGGGCTGGGTGGCGCGCGCATCCCCCCCCACCACCCAGACCCCACTCCGCGCACCGAATTCTGGCGGGGCCCGCGCCCGCGTGACCGCGTGACGCATAGACGCAGCGCCACTTGAAGGTTAAAGTCGATTCAAAGTTGAACGAAAAAATGAAGGATTAATTATGTTATGTTGATCAAAAATTGTCGAACTGTAACGATAAATGTAATATTTTCAGAAATTATATAAATATAAATATTTTCAGAAAAATATTGACGAATCAATTTTGATCAATTTGCACTTTTTTGCACTTTTTCATGAAAATGATATGTACGTAACGAAAAATTTGATTGGTCCACAACGTTAGTGAATTTGCGATGATTATGTTTGAGCCTAGAAATATTACATTACGTTGTAATATGGTTGTCTAAACTGCAATATATCCGTTGTTCGAAATCAAACGAACTCGTCTGATAGTATTTGTAACTGTACAAGAAAAGAAGTTTTATGTTCTGCGACTATTTTAGAATTTTGTGAATTGTAAATACGATAATGCATGATAGATATGGAACTGTGGGAAAAGATTATTATAGAATGGGTAATTATTTCGAGTATATTATGCTCTATAAAAACTAATGTACAATATAGCATTTTCATTATATATGTAATTTTGCTACATGTATACACTTCTATTAATATCTTTATTAATTAATCAATTTGTTTATATTTGTTACATTTATTTTTGTAACTTTTTAAGCAATGTTTAGAACATTAAATTATAAGCATACTCTATTTTTTTAATTTTCTATGAGATTTATTTACCTATCTACATTTCACTATTACCTGATCGATTATTACCTATTACCTATCTGTATTTATTGTTGATATACTCTAAGGTGCTTTACGATTTTATTTAGAAATTTGAGACACTCTACAAAAAAGTTCTTTATGAATAAACATTTAACATTTATAGATTGAATGCTTGGGAGTGCAGAATGATGCGATAAGAAATACTACAGAATTGCAAGACGGAGTATTTTATGTCAATTTCCTAAAATCAATGTAAGTATATAATTTATATAATACATATGTTTTTATATATATTATATGGTTATATATAATCTATCATTTAATTTATTGTGTTATAGAAAATGGAAGAAACATGAGAGCTACGATCAAGAAGATATTATTATCAAATTTTTAGAAGGTAAACATATGCATATTATATTTATATTTTATATTTTTTTGTATATTGCTTAATGTCCTAAATGTATGATTGTAAATTTCTATAATTGGTAAGATATGTTTATCATTTGTAATTTTAGGAATTTACATTTTTTTTATATTTTTAATTTTTACAGATGAATATCCTTGTTTTAAAGTCAACAAAGATGACAACACAGAACATATATATATTGCATCTTTATTATTGGTGCATGCATGTCGAACACTGTCTAAAATACATAATTCTCTGCAATACAATATGTATGACTTGAAGCATGAAACACAAATTAGAGTTAAAACCTTTTTGGAAAGTGTTTTACCTCTTGGAAGAGATATTACTAAAGAAACTATGAGAGAAGTTATTATGGAGGTTGAAGATACATCAACAACTGCAAATAGTCGTAGAACACCACCCATTGAAAAATTGTCTAAATCTCCTATCACTTGTTCTACACGTAGTAAAAAAATAATAACCGACCGATTTCGAGAACTGAGAGACATAAAATGTAGTTTAGCAGTAGAACGATTTACTAATGCGGAGTTACGAGATGACATAATGATTCAGCATGAAAAAATAGAGAACTTACAGAAAAAGCTCAACGAAAAATCAGCTCAAGTAAAGGCATTACAAGAAGAAAGAATGAAAGCAAATACTCCTCAGCCTTCTCGGTCAAAGAAAGGTGATTTGCAAGATAATTATTATAAAAAGTATATCGATGATTTGGAAAGTCAATTGAGCAAACAGCAGAATGAAATCGATAAATTGGAGACGGATAAAGATACTGTATCGAAAGAGCTATCTTGTGTGAAAAGAACTTATGTACGTCATAAAGAAGATTTTACAACCTGTGAGCAATCCTTGGAATCTTTATCAAAAGAAAATGAAGTAAAGGATAGAGAATTGATAGACCTTAAAATACAGAATGAAGAATTACGTGCACGTGTCAAAGAATTGGACAAAAATTATGGTAAAGAACAAAGTTTTGAAGTTGAAGATTTACCACTTCCTAGCACAATGTCATTTAATACTAGTGAAGTTCTAAGTTCTGTGATTGAAATTCAACTTCAGGAAGCTAAAGAAGAATCTGCTATATTACAAGCTCAAGTTGATACTTTAAACGGGAAACTAAATATTCTTACAAAGGATTACAAAACTGCCATGGAATCAAGTAGAGATTTGCAGAAAAAGGTGGAAACACTGGATCGAGTACAAGTAGAATTAAATAATCTGGAGAAAGAATTAGAAATATCGAATACAGATATTGTAAACTTACAAGTGGAGAAAACATCTCTTGTTGCGCAAAATGAAGATTTGAGAAGCTTACTTTCATGCAGGGAAAAAGAACTATCTGAAATAGAACAGTCAAATATTGCATTAAATACAGAATTGGTTAATTCAAAAGCAGACATGGAAAACTTGAATAAATTGCTTGAACAAGAAAAAACTAATTCTTCAAATTTAAACATTGCTCTAACACAAACGAAATTGCAGATAACAGAAAATCTTGCAAATATTCAAAAGCTTACTGATGATAAAGACTCGTTTAAATCTTCCATTGAAAATTACAATAAAAGTTTAAAAGATATTTTACGTTTTAACAATCAATTTATACAAGTTGAAGCTGACAATTTAGATAACTCGACACTTAATGATCTTATAAAGTACATTGATGTAATGTTGTATAATTGCAACACAGCATGCGTTTCATATAAATGTGACATAGAGAAACTAAGATCGACAATAAATGAAAAAGATACAAACTTATTCGAGCAACAATCAACTATTACAACTTTAGAAGAACAAAATAAGCAAAATCTTATAGATTTGGCTAATATTGCGGAAAACAAGAACCAACAAGATTTGTTGTTAAATGAGCAAAAAGAAAGTATTCATAAATACTTGCAGGAAATTGAAGTTTTAAAAGAAATTAGGGATGAAAAACTTGCTTTGGAATCGAATATACATGAGTTAACAACTAAATTACTCAATCGAGAACTATTATTAAATTCTCTTATGACGCAATTAGAAGACCTCAAGAATGTGAAGAAAGATTTAAAATTAATAAAAGAAGAAACTCAGCAAAGCTTTACTGAATATCAGAAAAATATAGAGCTAACGTTTAAAAGATTACAATGTGATTATCAGACAGTGTATTATAATTTTAACAACATACAAGAAGAAAAAAAGAAGTTAGAATATAATCTCAATCGCAATAAGGAGGAATTATCAAATACTCAAATAATGAATGCAGAATTACAACAAAATTTATTAGAAAGTAAAGAGACAATAAGTAATTTGGAAGAAAAGAGAAGACATCTCTGTAACGAATTAAATGAATCTAAACAAACTATTCAAGACTTAAAAGAAATAAATCGAATATTAGAAGAACGGTATGCAATGATGGAAACTGAAGCAAATGATAATTTGAAAAGTCTGAAATCAGAAAACGCTAAAATATTATTTGAATTCAACGATGCTACTGATCAGTTCAATTTATTACAACAAGAAATGAGTGACACAATCACACAAATGGAATTGAAAAAAGCGCAGATTCACGAATTACTTTTGGAGGTCTCCTCTTTAAAAACAGAAAAGGAACGTTTGATGCACTCACATGAAGAAATGCTTCAAGCAAAAAATAAAGAGATAGAAATGAAAAAAGAAGCATTACTGATGTCGCAAGCTAAGATGGAAAAGCTAACAAACGAAAAAAGTGACATGGAAAAAAAGATGAAAGAAATAATTATTAATCTTCAAGAAATAAGATCTAGTCAGGATGCCGTTTTAGCAACTCAGGAAGCAGCTCTGAAAGAAAAGTGTCTACATATAGAAGAACTTCAGGAACAATTTGATAACTCTAAGAAAATATTGAACAAGGAACTCGAAGATGCAAAATCATTATTGCGTGAATATCAAATTCAATCCTTCGATCTAGAAAATCAGATTAACAATCAAAACAAGGTTACAGCAGAATTACAAGAAAAGCTAAAAGAAATGTGTGTGGATTTTGAAACAAATAAGGAATACTATAAGCAAATAGATGCGAGTCAAATGGAAATTGTAAAACTATGTCAAGAATTGGAATATCCAACGAAAAACTTGAATTCTACAATTATGGAAACATGCTCAGATTTTGATTTTCTCGACCAGGATTTACATCATGTACCACAATATGAGTGCACATACACGGATCATAAAATCGTCAATATCTCAAATATTATTAAAATGACTCTTGATGAATTACATAAATCTCAAAAAGTTATCCAGCATTTGTGCAAGACAAATGCTGAATTGAATAAAACTTTGGCAGAGCAAAAAATACTTATAGAAAACAACGTAAAAGACAAAGAAGAAGTTTGTAGTTTAAAGAATAAAGTACGAGAATTGGAAATAATAGCGCAAAAACGAAATGACTATCTTAAAAACCTTATAAAAAATAAGGAATCTTTAAAAGATTCTTTGAAAAATGTAGTTGTCTCGCAGAACGACTTAGATACTGTTTTAATATCGTCTGTGCAAAAGTGGACTGAAATACAGACAAAGTTTCAACATATTTTTCATATCGAGAGCTCCGTTTGCGACGAGTTCAAACAGTTACAAGCTAAAAAAGCAAGTCTCGAAAATACTTTGTCGAAATATCAAGTCGCCTATTCGGAGAATACTAAATCTATATTTAATATTTTATGGAAGAAGTTTTTATGGACGGAGCAACAATTATATGATACTTACTTATGTTCAATACATGAAAAGGAATGTCTCGATGCATTGACAAGTGTGGAAGAGGATCAATTTGCCAACGAGAAAATAAAAATTGATGTGGAGGTGGAAAAGCATAAAACATTGCAAACCGATATAATGAAGTCTGATGAAGAAATAGAGTCCTTCACAGCTTTGGCCACGTTTTACGAAAATAATTTAAAATCTGGCGAAATCAAGACTCAAATAGAAAAAGAGAAGGAACTACAAAATAAAATTAATCAATTGACAAAAGAAAATAAAGATCTAAAAGATAAAATTGATGCTATGCGTTTGAGAAATATGAAATTAGAAAAGACTATCGACGATCTTAGGACGAAGGAAAAACAAAAACCAGTGGAGATAGCGCCAGTGCAAGTTAACTTGGAAGAAGTGCGATCTCTGAAGGATGAATTGAAATATTTGAAAGAACAAAATCAGCAGTTATATAAAGAAAAGGATGAATCAAACAAGATTGCAAAACAAGAATTTGGAAATCGAATGAAAGAAATTCATGCTACATACGAACAAAAATTGGAAGATATGAAGCAAAAAATGGTAAATAGAACATCTATATTTGCGAAATTTTTCACATAAATTTCTAATATATTATATACTTAATATTATATTACAGTATTTTTTAATGTTTTTTCCATTTTAGAAAATAGCTTATAATGAGCAAATGGCCAAGTTAAATAAAGATAAAGAGAACTTCGTACGGGAAGAATTGCAGACTCAAATGGAAGTAATGTGTCAGAAACAAAGACAAGAAATCAATAAATATAAAGCACATGTTGGAGACTTAAGTTCGAAACTTTGGAATCTGGGAGAAAAGTATTTGATTGAACAGCAACAGAAAGACAATGCGTTGCAACAGGTGAAAGAATTACAAACCAAGAAAGTTGAAGCAAATCAGCCAATAACTACAATTTCGCGCAAGACTTGCACGTATGCATTCAACTTGTGTTAGAATCTTTTTAATAAAAAAAAAAGATAAATTATAACAAAATGTCGATTAATTCAAATTTATTGCAGATTGGAGAAACAAGAAATATTACCTGATACACAAAAAGCAACTGTATCACAAAAAGTGACAACACTAATAACAGAAGAAACATTCAAAAGAAGGGATAGCATTAGAAGCATACAAGCAATGGGCAATACGTTTAAAATGGAGGACGAGGAAGAAATCTTTAATAATGTTTATCTAGGTATAGTTTACATATTACAGATATGAATACATTTGATAAAAATTGAATTTATTTTTCCACAGTATCTAAATCAATATTTTTTTTTTATTTCAGCCGATATGAAGAAAGGCAAATGTGTACCTGTTGCAGATGTGGGTCGTTTGTCCATATTACAAATGAGGAACTCTCTCTGCAAACCTCATCTAAAATCATCTTATCCGGCAGAAATGCAATTCCTTCCTTCAACTTTGACCGAAGAAGAGATTAAGGTAAATTTCTTAATGTGTATTATGCTATGTCTTTATGTCTTATGTGTTTATCGTATCTATATTTTAAATGTTTCATCATGTTATGCATGTGTTCTCTCTCGTATATGTATATTTTTGCTCTTCTTTATAGACGGGCTCTGCAGAAGATCATTTTAACGATAGTCTTAGCCAAAGTCTTCTTCCAGAACAAAAAGCAAGGAAAAAAGATAGATCTCAGGTAAGAAGTCAAGTTGTGTCATTAAATTTCCATCCTTTTATATGAAAATTCCTTGTTCAATGTTTGTGATGATTTTCATGCTCCTCATATAGATAACATATAAAAAACCTGGTCCTCCTACTCCAAGTAAGAATGGTGGAAGATTGTCACTTCAGGTACTTATATGTTGTCGTTATCTTTAATCTTGTATATTGTGCGTATGTGTTTAATGGATTCAAGAATCCATTAAAATAAAAAACACTAAAATTATTATTGAAAGGTCTTTTAACAAATTCTTTTGCGACAGAGTAATGAAGTGAAAAGCCCAAGTTCACGCATATTAAGAGAGTGGAATACAGATAGAAGAATGACGACCACTCCTCACTCATTAAGGAACATATTCTCTTTAAAGCGACAAGATGAAGTGAGTACAAAGAAATATAAATAATTTTGTATGTTGAGTTATTATTAAGTATGTATGTTAAGTCTATATATATTTTTAACAGAATGCATCCAGCACGCCCAAACGCAAACTCAGTAGTCTTTTTCGTAAATCTCGATTACCATAAAATTGATTGAAATGATGAATAGATGTGTAAGATATATATAGTCATACAAATTATGTACAAAGAATAACAATAAATTAAAGCATAAATCCAGAATCTTTATAATTACTTTATAAATTCTTCATAAAATTACAATAAATAATATTATAGAAGGTTGAAATTATTTTGATCATCATTCAACACAGAATGATATTTAACATCACAAGAAAGAATAAGTATGATTGCAAAATAAAGTTAATGTTGACATTTATACTAAATTAATTTAGATTAAATGTCATTATAGATGTATAGAAAAAATAAGCATTTACTGTAATTTTATTTTGCAATCATATTTATTCTTTCTTGCGATGTTAAATATTATTCTATGTTGGATGATGTATAAAATAATTTCAACCTTCTATAATACAATAATATGTAATAATTGTAAATAGCATATAACACATAAATAATATACTTTATAAATTCATATGAAACAGTTGAAAAGTTGAAATAAAAAGAGAAAAAATTTTCTTAAAGCAATCATTTTTATATAAAAAAATGAAATACATATATTGCATATTTTTTGTAATCTAACATACAATGAGATAAATCCAATCTCAAAAAACTCAAAAATTTCGCTTATGTATAATATAACGCTAATCTATTATAATAATTTGTCAATACCGCTCTCTGAAAGCTTTCTCATACCACACCTGTTTTGAATACGTATCACAATACATTTATCTAAATCCAAAAAGTAAATAAATCTTTTATGGCATTATATGCATGTTATATAAAATGGAACATATATATGTATATATACTATATTATTTGTATATAATATATGAGAAATAAGTTAATTAATTTCACAAAAGAAGAAAATTTGCTTACATATAATAATGTATTAATATTCATAGAAAAACTAAATTTTGCTTATATAATGTGCTGGTCTATTATAATAATGTATTATGTTCGCTTTGTAAGCTTTCCTGAAGCATCCATATAGTTAAGTATGTCTATAATTTTCAAATGACATACCTGAACACATATCACAATCCAGTTGTCTAAATTAAAGTAAAGCTTTTATGGACTATGTTTTCTTACTCAGAATCTGATTCCTGTAATAAATTAATTTACATTGTTATATAATTAACATTATGTAATTTATGATAGTTTTAAACTGCTATATCGCACAAACTTACCATATATTGTCCCTCGACATATCTGCCCGAATTCCTAGCGGTTCTTCGCAATTCCCTGTGCTCTACGTGCTCTTGACTTCTTCGTCTATGCAAAATTATGTTTTACTTACTGTATAATTTTGCAATAGATAATATATAACAGAACGAATTTAATCTTTCCACACTTACGGTCGTGACGACTGTATTTGTAATGTTTTAAGTCTATTATCGAGCTCATGTGGAGGACTTGTCGATGTATCTTCTATGTTCGCCAAAGGAGATGGTTGCATTTGTACGGTGTCATTATTCTCATAGAAAGTGTTTGTTTTAGGTCCACGTGTTATTACTACTTTATTAACCGGTAATCTGAAATAAAATTATACCAATGTGCTTATTAGATAACTGCATTGAACATAATCAATATTTCAGTTTATATACATTATTGCTATTTTTGTGTATCTGATTTATAAAATAACGTTAAGAGAGAATAAATTACTCACTGATTCTTCCGTGGACGCTTTTTTTTGTGTTTGCTGAAATGTGAAAACGTCCATTTTCAGGTGAAAGTACAATTATTGCTACAGAAATTTATTTAAAGGGACAAAAATATCTTAAAAGATTGTACATATATATGTACAATCAATTTGCAAGCTGATATTCAACTTTATCTCTGTATACATATATCTTTTAAATTATTATGTCATTTTCTGGATGAGAATAAAATTCGTTGTTAAAATCGATATAATATTAAGTGTAGAGATGAATAATGACACATACATTTTTATGAAAAGTATGATGGGTATAGAGAACGGCGTGTCGTGGAAAGGGAAATGTTGGCATAATTAATTTTAGGAAATATGAAAAACAAATGATTAATTTTCTTATACTTGATATTATATTGATGATTGATAAAAAGATTTGTTGCGCTTTTTTAATAATTGATAATTTTTAATTCTGATAAAGTAGGATTTAGGAGCGCTGGGAGTAGAAGGTCTTATTTGAAGTAATCCCACATATTTATTCACATATCTATTACCAATTTATATTATCAATATATAAAGAGAATACAAAGTTCTAAACTTACTTGAGTTTAATCACTCATTAAAATACACACATCGTTCTCTATGCACGATCTTTTTGTTTCAAAAATATGATCCAACAATATATAGGTATCCCTTAATAATTTCTTATTCTAGTTAAAGTGATTTGACATTAAAACAGGCACCAAGTATAATAAATTACATCAAGAATATCTTGTATAATTTTTGCCCCTTACATATACATTTTTAGATATACATTTAATATTTCTCTAAAAATATATACTCTTTAACTTTTATAATGATTGAATCACTTGTGAAAGGGATAAAATTACTACTCATGCAAACATAGCACAAATACAATTTCTGCGCTATATTTATTTATATATATATAAATATTTAAAAAGTGATATTTATAAATTAAGCACAAGCATGCAGCTGTACTGCAATAAGCGAGATCGCAAATATCTTTTTTTATAAGACAAAATGTAGATTATAGTATTTACTCAGTAATGTTTAAATCTTAATATTCAAATACTGCAAAATTATAATGATAATATCATATTTTAATATATATCAAAGTGATAATTAAGTTTACCTATATACTCGACTTGCTATTAGATCCTAGTTAATTTCTGCATAAATTCATTATAGCAATATGCCGTAATATTAAAATTACATAAGTAAATAAATTATAAATTATAAAGTATTAATAAAGCATAAAAAAAATGACAGTAAAATGAAAAAATATTAGTATAAAACTACTACCTCTACTTCTACAGATCTACACTTTGCAAGCAACATTAATATCTCATAGCAATAGTAAGAGAAGAAACATTCATATATGTGCAGAAACTGTATCTGCGCTTCTAATTTGATAAATAATACATATCTATATAGCATAGTTTACATACATTGCAAAAGCAAGTAAAGACAAGCATTTTATTTTTATAATGCGATGATAATCGAACGCAATTTAAATATTCAGTCATTCGATTTTTTTTTTGTGTTATCGAATTATATGTACCGAGCTATATGTTAACAGTTACTTGCAATTACAGTTGAATTTGTACTAATGACAAATATTTGATAGAATGGAATAATTATTTATATCATATTCTATTCGGGTACACCTAACTCACCCTGCAAACTCATGATCAGAACCTTCATCAGGTTCATCAGCTTCCTCTTCCTCTGTAAAAGAAATAAAATCATTTAAATGGTGAACGATTTTAAATACGATTTAAAATTAATATTTAAATCTTAATAGCTTTTTAATTACTATTATAAATGCAACTGCGCTTTTCCAATTATTCATGTTCGTTTTTACTATGACTCTGTCAAAGTTTCAATAAGAGTCTGAATTTATAACATCTATCAAAATCATTTTAATTTCACAAGGGAAAAAAAAATTAACATATATATATATACTTGCACAGTATTCAAAATTACAATAAATTTAACATTTCCTTGTTTAATTTAATTCTAGAAAATAAAATTGCATCCAAACTGACATCTATATATTAAGATACTCTTAAGATAATCATAATAAGACTATCTCTTACCAGCCAAGTGATCCTTCTTGCGCCTCGTGTAAGCTCGTTTACTCGTGACTGGAACTTGATCAGTTTCGCCATGTAATAAACTATTTCTGTACAAAAGTAAAGGCTGCCAATCTTCTCCTCGTGAAGACGGCATTCCAGCTTGTAATCGTCTATCCAGGAAATTGAGTCTGCACAAAATAACATCATAATAAATATAAAGAAATATTCTAAAAAGTGTATTGCATTCAATAATAAGTACTTACACAACACGTTTATCTTGTTTGAGAAGCTTATTCGTGAATTCTGACAGTATCTCGAGGAATGGTAAATTCGGTGGCGGACCTGTAGGATCCTGTTCGATACCGTCTGGTGGAGTAATAGCGAACAACACACCCGCACGATGCAAGGCGGTAATTGCTTCGCGATTTTTCACGGCATCCAAGCCGAAGGACAAGGCAAATCGCTTCGCGAGTTCCTAGAAATAATTAAAAAATTTCATAGATTTTAATACATTTCGTCTCATTATATATAAAACAGTACAATGGTAATTACCTTGATTGCAGTGAATTCTTCACTATTTCTGTTCACTTTGCCTTTTTCGGTCACTATCTCGTTGTACAAGATATTTAAGCTTTGTTGCATTGTCAACGCGCAATTCGTTTTGTTAATGTCTCTTGCTTTTCCCAACGTCGTTTTAATTATATCACCGTAATCGTTATAATATTTAACGTAATGTTTAAAAACATCGGCCGCCGCTTTCGTGGGGATCATATTGTAGACAATTAACTTGGAGTAGTTAGCTAAGAAATTTCTTCGTTTATGCAGTTCCTCGATTTTAGAATGTTCATCGTGTTCGTCTACAAAAGAAATTCATCAGTATTATATAAAATATAAACCAATAAAAATTTATTTAATGCATTTGATTCAGATATTCGCTTACCATCCTCCTCTTCGAAGAAGACATACTCTTGTATAAATCTGTTGAGCATGTTCTGCATTGCTTGGTCAGGTTCGTACACTAACTGATGCATCAGAGGATTAGTATGATTGGTCAGCTGATTGCAGAATACTACTAATAAGTCACATATCGTATTGTACGCTTTTTCCCTCAAGATCGCCTGTTCAGTATTAAATATGTAAGTATTGTTATAAGAGACATTAATCTCATTCTTGAATTATTAAAAAAGTATAATTACCACATTGCAATTGACGAAATGGCGCATTGAACCCATAAATGAATGCAACCGTTCCTTTAATTGCCGACATTCCTCTTCACCGTGACTGCCCGAATCCGAAGCTTCCATTAAATGATTTTGACCCCACAAAATGGCGAAGAAACATGCGCTTATACAGTATTTAACTGCCGTTGATGGTAAACATCTACAGAGCAATTTGATTTATAATACATTTGAATAAATATACAATTTTATGTAGAGTAAAATAATATAAGTATGAAAAAAGATACTTTGAAGGATCCTTTGCATCCTCTATGTCTTTGTATAGCGAGTCCCATATGTTCCATGGATTCATATTGTGAGAAGAATAAAATATAGAAACTTTTTTTAACGATTGGACAACGTTAAATATTTCATCTTCATCTGGCTCTTCATCTCCTTCAATCAAATTTCTATACTCATCGATCGCTTCTTTATATTTATTTACGATGGAGTCGATCAAAGTGGAACGAGCGACGTCACATCTACATGAAAATAAATTAGATATTTCTTCAAACAAATAGCATGTTCAATGTAAGAAGAAAGTAATAAAAATGTATATACCTGGTAAAAATAGCATGGCCTTCTATACACATATGTTCTAAAGTTTTAGATGCTGTATCTAAAACTTCATTATCATGCATTTTTTCAACAATCGCGTGGATTTTAGATAGTAAAGAATCTAAGTTTGTCTCTTGTCTAGATTTTTTATAAATATCCAAATCAAAATATTGCGGGATAGCCAGCAAGTTTGCCAATTTCTCAGGATCTGCCCTGTACTTGTCGAGTAACAGTGGTAATGTTTGAATGAAATGTTCCGTCAGCTTTTGCTTATCATCGTGAACTTGTTTAATTTCTTTCGCCGATAAAATTTTCCGAGTAGGTCCGCGACCAACAGGTGCTTCGCCCGTAGCGGCTTGCTTTATACAGCACACCATCAATTCGATAAGGGACGTTTCCTTCTGATTATCCAACGCCTCCTCGTCGGGACCAGCCTCCTCCAGCAAGAGATCCGTCATACACTCCCAGTCCTTCATCATTTGATTAGTTTCGATTAGAGAGTCAACCAAATACGCTCCGTGTTCGTGCAATTCAGATTCGATGAAAAATAAAACGAGATCGCGTATAAGAGGCGTATTTGGCAATCGTTTCTTGCCGCGTCTGGTCTTAACATCCGCTACGGCTTCATCCTCCGGACGGAATAAACGCTCGTTCAGAAATTCTCCGGCTGCCTGCGCGACCGCGCGATGCGACGAATAAACAAGTTCGTATACGTGTTCACAGTCTTTATCAGTGAGAATTTCCCTGTGGTGTTTTAAGATCGAGATAACTAGCTTCACAGCTTGTACGGCTACATCGTACTCCTTGTCCAACGTCATTGCGACGATTCTATCTTTGAATTTGCTTGTGAACAACTCAAGCTTCGTTTTTAACTCCTCCGAAGCGTATAATGGTTGCAATGCCTGCAGGCACTTGAGCCTAACTTCTCCGACTTTATCATGCAAAGTCCAGCCTGAAAAATTATATATCCAACATGAAAAACAATATATATATATGTACATAATTTCTATTTTAATATATGTAAAATAATAAAAATTCTTCCTACCAATATATTTCAAATATGAATCATCTAAGAAATTCTGATGAAACTTCTTCATCCAGACTCCGATTTCCGCCATGCAAATCGCGCGTATTTCCGGCAAAGTATCTCTGTATCTATGAACAAAAACAGACTTGAACATATATGTAAGCATATTTTTTATTTCGTCCATATTCTCTTCCAACTCCTTTCGCTTTGCCATCAGGGACTCTAATCTGTCTGCTGCCCTTTTCTCTCGGGCTTTCTGTCTTTCTGCTTCGTATTGGCGCTGTGTAATGTCCAAAGTTACGGATACAGCCAAAGCAACATCCACTAGAGCTGTCATTAATTTCATTGCTGCAAATAAAATTGTTATGTTAATATACACATATTTTGTTTACAGAATATAATTTATAAATACACAGTCTTTTTAAGATTTACCTGCAAGAGTTGCGGTATGCCTAAATGCTCTTACTTGGGAATCTGAGAGCCCAGTTAATAAAGAAATAACGTTATCCATTAAAAATTGATCATAAATGATAGAATACTGACACTGACGAACGAGAATTTGAACGAATTCACAGAAATTTGCACGAAACTTCTTCCACTGTTGTCCAGTCATTATCAAGGGATATTCGCCACTTTCCTGCAAAAAAAAATAGAATTAATCAAAACATAATATGTTATATATTATGATTTAATTATTAATACATACTTCATCAAATTCTTCAGTCATTTTGCGAATAATTGCCACATGCTCCATAGTAAGTTGCATCTCAGAAGTGATACGTCCTTTGCAACCACTTGCATTGATGAAAAATTGCATAAGCATAAGCAGTGCGTTTTCCCTGTTACTCTTGTACTTTTCTATCCAGTCATCAACAATGGTCTGTCAAACAATATTTATATATATTATAAAAAAATTTCAATATGCAAACATTCTGTTCCAGTTAATTTTGTGTTAATCATAATTAATCCTCTTACAGTGAGTGATGAACGATTGTTCCTAATAACATAGTACAGACTAGCTTCATCTTCCAAACTATGCGAATGATGTGCCCTTTTGCCACGTCCACGTCCTCCACCGCCTCTTCCTCTGCTGCTGGATTGTGGAGTATAATCTGTATCGACTTCTCTGTACTTGGGTTGCTGCACCATGCCTCCTTTAAAGTCAAACACATTGCAATCTTTCATATGACTCGCCAGAACATTTTCCATATAATTTTATATATACAAAAATGTATATTTGTATATACCACGCATCCTGGCACGTGTGTTCCTCGTGATTCTCATGTTAGGAGTGGCGGGTGTCATAGGAGCCTCAAATTCTGCCTGATTGTCAAAATTGTTCTGCTCCTGATACTGCTGTTGAGATGTGCTCGGTGAACTATAGCTCTCAGAGTAGTAATGTTCTGGACTACAAATATACAAGTATATAGTATATTACAATCGTGCTTAATAAATGATTAATAAAAAAAAGCGGGATTACATTGTTTATATAGTAAAACCAGACACATACGTGGGATTGCGCAATGGAGTTTGAGATGCTTGATATGTAGGCGTATAAGCATTATAATCGTTGGCGTCCCCGCCAGAATTGTCGTTCATCGGTGTCATCGGTGTCATCGGTGTCATCGGGGTCTCGTACTCTGGCGGCACCGGATCGTCCATCCGGATCCGCTTACCACCCCTTCTGTGCATCATCTCGCCGTTTATTTACGTTTAACCGTGCCTGACAACAAAATTCACATCTGAAGAGAAAAACGCACAATAAATCCATGAAGCAGCGAATCCCGCGTTTATCGGGATTTCTTTGCTAAGAATGTTAAGAAATTTTCACAAGCATGTATACCTTCAGATAAATCCTGCTAATAGAGTAGTCTTTCGTGCGGAAGAATATTCCTCGGTGGTTCTGACTTTTGTAATTGTAATGTCAAAAACACATACAAAATCAAGTTTGAACCGCTCATCTTTTGCGTCTTTCGCCAGTCAACGCCATCTTGACTTTGATGGTATATTCAGGAGTGCCAACGCAAGAATTTATAAATATAGCTAAGAGGTAGGGATATTCCGGAATTGTCCAACTATCGACCTCTACCCAACGATTTCATTGGCTGCTCGATAGGGAATCTCTATCGAGCAGCCAATGAAATTGTTTCATGAGAACGCGTCTTGCGATGACGTCGTTTTTTTTTACTGTTATAATTTTGAATTCTTATCTCTCTCGTTATTAGTTGGTGTGTGTAATTTTTGTGTGCACGGTACGTGAACGCTCCTGCGTTTGCTAATTAGCATCTAATAATAATCGAAGGTAATTGGAATGTAATGCTTCTACGCGCTGAAGAAATCGATTCTTTATACAATCTAATATGTACTTTGTCAATTTTCAGAATGCGGTCGACTAATTTCCTGAAACTTTCTTCTTTCTTTCGAGATGCCGGGTGATTAGATGGCGAGTGCAACTTTAACGAAGCTGTTTGAACTGCGGACCGGTGAGACCGGTGAGTGCATTAATGA
Organism: Prenolepis imparis; assembly: GCF_030444845.1. Lineage (NCBI taxonomy): Eukaryota > Metazoa > Arthropoda > Insecta > Hymenoptera > Formicidae > Prenolepis > Prenolepis imparis. Next base: position 2,210,063 of record NW_028141170.1, read on the forward strand.
TAAAATAATGAATTCTCTTCACTCATTCTTTATTATTCATATGTATATATATATATATATATATATATATATATTTCGTTGTTATATAATGAGTCGTAAGATTATACAATGATCCTCTACAAGTTAGTTTTGATAAAGAAATAAGAGGCGAGGATTCGAGAATCGTTACTCTATTCACGGATGCCGACTTTTTCATAAAAGTAAAATTTTCTCATCTTGAACACTTCAAATTATTAATAACATTTTCTATTTCCATGAAATTATTTCAATTTTATATATTTACTTCTCTGCATTTGTTTATAAATTAAATTAAATTAATAATAAAAATTAATATTAATATTAATAAAATTTAAAATATTAAGAGATTTATTTATATATTTTATATCTTGAATCAATTATTGAATAAATTGTTATAAATAATAATTTTTTAAATAAATTTTCATAAATTTCAATAAGATAATTAATATATATATATATAATCCATAATTACATAATTGATCGCAATAATATATAATTATATAATAATAATCAACAATAAGCGCGGCTCAGACTCGAGAAATTATGAAAAGTTGGCGTCTTCATCCTTGAAATAGAGTGGGTGATAATTCTGAACCCATCACTGATCGGTTAATTTGCGATACGGAGTATGAAATGTACAAAGCAGAGACACATGTCTCTTTTTCTTTTTTTTTTTTTTCTTTTCTCCCAATACTTATATTTAATTGCCTACCATTTTTAACACTACACAGAGAGAATTTTCTCTTAGAAATCACCCTGAAAATCATGGTAATCGTGGGACAATATGGTATGGAAAGAATTTATGAAAATTTCTCCGATCAATATTTATCACAATAAACATAATAAATATCTACACGTTAAAATATAAAACATGTTTGAGTAATTTTACCATGCAGTTTAGTAAAATTAATCAAACATGTTTTATTGTGATAGATATTATTATTTTTATTGTGATAAATATTAATCAGAGAAATTCTCATAAAATTCTTTCCATACCATATTGTCCCATGATTACCATGATTTTCAGGGTAAATTCTAAGAGAAAATTCTCTCCGTGTACGGTTACGCTTTGCATTACTTTCTTTCTTGCAATTTATTTGCACGATTTTGCGAAATCGTCGTCGAAACCGGCGAATCGCCGTGCGAATTAATTAAGGCAGTTGTTTTATTAAGTACTACGATAAGTTTTGGCACTTATAGATTTACGATTGCACTAATTACGAATGGTACCGACTGCGTTCCAAGAGAAAACGCTCTTTTTTCTACACTATGTATAATATATATGTATACTTGATATATATCAAATCTTCGCTACGTAGCGCGAGAATTAAAACTCTTGTATTTTATACCTTGCTGCATTATGGGTTTCTTGGGGACGGCATAACGATTAATATATTAATTACTCGCGCTTATAATAATATGCCCAATAATGCGCGGCTACCCAAGTAGCAAAAAAAGTATACAAAATTTTTAAACTCATTTTCAAAGATATTTTTAAAATGTTAAAATAATTGGTTAAGTCCCTTTTTATTCATTTAAAAAAAATGTTTATTTTAACGTTAATGTAATATAATATTTATTTAACGTTTATATTAAATATTAAATATTTTATTAATATTTTATTAATGAAATATTAAATATTTAATGTTAAATTAATATTTATATTACATTAACGTGAAAATAAACGTTTTTTTAATGAATAAAAAGGGACTTAACTAGTTATTTTAATATTTTTTAAGTATCTCTGAAAATGAGTTTTAAACATTTTTTATATATTTGATTACTACTTGGGTAATTAAAAGGCAGGCATTGTTCCCCGCTTTATTGCGATATTATTGTTCGAGGAATTATTGTTTTGTGTCGAGAATTTCGCTATATATAAAATTTTCACTGTACCATTTGCACATATACTACTTTACTATAAAAAACCTGAAAGTCCTTATCGCTGTATTGCAAGTAAAATAATATTAAATATGTCTCTAATGTATAAATGTATAATCGCGTGTATAGAATGGCAGTGTTTTAATTCGGAAAAATTTTCATGTTTTGTGAAATTTGTTCACTTGTGGATCACGTTTAACTGTTATATATGAGATATTGCTTTGACAAATCGCTTTAGCTAGAGTAAAGCGATGCAAAACTATCAAAACGCGTATCCCTTGAATTAATGTGTATATTATAATGTGGAAATTTGAAAAGAATTTAAAAAATCTAAAATATATATGCTCGAATTTTCAAATCGATCTTACATTATCTTTGCGATCTTTGAATTTATAAAATACGGATGAGTGTTATATCCGTTTATATGCTTGAGCAATGAAAAAATCTAAGTTTTCAATCATGCTTATAGCACATTTTTAAATACAGAAGATCAGACGAAATGCGTTTCATACATCTTTTTTGTATCATTTAGTATTTAGTTATACAAATTACATATGACAATTTAATTTAAAAATTCAATATTTATAAAATTCAGTAATATTTAATATATTATTTAATATATCCAATAGTGGACACAATTTATTTAGAGATAACATTTTTAAGAGACGGTCTTTATTAAGACAAACAAGATTAAAAACTTGATCGCATTTTGGCCTGATCTGATCTTTCTTATACAGTATTTGTTTTAATAATACATGGATTGGCACAGCGATTGTTCGAAAACACAGATGCTCATTAAAAAAACGGAAGAGAGAGTACATACATAAGTGACAGATTACTGGTAACTGTTACACGTGTTTCGTGTATAACATTTTTTGTGAACGCAAAATCTGTATAGCCTTTAAAAGAAAAGTAACTCCCTATCTTACAATTAATGTAGCAAGGCGCGTTAGCGACGTTTATTCTTCGATGTTGTTCACCTCGAGGCACGTTGTTTTTCATGGATGCAATAGTCAGATGCAAAGATCGAAAATTCCTTGCCTTCATTTGTGACATTAATAATCAACGAGGATAAAATTTCAAACGAGGCCGAAATCCGTGTGAACAGTGACGTCACAATTGTTAGGCTTATCGGCGGCTGCCATGTTCACCTCCACCAGAGTATCCACGCTGTTGATCGGGCAGCCTTTGAGGATTTTCTGCGCCGCCAGACTGGTGAACTGAACCTGCATGTCACTAAGACTGGGATAAGAGTGCAGATCCGAGCCTCGGCTCACGGTTTTCTCCAGATTCGGCTCGGAACCCTGCGGAGCCCGTTGCTGCTTTGCTGTCTCCAGATTTTCGATGTAGACGTCGTTGAAAGAGCCACCGAAACCGTCGTACGATTTCGTGGGCGACGGCGGATTCGAGGCGATGTTGTTCTTCGAGCCGGGACGCAGCAGGTTGCGATAGCTCAGCGCGTCCTTCGATAGCGACAGGCTGAGTTTGCGCGAGTTATTCATTGCGTCGTTAGTGTTCTTCGTGGTGGACAAGGCGGCAGCCTCGTGCACTAAGGCGTTCTTGTCGACGTTGTTGGTGGAGCCATCGATCAAATGAGCCTGACTATTGTTCAGGCGATTCGTCAATTTCAACTTGTTAGGCACTTCCTCCTCGAGCTTCGGCTTATTCTCCTTGTCAGATTCCGATAGTAGAAGACTCGTTTTGAGTTCCTTCGATGTATAGAGCGACGACGGACGCTCGGCCTTGACCGAGCATTTGTTCAACTTCTCGTCATCTAGCTTCGATTTGAAGAGCTTCTCATCGTCCACCCGAGTCTTGTAAGCCTTCTCGGCCACCAGTTCTCTCTCTTGCTTTTCCTTGCAATCGATTACTTCCTTCTCGGCAATCTTCGTCTTTACCGTGCCATTCTCGAAGGTGATCACGGACCTCATCGGCGAGTTGTTTTGTTGAACGTAGATCTTCGTGCCAGGCGAGCCGGAAATGGTCGTCGTGCTGGTTGTGTTAGAAGCCAGCGTCACGCTATTCTGTATCGTCCGTTGCTCCTGCGACGACGGGCTCAGATTAGTGGACACCTGAAGAGTTATCGAGTTCTGCGCCTCTTGGAGAGGAGTCAGCGAACCTTGCTGAACGACTTTGAGCGGTGATGATTTCGTCGACAACGTGGCCGTTTTCAATGGTGAACAAGTCAGCTTCGTGCTAGATACTGACTTGCCACTAGAGTGAGACGAGTGACCCGATGAGGTTTTTTGTAATACCTTGAAACAATAAACCTTTCATTATTACAGATAAAACAAAAAATTAAAAAATTAAAATTACAAAGATTAATCATTTAACTTTTACCTAGAAAGAATAAAATTTTATATAATATTGCAAGATTTCCATTTTTTTTAAATAAGTGATATATAATATATACACTGAGAGAATTTTCTCTTAGAATTTACCTTGAAAATCATGGTAATCGTGGGACAACATGGTATGGGAAGAATTTTATGAGAATTTCTCTGATTAATATTTATATAATAATATCTATCACAATAAAACATGTTTGATTAATTTTACTAAACTGCATAGTAAACATATTTTATATTCTATTGTAATAGATATTATTATTTTTATTGTGATAAATATTAATCAGAGAAATTCTCATAAAATTCTTTCCATACGATATTGTCCCACGATTACCATGATTTTCAGGGTAAATTCTAAGAGAAAATTCTCTCTGTGTATTATTTATATATTACTATATATTTATATATATTATGTATTATATATTATTATATATATAATTTTTTTCAAAGAAAGATATATACGCGAAAATATATTGTTTTATATAAATATTTATAACAAAATATTAATTTATATTTATACCTTATGTTGTGGAGAGCCGTTAGCCGATTTACTGCCGCCGTTGCTAAAGTCGTGACTCGGTCTTCTAGAGTTGGATTGCCTAGTGTTGGGCCTGCCCAACGTGGTTGTTTTAGCCGGACTCGCGTTCATCGTTCTAACCGAACCCGAGCTGCCGCCGCTTCTACTAGGCGATGAGTTGGTCGAATTTTTATCGTTTTGCGCTTGATTACGTGCTTGATAGGTCTCCTGATTAGTTGTGCTAGTCGGTAAAACGGATGCTCTGGACGTGCATCTGCTCAGACTGGAACACTTGGATCTCGGTAGAGTAGAACACGGTGACCGATGCCTTCGAGAGCTCCTTGGCGTCGAGTTGGCCAACAAGCTCGAGGAGTCACCGCTGGGTTGACGTCGATGTCGCCTCGGCAAAGTGGCTGATCGCATCGAGCTCGAATCGTCCCACACTTGAAAACTGGCTTGCGACTGGTCGAGACCTTCCATCATCTGAAAATAGATTTATTCGATCGATGTCATTTCTTTAAAATTCTTGGGAATCATTCGTTTCCAATTCAATCCTGGCAATTATTCACTTCTAATTTAATTTCAACTAAACCATTTGCTATCTTCAATATTATCAAATTTCCAAGTTCGTTGTTATTAATAGCTTATTATTAGAATATATTGTCGCATCAAGATTTTTTATTAACTGTCTGGGGGAACCGGTTAATTAGCCTCGCGGCGTTAGAGAAGTACTATGTAAGAAGTTTTATTTCACTAGTTCTTGTCAAGGAATATACTTGTATGCGACTTACCGAAGGGCTGGCGGCCCTTGTCTGCGTGGCAACGCTGTGCAAATGCACAACACGCGGATTAAACCACTCGGTGGGGGGATACTGAGCACTGAAAGTGCCCATTAACGGTGTGCCCTTCCTCCGTGTGCTCCGCCGAAAGAGCCTGGAGAGCAGGCCTATTTTCTCTGAAAAAATCCCAGAAAAGCCTTGAAGAAGGGATTTGGATTTGTTGCGCTTCATTAGAAGATAACGAGGATCAAGGAAGGGTTTGCCAGCTACAGGGTGACTAAAAAGCTTTGATTTCGGTTATTATATTATACGATCTATACACATGAAACACTTTCATAATACCTTGTTCGTAATTATTTCACTATATCGGAATGATTATTAGTCGCAAAGAAATTTAATAAAAAATCGTCCAAGGCATAATGCAACGAATAAAAGTCTATCTTGCGAATTGATTTAACGGCATATTGCTTGAATATATATACATATATATATTTAATTACATATATACAAAGCAAAACTCTGTCTTTGAAAAAAAGCAATTTTATATGCGATTAATTTAAAAAAGCATTTTTAAATCGATTCACTTATAATTTAAAGCAGTCACCCATCACCACGCAATCCCTTCCTCGATCAGACTTACTGGTTGGACTGTGAGGCGCGCTATCCGTGCTGGCGTATTCCGCGCTGGAAGACGTATCGCTCCTTTCGGGTCTTCGCGGCAGGGACCGCGAACTTCCGCTTCTGTGCAAACGTCTGGCCGAGCCCCAGAGCCGTAACGAATGTCGCCTCTCGAGACGGCCGGGCATCGACCGACACCTGGCGAACAGGACCTTGTCGTTTGGATTTCCTGAAGTAAAGATAATCCAAATTATTTCTAACGAATGTAAAAAAGAAAACATTATATATTATCATGATATTATTACAACATAAAGGAAATAAAACGATAAGTAATGTTCAATTCGAGAAGAATGATTTTTATATTTTTTAAATTTAGTTGTCTTTATCTTATACATTCTTTAGACATCATAACATTTAAATAAAATATGAATATTCGTAAAAATACATCGGAAAAACGTCGCGTTAGATGGAGATCGACACCTTCGCGTCTCACGCAAATATCAGAACGGCGAGACGACGCGTTGCTTCGGCTAAAAGGGTTAATATAAAGAGCGAGGTACGCTCGCGATTGCTGCGCAACTACGTTCTCAAAAAAAGAAAAAAAGGAAGGAGGGGGGAGAAAAAGAAAAAAAAACAAAAAGCGGAATACCCTCATTCCTGAGAGTTTCATCTTGGTACATAGCCACGGGCGATACGCCGACGTACCGGCCGACGACGAGTGGGTTACCAGCGTGAGAATCAGCCGAGAAACGAGTAAGAGAAAAGTAGGAAGATTATATACGTGTGGTCCTCTGTCTTCCCTTCTTCACCCCGCGTGATGTCGACAGCGTATGTAACGGTAGACAATGTCGTGACCAATAGCTAATATATCGGTTGCGTTAAACGCTTTCCAGGCATATCGTCGGTTTCTCTATCTCGTTACCTCTCTCTCTTTCTCTCCCTATCTCAAACGTGTGCCGTGCCGAGAGATGCTGGTGATTCTATTTTCCGCGTACAGACACTCGATGCACATAAAAAAAAGAACATATGAATCGCCGCAAGAAATTTCCGCATACCCCGTTTTGATATAAATAACTCGACATATCGCGAGACGCAAAAGCTTTTTATCAAAGATAATTAAAGAAAAAGCGCATAAGTAGCTCGTTGGATTCGCATCGCGCTAATCAGAGTTACAATTGTATCGCGATTTTTTTTTTTGTTATGTAATCAAAGATCGGCTCGGGATCGCGCAACGTTTCTTCGATACGAATCGTTGAGAGCAGAGAGATGGAGAATAAGAAACGTGGATATATATGCGAGAGAACGAATGCGATTCTATCTCCCGGGATTTCCGCGAACGTGGCGAAAAAAGCGAAATTAAGATAGCACGCCGATTTTTCGTACGCGGTTGCGAGAGGAATTGACGATCTTCCGGCGACGGGGACTGTGATGCGTGGCTACCAAGGACGACAACAACATAAACGCTCTCCCGACCCGTCCGTCGAGTCGCGACGAGAAAAAGACCTCGGAGAGTGAGCAGCTAGTGGACTGCTCTCCTCCTGGACACAATCGGAACGTTTCCCGAACACGTGCCGAACGAGTTTGCCCGGACCGACCGACCGGTCTGCCGGTGCGAGCGAATTCCTCGTCGCGAGTTTACGAGGGCTCCGACTTCCTGTGCATCCTTGCACCGTGAGAGACACGGCGAAAGCGATCTTCTCTTTAGACTTTGGTCTCGACCGCACACGCGTTTATTTGTCCACCTTTTATGCGCGTCATCGCGAAAATTACACAAGATGTTATAAGTGTGCAGGCAAATATATACATATATGTCTGTACATTTTATGCTGGTCTGCGAAATATTTATGATTTCTTGTCTATAACTACTTAGTCTATATTACAAGAAATAATTTCTGTAACAAAAATTTCTCCATCCTATCGCGCTAAATTTAATATTTTCCTGAAACATAATTTTGATCGTAATGTACGTTCATATACTATGAACCGTGAAAAATGTTATCGAAGCGTTTAATTCGCTTAAGATCGACAACGTTATAAGTTTACAATTAATGATCGCGATTGATATCGCGAGATACGGTGATTCAAACGGGAAAACTTTCCCTCGCGGATAAGTCTCACGCACCGCAGGAGACAACGGGAGATACGCGACACTCTAATAAGACGCAGAGAACTCCGCGACTATTACTGAATGAAGACGAAAGCACGTTAATCACGTCGTCACTCGACACTCTCTTTCACATACATGCTATACAGTGTGTGTGAAACTGGCGTCTAATTTCGTGGAAATTCATAAATAATTAAGAGTTCTGGCTTTATTTTCAACAATTCTAGACTTCTTAATAATTTAAACAAATATTAGTTCTGACCATTAAAGCAACGAAAATGCCTTGGGATAAACTGAGACACCAACTTCAGCGTCTCACCTTGTCCTACGGCATTTTCCTTATCAGTAATTATCAGGATTAAAAAAATTTATAATTTTTCTACATGAGTTCTAAAAAGAGTTCTGCCTTCTAAAAGCAAAAAAAAATATTAATTAAGCTAAAATAAATTGCTCTAATATATGTATGTATTTTATTTGTTATTACAGGTTCTCGCAGTCAAACTTGCATGCAGCTTATCAGCAATAATACCTGTATCGAACGGATCGTTGTTTCGTGTTTTCGATTATAGTTTCCGCATCGTTTTTTCTCATTGCAAGTGCAATGTACGCGAAATACGCGTGTGTCTCACGCGTCGCGTCGGGAGTGCCGTGTAAAGTTTCGCGAGTGTCGTGAGTGCTCAGTGCTACGAAGGACCAAGAGAGGAGGAGGAGGCCCGGGGAGGCATCAAGCGACAGTAGGGCAACTGTGAGGTATGCAAAACGAAAATTTAAAAAATACACACACGCACACACATGCATATACATAATTTAAATATGCATATACATAATTTGAATATTTGGTTTTCAGATCAATGCTGTGTACTACAACTCCGCTATTGCACGTATCGGTGAGTGAGAAATTTGTTTATTTGATAACATTTCTATAGCGGTAATGGGGATATATGAAGCTGGCATCTCATTAGCAATCTAATTTCGCGCGATTTTACATTTCGTAGCTAAAATAAATGGCGAAAAAAAAATTTAAATAATTTTCTTTAAAAGTCTTTATCGCGGCGCAAATTATACACGAACCATTAGCGGTTTTTTGAACTTTGTCTCTCGAGAGAACGATTCGCGAGATGACGTCAGGTTCAGAAAATAATCAACGTGAGAGTCGTCTTACCTCCGCAAATAACGTCCGCCAAGTTTGTCTGTACGGCCTGATGCGTAACATCGCCGTCTCGCAGAGTGAGCATCTCGCCGTGTACGAGTGCCACTGCTTCGTCGTTGCTCATCAACATGCTACCCTGACCTCTAGACCCGTTCACGTCCCTGGAACACCGCCTAGAGCTACCGGAGTCGCGTCTAAGCCTCTTGGTCTCCGGCGTTACGACGAAGTAACCCTGAGACGTGTGATAGATCTTTCGTTCTTGCATGAGCTTGGCTAGCGCGTCGTAAACGAGTTCTCGGCTGGGCCTCTGCATGGCTGGGAAGGCGTTTCTAAGGGCTGATCTGAGGGTGTCCAAGGTCGCCGCTTGCCTCTGGGAAGTCAACTCCAGAATGGCCCAGCACAGAGCCTCTGGCAGCGGCGTGAACTGACCTTGAGAAACTGGAGCCACCAGACAGTCCTCTATATCACCTGTAAAATAATAGATGTACAAAATTAGCATTCGATATAGCCGAGGCCGCGTTATTTTTCTAGGAATTAATTAAACGGCAAATTATCATCGCCCGTGTCTTACGTAATTTACTTTATGCTTCAATATAAATTTTGCGCCATTATGGTCCCGCGTACGTCATATATTTTACGACCGTCCGTCATATATTAGCTCCCTCGGGGATAAAATGAACGATGCGACGACGACGTTATTTTATATTTTCCATTTATTTATATAGTCGTCGCAATAACCTCCTATTTGTCTTATCATATAATCGCGTAATTTTATTTTCAAGGCTGGAACGTAATAGCTACTTAAATCCAATGACATTGCATTCATGTTGAAATTTTTTCAACTCGACCTCTCGCTTTTCATACGTGCACCGATTTCAAAGTACATCTCTTTAGGAAATACACACGGCGATGAAAGAGTCATGTTGAATTTTATGCTGCACTCGTGATCGCATGGATCACGGATTTCATGGGCGGAAGAAAAATATTCCAATTTACAAGCTAACTCGGATTCCTACAGCGAATAAAGTCAAAGAACAAACGCGATCGGTGAATATGAAAAAGACGGTGAATTTATTAGCCCCGAGACGGTCGTGGCTCGGATATAGAAGAATCGAAATCCTTATTCTTCCAGTCACGTTTTACGGTAACCTGGCGACACCGCGACTGCGTGCTCTTCTACATCTGGTTCACGCCCACAAAAAGAATATGGATTATTCTAAACCTGGGCAAGACCCCGAAATTCTCCGCGAGGCCCGTACTTGGTTCGACGTGCGACGAATTTCTTATGTCCCTTTCGATGTCGATACCGAGAAAATCAATGGATGTCAACGATGCGAAACGCGTGACATTTCTCTATATCGCGATAATATTATAATAATATATAATAATATACATTAATATATATATTAATATTTTTATTAATAAATTAATATATTAATATAATAAGATATTTTTTATAATTCTAATGAAAAGCCTTATACGTATAGCATTATATTTAGAAAATTATTTGCTTCATTAACAACTTATAATCAAGGTTCTCAAAGATAGAAAAATTTGGGAAATTTAAAGTGCTGGAAAATCGATTTTGTATATCGATGTCGACATAAAACATATAGGGAGATCTTTCTTAGATTCGCTAAAATATTTTAATCAACGTAGTCACGCGAAATGTCCATCAATAAAACTCAACAATGCATTCGCGAAGCCACTTGCTACGCCGATCGCGTATAATTAAAGGTTTCAGCCGACAGAGGAACTCTATTTGAAGTTCGTGCAATCGCGGGCCCGCCTTCTCTGCAGGCGCAACTCTACAATTTCCCTGCACGTCTGTCAACGGTTGCCTTTGTTGTTCGCGAACAGGACAAGGGAAAGAGCAGGTCTCCAATTACGCGTGTAACTAACGTGTAGAAAACGCCCGCTTCGCGAGCTCCCGTTAAACAATTGCCGTAAATAGGCCGAATAAGTCCGCCTTCTCTCCTAGTCCTCCTTTGCTCCTATTCTTTCAGCTTTACACCGACAGGTCGAGATATCTCGCTGTCCATTTCTACGTCTACGTCTTGACGCTTGATACACGCGTTCCATAAAAGCCGGGTCATACGCAAAAGGCATATTAGTCTCGACAATGTGCCTCTACTTTTCAGTTGAATTATTCTCACGCTCAATGCTCATTGAAAATGAGCTGAAAGTGTCTATTTAGACTTCGATTACGTATCACGACCATTTTTCGTCTTGGCGAAATTATTCTCACGCTCGACGTTCATCCGTCTACAATTTAGTTAATGGAATATAAAATATCCTCATTCATTCACAAGATATATTTCTAATCGCTTGTTACGTGATTTCGTTATCTCTTTTATTAATCGCAAATTAGCAAAATTTTCATGTTAACTATTTCAACCTCGTATTACATCTCTCTCCTCAAACACACACACATACATACATCGGTTGTCGGAATAGACGGTATCTATAAATGCTGGAAGCAGTCACAGTTTAGGTTTCATTCGCGCGCGAGATTTTATTCCCTGCGAACAAGCGGCATTAAGAAAAAATTGTACCGAGAGATCGCGAAGAAAACGAACCATGTACCACGGTTGCACAATTTTCAAGGAGCTTTGTCGACGACGGACGGAAAGACGGACGTCGGAGCGAGGCCAGCGGGATCGTGGAACCCGATACACGTCTCTGGGGCGTGGATGCTGGGCTCGCGCTCCTCGTCGTGAGAATCTCATCTCGAACGTGTCCCCCGAACGTGTTCTCCGCGCGTGTATCTACGTTATCTGGCACGCATTATCAGCGTGTGCTCCGAATTCGAGAGCTCGACCGGCGAATTCTTCTTTGCGAGAGACTTTCGCCCAATAAATTGGCGAGATTTTACTTCCTTTTTTTATACACCCTTTTCTCAGAAAGTATATATCTCTTTTATGGTTAAGTGACACCAATTTATTCGAAACGATCAAACGTCTTTTCTAGAGCGCGGCTTAATCTCTCTCTCTCTCTCTCTCTCTCTAACTCGTTTTAACTCGCTCTGGATTAAACCGGCGAAGCGTATTCGCGCAATTTCAGACGTACATACACAACGAACATCGACAATTAGATACGCGTCATAAACTTTCCGGAAAGCGTTCTGCATGCGTCAAACCGTTCCGCTCCTCGTTTTTGTTTCAGTGCTACGCGGCGCCGCGATATAAGGCCGCAACCGCCGCGAGATCGAGACGGACAATTTATGGCCGATGGACATTTACCACCCAACTAGCGGCCCTGTGTAAATGGCCATTAACGGTTTATTCTTATTTTTCATTAGGATGCTTTATAACCCGTCTGTATGTGCCTATGGGTAGAATTTAAAAGAACCGATCTCTCGCAGTGACGGCTGTTTCGATCTCTGCGTCGTCTCGCGCGCGCGGCTTTCTCTCGATCGAACATCTCGAGATACCTGCAACGTCATTTTCTTATGTATAAAGCCGCTCTTATTATCGCGGTACGCAAAGTGCTCTAAATAGAATCAAATAACTAGATCGTGTTCGTCTTTGTACTGTGTTTAGTTTCTCGTTTTTATCGCGCGCGAGCTAAAAAGAAAAAGGAAATTCGCGGTTCGCACAAAATGCACCCGCGATGCACTATGCGATGCATGAACCTCTAGCAGCGCCGACGACACCGATTCGGAGAACAGTAGAGATACGCCAAGCCGAGCACACCTGCCGACCTGCGGCGACCCTGTGAAAGGCTATTATTAGCAGCCTGCACCTTTCTATCATTCCACGAGACTTTATTATAATACTACTTCTTCGCGCTGCCCACGTAGACAGCATTCGTTTGGCGTCTCGAAGTAAAAGGTGGTAGTGCCGGGGCTGGCATTCGGTCGATTCGCGCCCACGTGAAAAATATATCGCGAAAATATCACCGCGGGTAGAATAGAAAGACCGCGGAGAGAGACAAGAGACGGAGGCTATGCCGCCGGAGAGAACGACGACTTCTCGAGCCGTTTCTCGAAACGGCGCGCGGCGCGATCACTTCCGGTACTGTACACGCTGCATATATACCCTTATCGCTGTGATCCATCGTGTTGGTCGGTCGACCCCCGCCGCCTTTATGGCCGCGCTCATGGGAAATGGCAAAGACCACTCGAGGAATCACCTCATCGTAACAAGACGACCTTTGGAGTCGCGTATATTCTCTCTCCTCTCGAGAGTCGGCGACTTCTCTCAGTCGTCTGATTATATGTAAATTCTTAAGACAGCACTACTTTATACCGCCGGCTATATATCGATCATGCGATTTATTCTCTCTCCCATTTGTTTACCTTACAGCGGCCTTGTTTTGTCGGATTGTTACGACAGCGCGTGCGAGAGCAAATACGGAAGTTATACATTAGATTAATCATACGTTAGATTGTTGATTACATAGTATATGGCGCTGATAGCATAAGCGAAAGCTATTTTACTCTTTCATGTACTATATATTTATCCAGGAGGTTGAATAAGCTCGAATAAGAAATTTTACTCTCTATATGGAGAACCATGTGTTTCCATAAATAAAATTCATTAAAATTAACGCGAGTTTAATTGATTTAATTAATTTTTTTACTAGTCTTTACATAAATGATAAGTTAATTAACTTAAGAGTCAATTTCCATCAACATTTGATTATCTCTAATCGTAAATTAAATAATTCTCTTTCTCTTTCTAGAACGTTGATTATAAATAAACGGATAATTTATAATTAAATATGAATAGTGCGAAACAACTTTACGAGAAGCTATCGATAGTGAAATTCTCAAGTGCATAAGAATAAAATGTATGAAAGAATGTACAATGCAATCCTCTCGAATAAGGCGTGGTTGGTTGGTAGCACCTTTATTACACGCACAGAGATCTTTCGTTTGTGCCTATCAAATTTATGCGTTCCCGTCAGCAGTCAATAATCCCGAATTGTTAACCGACTGTTTTGTTATCTGTGACACAGAATGCGAACGCAGTTATATAAGAGACTCGAGTCAATTATAAACAAGTATCGATACAGACAGCGCAGCATGCTGCTGTTCCATTGACGGAAATAAATTTTTCCATTTGAAAACATTACGCACCACGAATTGTATCCCGTCGTGACACGAGAAGCAAGTCGATATCAAATGGAGCACTCATTAAATTCAAACGCGCGAGCCCGATGTAACACGAATGTAACTGCTCGCCGTGATCGTTCCCGAGTATATACACGTAACATCAGTCGCAGAACACGATCCGGAACATTGAACATACATTGCACATACGGCGTGTCACGTTGTTCAGAAAATTAAGTCGTACAAGGTATCCATTCTGTATCTGGCGATGATACGAATCTCGGCGTTATTATTTTCGAATGACACTTTGCAGCGTGTAAACTTACTTAGGGGGGCTAAACCTTCGAGCGACCAACAAGTCACGAATAATCGCGCTCATAATTTTCTTAAAGAGTTATCGAATCCGGGTCGCGATAGTGTTGCTCAGCACTCGATTACGTACAGTGACGAACACTCTGTGTCCGTAAATGATTTTTGCCTAAGGCCAACTCGATCGATGATCGCTGAGATATCGCGTAAAATATCCGGTCTACGAACCAGAAACACCGTTAAACGATTAATGTCACATAGAATATTAATATACGCGTCTTGAAATATAAAAATTAATTTTTTTACGAAGATATATTAGAAAAAAAAATTTTTTTTTTTTTTTTAAATTAAAATCAGACTTTTTTCAATTGAATTCTGGAATATACGAATATTTCCAATTTTTAGGCAAAATTGAGCAAAATGATTCATTATATCGAGTGCGAAAAATTCATCATTAAATATTCATTCTACACACACAACGTAAGAAAATATACGTTATTATATTTTATAAAAGTTTTTATATTGGAGAAAGAATAAAGGAAATAAAAAAAATTACAGTGACAAACGCGTAGAATTCTTCATAATCTTCGATTTTGTACATAATGCATATCGTTCTTTAACTTAAATTCGAATAAGCTAATAAAGTAAAAAAAAAATCTTTTTCGATAATTGTTCAAGCAATTTTTACATCAACAAAAATTTTAATTAAAAATTTGATATTTAAAAAAAATGTACTCACACTTTTGTACGAAATCACATGGGCAGCGATAGATGCGAGAAGTTCGACCGAGTATTTGCTTTTCGCGGGATCCATTTTTCACTAATATGCATTTTACACCACGCACACGCCTACAACCTGCATGTGGTGTCACGGGCTGCGAATTCTTACGATCCTACGCAGGTGATGAGTGACGACATATCGCGCCGACAACGCAATATACATGCACATTTAACTGCCGCCTTAAATAAAGCTCTCGAGAGCTCGGAAGCGTGTCCTTAATCATCCAACGAAACGTCGTCGTAAAGTGTTCGTAAAGTCATCTCGGATTATTAACAAGAAATATAAGTTTTTATATTATCTGAATCTCGGACATATCATACATATGTATATATGTACACACCGAAAAGTTCGCGCGTATTATTATGCGCTATCATTCGATATAAGAAACAGAGAGCTTATACGGACTTTCTCTAGTCTCTCGCGCATCCATCGAATATAAGCCGTTTACTTCTGCGAGGAGGCACACACGAGTGTACACACGGATGCTGTCCGATGCTTCTAGAAGTACGCAAATACGCGATGCATACGCATACATTATCGGAGACAATACAGCCAAGTTATTACACGAGGCTATATTAATCGTGTCGCAAGGTATGCAAAAAAAAATCGCGGTTCTATTGTGTCATCGCGCATATGATATAGATTGCGGTCAAGCGTTTTCGCTCGTCAGGCCAAGGTGAGCCATTATGTCAGGAAATTCATTTTTACATCGTGCCATTTGCGAATAATGCGAATAACTTTGGCTGCGTCCTCATTAGCGGAATCGAAATTATCGATTTTAATTTTCTCCCATTTATTCTAGAATATTTCGATAGGTTTATTTTATATAGGAAACGAGTTCTTATTTTGCATCTTAAATACGTAATAAACGAACAATTTATCACTTCGAAATTTAAAAGAGGAGCTCTTTCGGTAGCGTTATAAATTAAATAATTTAAAAAGAAATAATTTGACTGTATCTGGCTGCATTCTTATTAGCGGAATCGAAATTTTCGATTTTAATTTTCTCACATTTATGGATTTTAGAGTATTTCGACAGATTTACTTTATATAGGAAATGAGTTCTTATTTTGCATCTTAAATAAGTAATAAACGAACAATTTATCACTTTGAAATTTAAAAGAGGAGCTCTTTCGGTAGCGTTATAAATTAAATAATTTAAAAAGAAATAATTTGACTGTATCTGGCTGTTTTCTTATTAGCAAAATCGAAAATTTTGATTTTAATTTTCTCACAGTTATCGATTCTAGAATATCTCGATAAGTTTACTTTACATAGGAAATGAGCTCTTATATTTTGCATCTTAAATAATCTTTTAATTAAACAAACAGTTTATCACTTTGAGATTAAAAAGAGGAGCTCTTTCGGCAGCGTTATAAATTAAATAATTTAAAAAGAAATAATTTGACTGTATCTGGCTGCATTCTTATTAGCGGAATCGAAATTTTCGATTTTAATTTTCTCACATTTATGGATTTTAGAGTATTTCGACAGATTTACTTTATATAGGAAATGAGTTCTTATTTTGCATCTTAAATAAGTAATAAACGAACAATTTATCACTTTGAAATTTAAAAGAGGAGCTCTTTCGGTAGCGTTATAAATTAAATAATTTAAAAAGAAATAATTTGACTGTATCTGGCTGTTTTCTTATTAGCAAAATCGAAAATTTTGATTTTAATTTTCTCACAGTTATCGATTCTAGAATATCTCGATAGGTTTACTTTACATAGGAAATGAGCTCTTATATTTTGCATCTTAAATAATCTTTTAATTAAACAAACAGTTTATCACTTTGAGATTAAAAAGAGGAGCTTTTTCGGCAGCGTTATAAATTAAGTAATTTAAAAACAGATAATCTAACTGTACATGTTTGAAGTACCCAAGTCAAGATTGAAAATTCAGATCGAAAAAAAAAACAGCAAAATTCGATTCGGAATATGCTCCCGTGGAGTATCTATCGCGAACGCATCGCGCGGAACGTCATCGTGACACGCGGCCGCTTTCCATCCCGATGCTTCCTTCTCGTGTCCGCGATGCGCACTGTACATCTCTGTCGTGCCACATACTCGTATTACAGCTGTCTTATAGCGTATCAAAAGGACCGGTGTGTAACAATGCCGGGACACTTTAATCCTCCGTCGTCGAGAGAACCGCAACCGAAAGAAGGGAGGGAATCGTACCTGAGGAGAAGGCGCGCGCTCGTGCTTATCCGGGATTTTTTGCGCGAATCCCCCGTTACGGTGATATTAAATTTCGTTGGGATCGCCAACGGCGGCGGCACAGAGAGAGAAAGAGACGATTAGATCGCGCTCGGATTAAAATCCGACCTCGCGGGTCGTGCGATTTTTCGTTCGCCGGAAAGACGATATAAGCCGAGGCCATGAGAATCGACTCGTAGCCTCGATTCCGCCGTTCGATTCCGCTGCTGCATCATGCGCAGCAGCCCGATACCATTCGTTCTCTTCGCGATAAGGGCGCAGTCGTCCGCGCTCGTTCTCGCGTCTGACATGAGCCATTTTGCAACTACGATTATTATTACGGGGCCCCCGACGTGCCCGCCAATTTCACTGTAATTGGACAGTATCTTATTATTCTGATTTTAATACAGTTATTCTGAAACGTAATCTTTTATCGCTAATATCTTATCACCTTATCTGCATTGCTTACCGATTGTTGTAGTATATGATATATTTTTGTTCTTTCTCTTAATATCGATTTTACTGGTATAGTGACTTAATTTTTTTTGTATGCGATTTTTAATGTATAATATTATTATATACAAGGTTTGAGATTTTCGTTGCCTCATCGCCGATCACGATCGATAATGCCGTAGTTTAATTGAGACCGAAAGAGATATCGCGGCCCTCGAGTATATATATCCAAGCAATAAATTACACATCGTGCTCGTTGTACTGATCGATTTCAGGCGGCGTAATTTTAGTGATAATTAGGAAGATTTTCGACACGATGAAACATTGCACCGTGCTCGGGAATAAACTATCTTCGACCCGCCACTCCCAATCAGGAAAGTTTTAATAATCTTCTTGCCTGTTCTTTCTCTCAGACGAGTTGTGTAAGATTGAAAGATCACTAGTACGTTACCACGTATATTCTAATGTTATCCAGATTGAATTATTAAATTTTGCTCATGGTACATGATCAATATTATTATAGCTATAGTAATCATTCTCAAAAATCATTTTAAGAAATAGCTATGTATGAAAAATGAAATATTCAAATAATATGAATTCGAATAATTATACACTTTTTACAAAAATATCAAGTTTCGAATTAAAATTTTCATTGATGTAAAAAACTGCTTGAAAAATTATCGAGAAAGAAATTTTTTCATTAGCTTAATATACCAGTTTGCTGAAGAACGTTATGCACCGTGTGCAAAATCGAAGATTATAAAGGATTCTATACGTTTGCCACAGCAATTTCTTGTTAAGATAGATCGTAAGGTCACACGGAAGCGATGTACGTATTTATCTATGCGGAGGCGAATGTGATCGCTTAACGCTATCGAGGTCAACGGAGCACACAGGTGAAATGTCATGAGGGTTTGCCAATGATGAAATTCGCTAACCCGAGATTAGGCGACTGCAAATATGTACAAATATGTACAACGATAAATGTGCGTAAAAAAGCGATATTAACGGTTAGGCATCGCTAATCCGATCTCGTTTAATTGCGTCGTTAATTCATCCTTCAACTATTTTCTCAGGCAGTTAGTTAATATCCCCTGATAGAGGTTAAAAGTAAATAAGCGAAATCGATGAATCATGCAACCGATACATTATTAAAGTCATCATAAAAAAAAAGAAGAAAAGATCTCCCAGAAAAAGAAGTTCGCAAAAAAATGTTTCTTTCACGAAGCGAATCGCCGCGGCTTCGACTAAAGATCACCGCCTATATCCTTTTAAAGTATACTGATTATATGTTGGGAAATTTTTTTCTTCTCTTGTAAATTAAAACCGGCGTCTTCAATATCGTGCGAAAGAATGGGCGATGACCGACGGTGTCATCAATCACGCCAAAAGATATATCCGCGGATTATTATTGTGTGTACCCCCTTGACATTAACCTACATACGAGAAATAATGCGACTTACGTTTGCAGAGGCCAACATTTTACAAACGCAGCACCACGCCTTTCGTTGTCTCTATGGACAGGCGGTACACGCCTTTGTAATTATGTCGCTCGTAGTTGGTCGCACCTAAGAAATTATCGTCACACGTTGTATATTGCCCAGTCGAACAAAGCGAACCGCCGAATCGGTGTCGACGAAAAGTCTCTTGTAAATAGCAAACGTGATTCTCCAACTCTATCGTAATTAACTTTTCAACATCCTATCTAATTGTCTAATGAAAAGTTTTAAAACATATGATTCCCGCGAGATACGACTTTTAGTGTCGCTCGGCTTTCAATCGAATTCCAGAAGGTCTGAAATTGCGTTCATTCCGCGAACGAATGCAGACACTCCCGATACCGACATCGGGATCAATAATATCCATTCGATCCAGGTGTTTATCCGATGAACTAAATATAAACCGCATATACGCACCCTATATTAATGCCAATAATCCGTTGCGAAATTTATTTTACTACCCATCGTCGCGTCTCTTTAATGCTGCTGATACGCTGCTGCGCGATCCTAGATTTTTCTTTCCACCCGTAATCCCGTGCTATATAATATATTCTACCCGTCTAATTTTTCACCGTTTCTGTCGCATTAAATCGCGCAATAAATGGAAGCGAGCTGTTTAATCCGCGCATCCTTGAGATGACTGTTTGGCTTCGCACACCGTTCCGATACATTTCTCACGACATAGTTATGAAATTGATGTAAAATAAATTGATGTAAAATGAAAGGAGTATACAAGTAGTAAAGTAGAAAAGTAGGATATTTAGAATACTTCTTTTTAGGAGAAAAGCCGGTGCAAGCATAAACATTTCAAGATAAAAAAAAAAAAATAATTCGCTCCAATCTGCAAAGAGTTTTGCGACACCGATTTGTCCCGATACTTTATTACATCGCATGTATAGTGTTTGTTTCACCGTCGTAATACCGTGTCGTCATAATAGATTAGTCGTAATGAACCTACGGCCGCGTTTCACCCGAAGAAACCCGTTTTCCTTAACGGCTACTAACAATAGCAACGCGATCGTATACCCACGCGAAAAATTAACAACGCGAATGACCACGCGATATATCCAACGCGTTATATGTCGTAAAAGATATCTTCGTGCCTATTTTCGGAGGATATCCGCATGCATGCCACTGCCGGAGGAAACCGGTTAAAAACCGTCCATGTGTGATAAACATTCGCAACTTTCATAGCCATTTCAGGAAATATCAACGCGGTCCGACCGCGTTGCAATTTGCATCTAAAAAGCATTATTAGAATATGCCCAACGACCGGAGAGAATGTTTTCTCTCTTTCGTAAATATAAAAGTATTATGTTTTATACTTTTATACTTTTGCATCTTCGCAAATTCACCTCGGTTCAATTCTAATCAAACTTCTACGAAATGGAATCGCGCGATTGAGATGCAACGAGGGATATGTAATCCTCTTCCCCGGCGGTGAATTTATGCCGTCGTTCTGCAAACGACATCTTACAATGCCAGCTCATATCCTTTATTATCGATCGACAATGTGTCGCATTTGCGGCTGACATCTCGACGATTTCCCTACTTATTTTCTCGAAGCGAATCGTGCCAGACGAGCAGCACTTTGGTGCCGCGATTCGCGCGCGATTATTACTTATACGTCTGCCTCTCGACGATCGACGTATCAAAGTATCGGAGAAAGGGAATATACATTTTCTCGTTTATATACATTGAGGGTGCCGGGCTGCGGAAGAAAAAGAGAGCAAGATGAGATATACTCGTGCGGAAGAAAGAGAGAGAGAGAGAGAGAGAGAGAGAGAGAGAGAGAGAGAGTTCTCCGGAACGGTCCAGTTCTCATGGATAGTTGAACGTGGCATAAGACTCTGCTCGACTTCGCTAAAGCTATTTCTTATTCATAAGCTTCCAGCGGCTCTACAGGGTGTTTCAACCTCTTCCCGTGCAAATTACTCCGATATTTTCAGATGCGAGATGGAATTATTTTTTCGAAATTTTTTTATTAAATTTTTCTGCGTTCATATTTTGTTAAGATATTTGTCTTATTATTTTATCATTTTTATTCTCGTAAATTATGACAAGAAGATATGGGTATACGGAAAGAGTTGGAACACCTTGTAGTTTCTACAGTTCGAGTTAACGTTCGGCGATACTAACTCGCATTACTGCGGCAAAACGCCATAAATTTTGCTCGTATATATATATATATACATAGAATCACGAGTCCCAGAAGAGACTCATTCTTCGCGAATCTACTCTCTCTCTTTTTCTCTCTATCTCTGCGTTTAAAACCGATGTTCTTCAACCTGTTATGCCACATACCACGGTGTAGCTAGCGCAAGCTTATTCCAAATGTCTCGCTATATAGATATCTCGATCGTGCGGCTGGCGAATGAAGATAAAGTCCTCGCAACAAATTTAAGACGGACTGGATACTACCGCGAAAGTGTATTATGCAAAAGAATTATTTCGCGCATAAATACATAAGATGTTTTTGAATTTTATCGGAATTTTAAATGGCTCGTAATTTTCTCAGGGGATGCTGCGCGTTTTCACCGATAAGCCTTGTTTAATCTCAGAAAGATTAATGATGGTAATTTATATAATTAAGAAGACGGTTCGCGTGAAAATGAAACGCCTGATTTTATTTCCGATTATGTTTTCTCTCTATGCCTAACCATATTTAATGCGCAGAAAGTGCAACAAATTATTCGATTTGAATCGGTGTATTATGAAAATAGCGGAAGAAACTTTTCACAAGGACGCGGATGATATATCACCTGATAATGCGGCGGAGATAGGCGTACCATGACAGTGGCATTGTTTTCGGGAATTTATTAGCTGCAAGAAACGTCGCTTTCGAAAGCGCACCAGGTTTCACTCTAAGTCAATTACCGGAATCGCGGCGCGCAGATCTTCGCACGCTCCTTCTTCATATCGTAGCCGTGTTTTGCTGAAAATGCATAAACTGTTCCCGCTGCACACAGAACAGTTAGTCGGAAATGAACGTACATTACACGCACATGTATAGGTATACCTGTCCCGTATACACGCCTCACGCGTGTATCGCTCGTTATATTGTTTTCCGCTTTTACCGTTTCTCTCTCTTTCTCCCTGTATTCACAATATTCACAACTTTCGCAGCCTAGTCCGCGATCTAAATATACTCTTACCGGATGAATGAAAAAAAATATACATGTTAAGATCGCACGAGAGGAAGCGGCGAATAAAATTAATTGCATTATTCGCAACCATCGCGGCTTTCAACGTTCTCTTCTTAAAAAAAAAAAAATAATAATACGACGTGAGGCACGCGCGATAATAATTAATCGAAACGTCAAGACTCTCGATTACGCGGAAATGACACGGTGTAATACAAACGCGGGATAGATTTTCTCTCGAGGATGTAATACGAGGCGATATTATGATCTCCGTTGAAACATTGTCCACTTCTCGCCGAGGAGAACACATCGGGACAAACACGGTATCGGCTTTCCGTCCCGACGAAAAGGTAAAATGCTATATAGGATACACTATAGGTGTATATGTATATCGTACCCGTCGCTGAATTTCTTGGTGCAGTTTTGCACCAAGCGCACGATGCGCCGCGATAACGAGGGAAGAGGCCTTTCCCTTTCGCGGCCAGAATGCCACGTTCCTTGCTCTCTGCTCGAGACACGAAGAGTGTAGGTCTTCTTCGACCGATGTGTAATTTTCCACTCGTTTCCCGCGGTGCATCATTATGCGGCCGATTGGCCGGATTCCCTGGGACCCACTCTCGCGTCTTCATCTTCTCTCTTAACTCCTTCAGCGCGTCTTTATGAGCGTCCTTTTCACATTTCGTTTCCCCCGATTTATTATTCGCGTTTTATTGCTTAAACGTTTCTTAGCGTTTTTTGCGCGTTTCAAACCGTTTGCAATCGTCGTTTATGTCGCCGTTTCGTTCGAAACGGCTCCCGCGGAGCCGTTCATTATTAGTGGTAAAAAGAGAGGAGTCGAATGACGCGCATATATCACGTTACCCTCTCGAATGTATGTCGCAAGAGAATCGCCGCAGCTGCGCATATGTCGCGTTTAACCGGCACGCTTTGTGATTGCGAGAGGGGGTGGCTTTGCATTTATTATAGACACGTGCTTCGGGGCAAAGAGAAGCGATTTTCCTCTCTCTTTCTCTCTCTCTCGTTTATGAGATTGCGGTAATAAATGTTAAAATTTGATACTCATCGTCAAACATTGGCACATGTGTCACGCAATAACGTGACGCTGCATTCGCTCTTCGAAATACGATTAACACGAACCATTGCCGTTAAATTGAACCACTCGTATAATTGCCAATCTACAATTGTTTTAAAATATAGATGTTATTCGTTATTCTTGAAAATTGGGGCGGGAATTTACAATTATTACGTGAAAAAAAATAGTTATCATAGCTAAATTTTAGGTAATGTAATTAATATTTTTAAGCTATAGTTTAAAATATAGAGAATCTTAAATTATAGTTAAAAATATATTAGTTATTGTAACTAAAATTTAGACATAACTAAATTTCAGGTGTAATAGGGACACCGAAAATTTGGGTGTGTGAAGTTGGCACCCCTATGTTATGCTATCATAGTTCTGTTAAGAGTTCTGAGTTATTTAGAACCAAAGGAAGAGTTCTTGATAATTTTTAGAAATAGTTCCGGTCCTTACGATAACGAAAATCAATTTCAAAAAATAGGGGTGCCAAGTGCCAACTTCACATTTTTTTACACATCGAGTTCTAATAGTTTTGAGCAGAGTTTTAAGGTTCTTTTAAATAGTTATATAGTTCCTGATTATTTTTTGAAAGAGTTTTGCAATTTTTAGATAAAAAAACATACCTTCAATATTAAAGATATTTTAGAAACATCTTCGATATTGAAAGTATGTTTTTTTATCTCTATAAAAATTGCAAAACTCTTTCAAAAAATAATCAGGAACTATAATTAAACTTGTAACTATATATTAAACAATTTAAATTTACTCACCTCACGGTTGCTCCTTTGTTGCCCGATGCCTCCCCGGGCCTCCTTCTCGTATAAGTTTCGAAACACTTGCATTCGCGTAATTTTTTTTCGACGCGCGGCGACGCCCGAGTTTTAGCTATCACAATCCTCGACGCGTTTCGGTAAAACGCGAAACTCGCGAGAGCTTATTCGCGCGCGAATAAAACCGAAGCTCCATTTTCGCGTGGCCGCTTTTTCCAAGACCCACTTTTCGCAGGGGCTTATCGAACGAAGATGATCAAGAGAGCGACTTGGCCGCGACGCACTCAAGTCGCCGAAGGATGCAGCGAGACGAACATTGAGCGAGATTCACGATCGACGAGATCAATTTCACGTGTGCGATCGCGATTACGATGTCGGTACGCGCGACGCGATCGGATTTATACGATAATTAACCACCAAATACGCTAATTAATACACTCGTCCTTTCGCGGACCGGCAAGAAGTGCGTGACCGTTGATGACGAAGAATCGAAGAAGAGCATTGAAGGTGGAGCTAGACTGGCACTGCCAAGTTCGGAACGCGCAACGATACGTCGCGCCGAGTCGTAGTGGTGGGGCATTGTAGGGCTCGCGACGTGGGAGCTCGGCGAATCACGTCGTGACTCTTACAGTGCCCCACCACTACGACTCGGTGCGACGTATCGTTGCGCGTTCCGAACCTGGCAGTGCCAGTCTAACTCCACCTCCAGTGCTCTTCTTCGATTCTTCGTCATCAACGGTCGCGCTTCTTGCTGGTCCGGCAAAGGACGAGTGTATTAATTAGCGTCTTTGGTGATTAATTATCGTATAAATCCGGTCGCGTCGCACGTACCAATATCGTAATCGCGATAGCTAAAACCCGGGCGTCGCCGCGCGTCGCGAACGAAAAAAAATAACGCGAGTGCAAGTGTTTCGAAACTTGTACGAGAAGGAGGCCCGGGGAGGCATCGGGCAACAAAGGAGCGACCGTGAGATGAGTAAATTTAAATTGTTTAATAGTTACATAGTTCCTGATTATTTTTTGAAAGAGTTTTGCAATTTTTATATTAGAGATAAAAAAACATACTTTCAATATCGAAGATATTTCTAAAATATCTTCGATATTAAAGGTACGTTTTTTTATCTAAAAATTGCAGAATTCTTTCAAAAAATAATCAGGAACTATATGTATAACTATTTAAAAGAACCTTAAAACTCTGTTCAAAACTATATTAGAACTCGATGTGTAAAAAAATGTGAAGTTGGCACCCCTATTTTTTGAAACTAATTTTCGTTATCGTAATGACCGAAATTATTTCTAAAAATTATCAAGAACTCTTCCTATGGTTCTAAATAACTCACAACTCTTAACAGAACTATAATAGCATAACATAGGGGTGCCAACTTCACACACCCCGAAAATTTAACTAATAATATTTTTTTCGAGTAATTTGCAAATTACTCTCTGCCTCGATGAATATTAAAATTGCGATCTCGCAGTCCATGTCTACTTAAGATAATAATTAAGAAAACGTAATACACAGAGAGAATTTTCTCTTACAATTTATTCTGAAAATCATGGTAATCGTGGGACAATATCGTATGGAAAGAATTTTATGAGAATTTCTCTAATTAATATTTATCACAATAAAATATAAAATATGTTTGATTAATTTTACTATGCAGTTTATTAAAATTAATCAAAATTAATCACGTGTTTTATGTTTTATTGTGATAGATATTATTTTTTTTGCGATAAATATTAATTAGAGAAATTCTCATAAAATTCTTTCCATACCATATTGTCCCACGATTACCATGATTTTCAGGGTAAATTCTAAGAGAACATTCTCTCAAATAAAAACAACCTTTAACAAGTACGTTGTTCGAGGACGCACTTCTCGTGTGTTGGCTTGCAGGTGCGTTTAAAAGCGAACGCCTTGACCTAGACAATCGCTCGGAGTGGCGCAAGATGATTATGAGCAACGACTTAGACGATACAACTACACGTCTCTCTCTCTCTCTTTCTCTCTTTCTCTCTTCCTCTCTCGTGGGAGTACACGGGGGAGGTCGCGGATTAATTTATTAGTCGATGCAATTATCCGTTACTCAATGCCTCAATGCAGCCTCCATGCATATAGCTGCGGCTGTTACCTCTCGACATTTCGCGACGTTGTTACCTCTCGGTATTCCGCGACACGTTGTTGATTTAAGTCGGCGAATTATCTCGTCGGAAGATGCGCTCTCTCTCTCGCTCTCTCTTTCTCTCGCGCTACCGGTCTTAAATTTCCCGTGTAATTACGATCGCATTAAACGCCAATCCGCTTCGCTCTCGTATATACCGAGTACTGATCGCACTCGGTAACGTAAACGGCACCGTTTGACTGCGTAACGAGCTAATAAGCCGCGTCAGACGCCACTAAAGCGAGGATAGCTGCATGCTTTATCTCATTCCAAGTAACATACACTCGTAATCGCACGCGATGATCAATATTTTACAGAGATGCGCATCAAATGTTTTGCCGTGAAAAAAATTACAAATCATCAATCAGTATATCTTTATACGTGTAATTAATTGATTATTAATATAAATAATAAAAAAACGCGAGATAAAACCGCGAAACCTCCTAATTAATTGCAGGCACTTTAATTGAAATTAAATCTTCAGTAATTATATATAAATAAAAAATAATAAGACAAAAAAGATGGAAGATGTTTTATTGTTTTAATTATTTAGAGATATAATTATAGTAATGAATCTCACGCACTAAATCTGCGTTCTGAGAAATGGAAAATATCCAAACCACCATAATCAGCGTAGGAGTCTGACACTTTCTTTCGCGGAATCATGCAATATAGGCTCGCACATGCGATATTGCTTACTTAACAAGAAAGTCGCGACGCGCGGCCTCTCGCAAATCACGAAGTCGTTGACGAATTATGAATATGACTTATGAATATGAATAGTAATACGCGTTAAAAAGTACTAAACGAAGAGTCGGAAAGAGTCGGAGTAACGCCTCGGGAACGGCATCAGGAAGAAGCGAAGTAATAGCAAAGTATGTCGTGTCTCGACCCTACCATCATCGTGGTAATCGTCGATCTACGACGAGGCGGCCGCTAGGATCCAGCTGACACTCGACAGGAAGTTGCCACTCGAAAATACCGTGGCATACATCGATGGGCCTACAAACGTTTACACTGCGGTGGTAGATGGATAGACGCAGATAACTCGTTACTCGGCTCTGCCGTCTCACTCGTGTACACGTTTGCACACACGTGGAACGAATGAACGAATCGTGTAGTATACCGTGGGATCTCCTTGGCGCGTTCTGCTTCCAAGTTCCTAATGCCCCCTTTTGAATACGAGGGGTGAAGGAGCCTCGAGCAATTCGAGGCCCTCTTAAGATCCATATAATGTTAATTAACAACAGGTGCTCGCCAGTTAATCATGCATTATACTGCTCTCAATTTTTTTTCTTTCAAGCTCAAGGCAGAATTTAAAAAATTTTTAAATGTAAAGCAATAATTTGGATTATTGGAACTCGGAATAATGAGCGATAATAAGCAATAGTAAAATGTAACGCTTTTATTTTGCAACAAATTTTTCTCGAGATTACGAGTATCATCCCGAAGATACAATATTTAAAGGACGTCGTTCGATTCTATCCTTAATTTAATATTTATTGATGTATTGATTATGCATTTAGAGATATTACTGTACTTGTGTACAAATCTTTCGCCGCTAATTGAATGGTGAGAAGAATTTTTTTCTGACGCGAGAAAGGTAATCATACGTCAAAGTTTATTTCGATCGGGCAAATAGCAAAATCGTGACAGGAGAGGCGTGAGAGACTGACCGATTGCAGAGATGTTTGGAGCGCTCCGTGGCCTTAAGATATCGAGGCACTGTATATATACTCGTTTCACATTTAGCGCATTCGACACGACTGTCGAAATTCTCCCGATTTAATCGACACAAAAATCCGATTAAAGTATATATATGTAATATGTCATCGTTGTTTGCTGAATAGCTAACAAGTGAAAAATTTGCTTGTCGCAAGATAGACGATTCGACAGAGATTAATCGAAAGTAAGCGATAAACGATTGTCGGGGAAATGTCAAACAGAGTCGAGAATCGCGTCGCCAGCAACGGTCGTTGGAATTTTGCTATCAGGTCCGTAATCCTATAGCCGAGTATCCTTTTATACCTTTTGATCAACAGATTTCCAAGTACATCGAGGAAGGTACCGATTTTTTTTTTGCATAGTATACATTCTAGAAGGGGGAAAATCTATAATAAATATATATATATTTAGAGCTGTGATATATTAGAAATATATATATATATTTATCATAGCTTTTTTCCCCTCCTAGAATATCTATTACGTAAAGAAAATTGATATCTAATCTGCTATATATGAGAGATGTTTAAAAAATTGTATTGCGTCTTGTGCAATTTTGCAGGCAATTAATGAATTTTTTTATACAAGTGCATTTCCTCGTGGATATCTTATCGCGACAAGTCACGTTGCGATTTAGTATCACGTTTTACACGATTCCCAGATAATTGAGATTTAAAATAGCGAACACAAAGATCGTTTCGAAGATACATTTCTCGCGAATGCAGGCGCATTCGAGTAGGATGGCACAATCGTGATTCCCGACATGATAAAGCGCCGTTTTGGCTCGCCGTTCGCTCATCATCATAAAATGCGGTTGCATACTTGAGTCGAGGTCTCTGCGCAGCGCGCGCTAATAGAACACCGACGAAGTCTTCTCGCACCGTCTTAACAACGTCCGCAGCTAGTCAATACACATAATGAATGAGAGAGGCACGGTGCAAACAAAAATGCTGAATCGCAATCATCCGGGCTCGACATGTAACATGTGTATACGAATGCGCATTCCGCGTTACTGCATACTCGACCATGTGTGTGCGTGTGTGTACCTATTTATATTATAGTGTAGAAATAACTGGATGTCGATACGACGCTATTAATTTCCACGGCCTCACGTCCGTAGCGGCACGTCCCACGGAATCTTCGTTATTACGTTCGATTGGGTTCCTTATCTCTTTGATGCATAGACTTGGCCCGCATCAGTATCCACGACTCGCGTTTTAACTATAAGTATGCGCTATTCAGCGTCTAAAACAGGTATGATGTCCCGCTATTGAAATTCGCGTTACCGCAAAATATCTCCGCGGAATATCTTGTTTACTTGACAAGAGTATTAGTATCTCGTGAGTGAAGGATTGATAATTGCAGGGATGTTAATTACACGAGAGTGTTAAAATTAATGATTCTGCATATAATCAAATAACGAACATATATAATTAATCAATCGTGTGAATAATTGCTCGTATAATTAATTAAATTATAAACTCTCGCAAACTCTGTTTTACGAGAAGGAAATATTCGGTCGACAAGTGCATATAGTGTCGGTGTCGCGAGTTCGCGCTCGTTCTGCGCGATTCCCTCGAGATAAATCGCGAAATGGGAATTATGCGTGGATAACGCGCGCCGCTTATCGGGCCACGCGTGTCCAATGGGGTACCACGACTTAATCGATCGCCCTGGAATGCCGCTACTGTCGCGCACCGAAGGAGGCCGATTTATTACCCCGCGAGAGAGTGCACCATATGGATTTCAGTCCGGGTACACGGAGGAGGCGAGACGGAGAGAGGAAGGTCTGGCATTCCAGACGCGCGCGCGTCGACGTCCCTTTCGCTGCGCCCATCGACACCGCGGATGCAGGGACTCGATGGCATGCGACTCGCGTACCGAACGAGTCATTTCTATGTGGAGCGCGTTATGCCGGTTATTTATTTATTTTTTTTTTTTCTCGACATACACGTACATACTCGAACTCTCCGTCTGAACCGCGTTACGGAAAAAGCTTTCGCAATTCGAAACACGATCGACGCAATTCTTTTTTATATTGCTTTAATATTTCCATAATAAAAAACAACGGAGAGAGTGAGGTTGAAAAATGAACAAAATTCTGCACAACCATATGTGTATAACTCGCTCTTCTTAATTTTTATAGACCAACACAATCTTGCGAAACGTGTGATTTTCCTATGTTAATGAACCTAAATATGCATTTTGTAACATGCTAAAAGAGCGCGTTTCTCACGAAAGTCGACGACACTAACTGCTGAAACTGGAAAATCACGCACAACCGCCATATTTACGGAGCCGCGTTTATATCGTTATCGTGACTCGGCGGAGGGATCGAACGTGGGGAATAAAGGGATAAGTCCAGATAAGAGCCGGTCCGACCGGAGGACCGGCTATCTCACCGCGAAGTGGACGGCAGACCAATTATGGTAGCGCGAAACCCGCGTTGTTGCACATACCAGGTGCATACATAGAGACGCATAAAGACGCGTGTATTATGATGCCCGGCCCGATCCGGCAAATAGCGGAATATGTTAAGCAAGCTTGTCTTCCACGGAGGCGCATTCGCGCGCAAACCGGAAAGCCCGGAAAACTACGCAAAAATAGCTTAATAAAAACACTAACTCTCGTGATATACCGCAGTTAATCGCATTTCGCCGTCGCAGTCATTATTCAATTACGAAACATTGCGAATTAATATATTTCCGATTTAATCTCTCTCTGACTTGGCACGAAATTTTATACCACTCTAGCGTGCATAAATATTTATAGAAAATACGCGCGTTGTACCTGTACATTAATATATATTAATACATTGTTTAAGTAGATTGCGCAACAATCTGTGAATACACGAAGCAGATGAAAATGATAAATCCTCTGTGAAACACAGCCGCGAAACTGCTTCGATTCGCGGCTTCGTAATTTTTCGATATTCACGCTGCGGCAGCTTTCTCACGCGGATAAAGTCACGTAACGCGTTCTTTATCGCTCGAATAAATTTCTTTCGTTTTCGCGAAAGCGTTTTCGCATCGCGCGAAACATAATAACGAGTCGAAGCTCCTACGCCGTTGCGCGCGTGCATTAGCATAAGCCCGGTATACGAGATAGCCGAGCGTAGGCGTGCATAGATATACACGAGTACGAGGGGGCATAAAAGGGGAGCAATAAGATTGGAAAGAAACGGTGAAGATGAAAAAAAAGAGACCGGGGAACATATCGCGACCAAAGGGGGCGTAAAAACAGGGCGATGGGAGAAGCGGCGCGACAGGAAAATAAGGGGTGCATATATACGGGTGCATGGCTACCTGATAAGATATGTGAAGCTATTTCTGTAGAATGTACATCGACGACAGGCGCGGATTACGAGCGATAAGCGGATAAGGAGAATAACGCGTATAGAGATCGGCCACTTTCTACTATATCCTCGATCGTTCCTGTTTGTAAAGCGTCGGTTTTATATCAGAGTCTAGGATGGTAAACATCCTTAGATCATCTCTTGGAATTTTCACGATTATTCATATATGCATTTATTTATTTATTTTTTGCTATAATACTTAAGTATTCGAGTTCATTTTAAACGAAATAAAGGATATATAGTTATATATGCACTCACGACATTCCTTTGAGGCAAAGGAGAGAAAGAGAGACCGACGCCCGAAGTAAAGCTCGTACGTCATTTTCGCGCATAAATTGTCGTAAGACATTGTAATTCAAATGTACCAGGAACCGGGGGTCACGCAGTATTATCTCCTCTCGTAAGAACTCAATCTTGTAAAATATTGGCGCTTTCACTTTCACTTTCACAGATTGCTTTATCTCTAATTAAACTTTTTGGTTATCGTTTGAATCAAACGGATTTATAATCTTGGTGACACGTCCGTCAAACTAAATACATACTCGGGGCAATGTATAAGTCAATAAAATGAATATAGTACGTACCGAGACAGGTGATGGAATGATCCGCGGGTGGTCGTAAAACGTTTCGCGCCCAGGCAGCCCTCAAAACCTCGAGGGCGCAGGGCGGTCCGCCAACCATCAGCACACCCGGTGACACGTGGCCCTTGTACCTGAGCTGCCGTGTCGCATCCACGAGAGCCGTATTCCACCAGCATTTGGAGTTTGCTTCCAAAAAACTCTGTAACACAAATATTTGCTAATTGAACTCGTGTCAAAAGTTTATCACGAGAAATCATCTTCTTTTTAATTGGCTTTTAAATTCTTAATTTTTGAAAGAATCTTTCTGCCTCTATATCTATTTTCAAATACTTCTGAGTTCATCAATTAATAGGAATTATGACAGAAAAATAGTCTGCGTTACCGAGAAAAAAAACTGCTACATGTACCACATAAAAGTCCACGAGTTATCCCCTAAAATATAGCGCGGTCACTAAGTGTTTATCTCTCCGTGGAGCCGTATGGCGTTTCACCCTCGTCGTAACTAGAAGCGAAACGCAGTTTCTATCCCCTACAGATGCTTCCTAGAACCCCTGCGTAGATTCGCGTCACAGAATAAGCCGTGATAGGGTCGAGAGCCCCGGACAATCATAAACGTACCGCCCCATAGAATTTTCCTCTGATCCTGTCTTTTCTTTCTTTCTTTGTCCCGGCTAAACCATGAAATTAGTGCGAAGTGCTGGAATCGATCGGCACGGATCAGAGTGTGATTTATAACAGCACTTGTTCGATTTTTCGCAATTGCGAAAAGTGCACTGCGCTTTTCTGTACAAATAACAATTGTGTAAATGAAAGAAAACGCATCTCGAAAATTTGTTACGCCACCTATGTTTCATATATAATTTTACTAGTAAAATAATTTTATTTTCAACACACTTAGCGATACATCTTATTAATAAAAATCTGACTAACTCATGTAATTCGCTGGCTTGCCGATTAAATTTTATTCGGCCAACGTAGGATGGAACAATGTAGGATAATGCCGAGGCATGATTAAGATCTCACAGTGGCGTCGATTCGAGTTTTCGTTCGAACGAAGAAAAGGATGAAGAGAAACGAAAATAGGACTGAAATATCGAGTTTAATTTAATTCTAAGAAGAAAAAAAAACACACAATGCGTGCCGCGCGTGCATAAGGCAATTTTGCATCTAACGGTAGGATATAAGAGCGTAGGATCTCCGGACTTTCACCAGGTGGAAGTCGCCGTATAGCGGACCGTGGCGATGACGGAGTTACTGCCAAATGACGGAACCTCCGCCGCAAAATTACACGTCCGTCCGTGATCGATCTGATCTGCCATGAAAACGACCAGGCCTCGTTTTGTGCCTGTGCAACGGAGCACAGCGCAAACATCCACCCTTGCCAAGGCTGCGCGCGTTCCGTATTTCGTCGTGAATATATATTCTCGTTACCCAGAGCTCTCTCTTTCTCTCTCTTTCTATATATATATATACATACATACAGTTGACCTTCCATGAAATAATTCCACGAAGCTTTCACAATCGCAACAACATTTCGCCAATATACGTGACATCGTTCGATATTATGTAATCAGTGCATAGTCCGGGATTTTCAAATTTAATCATAAAATATTTTCGTTTACCGTAACACTCGTCGTAAATGATGTCACTTTATGTCACGAGAAACGCGCTTCTCGATGGCGATTACGAATCGAATGCCTTTATTCCCCGAGATACTACATTATAATCTCTCGCACGAAGAGAACGACTTTCGTAACCGTGTCGATTACGACACTAACGCAGATTTTCGACGCTCCAACGCTCGCGGCGAGAAAGAAATTATAATGAAGGTGCAGCGCGCGCGCGTCGCGGCCGATTTATTAAATCGTTGGCGAGATGCGATTTTCAAGCGGGTGAAACTTTTTTTTTTTTCCGGTTACGTCAAGCCGTGCTTCTTCCTCTCGAGAGTTGGCGCGCGTCAGCTTCCACGTGGGAGCTCGCCTCTCCGGTGTCGAATCAGCCAAGCGGACACGAT
This sequence comes from Prenolepis imparis, assembly GCF_030444845.1. NCBI lineage: Eukaryota > Metazoa > Arthropoda > Insecta > Hymenoptera > Formicidae > Prenolepis > Prenolepis imparis. The sequence goes on from NW_028141170.1 coordinate 2,244,602, forward strand.
CGATTTCACGAGATCGCGAGACCTCCTACCGATCTCTTTCTCTTCTCGGGACACCTTCTACACAATCGAATTACTCTTTACGCTTTGTTTTTTCCGCTCGGCCGAACACGATGAACGGAGAAAAGCGCCACTTTAGCTATTTAAAACAAAAAAATCCGTCCATCTCTTTCGTAATCAGCTAAACTTTATGAAAACATCCTGGAAACGTTGACTTATGCTCTAATTCGTATAATATTGAACTTGTTTTAGATCTATCGATTTATTACTTCCGTATTTGAAATATCAAGATAAAAATTTTATTTTTTATTTTATATATATATATTTTTTATTATATTTCTTGCTAATATAAATCTGAAACGCGAACAAGAAAATCGCGCGAGTACGTAAAAATATCGCGTTGCGTCGCGGAATGTGCATGGATGGGCAACAGGATATGCTGATAAAGTAGACGCTCTTATTGTCCATGGGAGGATCTAACCGTGAGAGTGCGACAGTTCTGAGTTAACTATAATTAACGCTGAACCCAGCCACCATGTCTCCTGTATCCAGCCTAGCGGCACGCCAGCTAACTGTGCGAAAAAGAGGGCTTTGATCGCTAAACGCAAATTGGCGTTACCGTATTGCGACGTTCGTTATGTCTCGCGCAATAACATTCTTTCTGTCACCGCGAATATAATGCTTCATGAAATCTCATTCAATCTACAGAAAATAATGAACGTTGCGTAAGCGACCTGTCTCTCTTTTGTAAGAGTTATATAAAATACTTAAAGTTGAAAAAGAAAAAAAAAATGAGAAGATTGTTCAGAGATGAAAGCTCAGAAAGTTACCGTAAGTTTCCTTTCATAATCGCGAACATATTGAATAGATTCAGAACCATCCCTAGGATTTTCTTGTATATTTAATCTCGATCTTATTCTGCTCCCTAAGACTACTCAAAAGATTATAAGCTATATCGATTACTCGAGGGGAACAATAGAACGACTGTTGAATATCACCGAGGGTGAATATTTGCGAAGAATCGCGATAAAGAAAAGATGGCATGGGATTCGAAATCGTCAATTGGGAATTGTGATTTCTTCAACTACGTACATTGATATAATATTTAAAAAATAAATAAATAAGAAATGCTTTGCGATAATTCCTTTTCGTTGCGTTATTTTACACCTTTCGCGACTTAAAGTAACATTCGCCCTTTTTCAAGAAGAGGCTGGGAGAAGAGAGAGAGAGAGAGAGAAAGAGAGGAGGGAGGAAATAAATTACGGCAAGATGTAGAAGGTGCGGAACGGACCTCTATTGCTAATCGGCGATGCGGTGCTCGGCGCACGTAATGTATGTATTGCGATTTCCGTGCCGGCAATGAACTTGCGGCAATACGGTCTATAGGGTGTTGTACGGTCGTTGGCTGCCCGTTAATTATTATGCAATATACACTCGCCGTGCGCTTTCGCGCCGCGACTTATCCTTTTAAAGCCCTAACTTGAGACGCACGAACGTGAGCGGTTAACGGAGTCGAACGAAATATAACAGAAACTTATTGCCCAGGCGTCATTCGCTCCGCGATATTATTGCGCCACGTTGACCTCCCCTTTATCGATCCATCAAAACTTGAACTACTAGCATCGAGAATATATTGTATATAACCCGTTAGTATTCATCTACAGTCAAAGTATATTATTATATTATCCATATGCATAGCATTTTATTTATATTATAATTTTAATTGTTTTGTGGGAAAGGGGGTAAAAGATTTATAAGATAAATGCAATACTTCTTTTGCGAGACGTCACGTTTTCAAGGAAAATTTTCACGCGAGACGTTTAGCCTTTGCGAAATTGATCTATTTATCAGCCATTACACTGGACGACAGGCATCAAGGCGTTTGCCTGCGTCGTCTCGAATTTTAATCAGCAACCCCCTATAGCCCCGTGTGGGTACGCAGACTGCAAGCATAAATCACGATAATATAATTTATATGCTAATATTGCAGCGTGCGTTCTCGCGCGAATAGTATATATACGTTGGACAGGAGACGCGGGGATCTCTTTCTAACTGGATGTAGTTACATATCCAGACATCGATGCATAGGCGTCGACCCTCATGCATTGTCTTTATAGTCAGATACTTTGCAGAGCAAAAATATAAAATTGTTTTGTCTAACCGAGTGAAGAAATATAATCTAAACTAAATCATAGCAAGAAAATCATAGAAGAAAAATTTATTAAAACATTAAAAATTATCTTTATATTATGATAATAAAATATAATAATTTTATTTCTTTAATTCCTTTCTTTATCTTAATAAATTAATATTACATTTCCGCGCGATTAACTTCTCATATCTTGGTCGAAGAAATTCTCCGCTCGTGCGAAACAAGAATTTGTAAGAAAATAAATTATTCCGAGTGGGCAACATTCTCGCCAAGATCTGATGTTAGATATAAATAGCACTGTGTTATTGTATATCCCTTAACTGACGCCTGTGATACCATCGGTATCTACATATCGTAAGGCGGAGGATAAGCCCCGGCATTCCGTGTCATCGTTAATCTGAGACTCGCGCGAGAAGACGAGAGCGCGCGACAAGAAGGAGAGGGTATAGACACACAGAGAAGACGTCCTCTCTTTCTCGTGCATTTTTTTGCAATTAAATCGGCAAACAAATAGACAATCACGGACGCGAACCGCTTCGAGACGAATGGGCATCCCGTGGATAAACGAGTTCTCTCTCGCGCGGGAGATAAAAGTCGGGACTGGCTCGCGATATACGCTGCATGGCGCTGATTTACGAAGTCGGCAACGCGATGAGAACGGTTTTCGATTCGGTTCTCTACGTGAGACGGAAAAAAAGAGACAATCTTGCGAAAACTGGAAGAACCCAAAAGAAAGAGACAGGGAGAGTTCGTGATTCCGCGCACTAGTTACGTTCTGGGTGCCGTTGCTTGGTCCCCGTCGAGCGACTATTACGCTTCGACGATATTCGCGATTTGATCGTATAACCGAGCCCCGCCCATATATAGATTTTCTCCTCAAACTTAAAATCGATTTATCTGAAACCGCGCGCGATTCACGATACAACTATCTAATCTGTAATATTACTCAGATTTTTTTTTTTTTAAATACAATTATTCTTTTTAAAGATTAAGACGAATTATCGTAATATATTCGAGTTGAAGGTTACATTACGACAATTTTATTATAGGCGAGAGCTATTACATCCTCGCGAGATATTTTTGCAGTCGAATCGATCCGCGAACACACATACGCGTGATGTAAAAGAGCGAATGTAACAAAGTAATGTATAGCCGCAGAGTAGCTCGAACGTGCTTTTTGCGTGCTCGTGGCGGAAATCGGATGGAAAGTGTCCGCCGGATCGTTGGCTGCGTCGACCATCCCCGGGGCGATGCGCGAGATCGGTGTATCGTAATAACAGTGATTTAAAAACGCGTCACAACGACCGGCGATACACACTCGCGCCGAGAGAGGAAGCGTAAAGTGCCTTTTCTCGAATGCAGATCTCGCGTGTGCACCTCGTCGTGTGTCTGAAAAGGCCTCGATAAATCTCGCAAACATAAACTTTGCGGATCGAACAAGCCGCATCGAAGCACAATGCCCTATTATTTAGTAACCTGAGATTTGCTACACGGTAATAGATCCCCGTACACTGTCGCTCCTTCGTCATTGTCGCTTTTCTACCGTAAGAGAAGACGAAAATAATACACGTTGATTCGTATCGACTATATCGCAATCTTATATTAATTCGCGCGCGATAAGAAAAATTTCTAATGCCGCCTGCTTGTTTTGTCAATTGTTGTCTTATTGGCCATTTTTGTTCGATAAGAGGTTGATGTAGAATTCCATTCGATCTGTCACTTTGATAAGATGCATCGAAAAGCTCGGACTATACAACATTCTAAACAACGTGTATACCGCGATATCGATGCGATCTGCGCACGGGGATGCTTTTACGAGAGGATCGCTCCGTTGAAAAGCGATCGTATCTCTACGTCGATCGATTATTATCCGCCGACATCGATAAAGCGGTCAGTATATGGCGCGAAACCATGCGGAACCAACAATAGCGATGGAACACATACACATAGCACGATTTTTGCACTAACGTCTAATTGACTTAACAATTATAGAATGTCTATCTAATTCACTCCGCGACCTCGAGAGATTGTATCTCCTCTCGTACAAACGTTCAACGGTTTCCTGCTTTCATACCTACATGTACAGTGTCTTCCAACTCTCTTCCTCGTACATTATTTCATTTATAGTTTATTCTCCGAAGCAGATTTATCTTCAACAAAAATATCGAACGCATATACTTACTTCGTTCTTTTTAATTAAAAAAATTCTTTTAAGCTTTTAAATTCGTTAAGATGTAAGAGGCTTTAAGAATATTGGCACGAATATTGAACCATGTTTTTGTCCTCGACACTTTCGGATGCCTCGGGAATGGGTCATCGCTTAAGAGCCCAAAAGAATGCTATTCTTGCATATTCAACGATTCAGCATCCTCGCTTTATCACCGTCCTTATTAATTTTGGAAGCGAGAGGCTCGCTCGTTGATTTTTTCGCAAGGGTGCTTCTCCGCCGAGTACGTACTCGTTAAAAAGTGAGAGCACTTCGTTATTGCGAACAGTCACGTTCCGATTTTATTTCTTCACTGATAATCTTTGTCAATTTCTCGCGCGATCGTATAAAAAGACTTTATGAAAAAATTAATATTTCAAAAATATTTTATCTTCTAAACACATTTACAATTTATTTTATTTTAGAAAAAACAATATATACTTTAATAGTTCGATTTAATTTATTAAATATTGTATTTTATAATTATTTGTTTGTGTATTCGTTATAATTAAATAATTAAAATATAAAAAGAGCTAGTAAGAGCCAGGCACAGATATTAGGCGCAACTAAATTATTTTTAAATTCTATATTTATTTTGTTTATAAATATAAGTATAAAAGAATTTAGAAATATAATTTTGTTGTGCCTAATATTTGTGTTTGGCTCTTATACTAGCCCTTTTTATATCTGAATTCGTATTTATATATCAGCTTTTTCAATTTATTATTATTAATTTTTTCATTCTTTATCTCGTAACAATGCATAATAATACCTATATCTATACGTTTGACTCTCATAACTGCAGACTATATATCGGTAGAAGGATTAATACAATTTTCCGAGCCAGACAATAGAGCGCTGTTGAATATTCAGCGGTTACACGTTACGCATTGGTGGCGATAAATTCGAGACGAGCTGGATTACGACGCGCACGGCGCCGCCGCCGTCGTTCGTTTCATCTGTAAAGAATTCTGGACGTAAAACGAAAAATTTATTACCGAGGAGGCGAGTCCGCGGATAAAGCGGCCGGTCGCGAGAACAAGCTTCCGCCGTTTAACCTACCGCTCCTCGATTATGCTTACTTTTGCGAAATTGCTCGTAATTCACATTGTCTCATTGTGGCGTAACGGTGCGGGCAATCAACGTCCGCTTTACGGTAAAGGACCCGGTGCGCCGACACCAGAGGAAGGAACAATAAGCAGAAGACACGAAGAGCGAAGTCTCTCGACGGAGAACCTCGACGTCGACGGACGTCTCGCGTTTTCTTTTTCCGTTCGTTTCCGCAAAACTTTTCCGACGCCAGTGATCTCTCGGAGCAAACAAAGAAGCGCGGAAATGTCAAACGAATCGACGAAAGTTGAAGGAAAAGCTTATCGATAAAAGGATATCGACGGTATAAACAAAGATATAAAATAAAACGAAGGATAAAAAGAGAGATACACGCGACTCACTTGAAATAGATTGTAGCCCTTGTCGTACATCCACATCTCGTCGGCTGGATGTTCCTTTGGACTTTGACTGACGTTAACTCCGTTTGCGCCGTGAGAGGGTGGGCCTCTGGTCAACTGAATCGCCAGGGATCTTTGCAAAAGCAAGAGGCATCGGGAAGACCCGGGGCCTCCGGGACCCGTTCCATCTCCTAAGATCGAGGCCATTACGAGGGCCCACCACTAATGACGTGGATGATACGGGGGTGGCATTGCGAAATCTGTAACATAAAAGAATACATTGAGCAATTTTTTACTTGGAAATTATACGTAAACTTTGTTCAAATTATAAACTAATAATAATAATATAATACGATTATATTAAAAAGAAATATAATATAATATAATAAATTATATATTTTCTAATAATTCTCAAACTGATAAATTTTATGTAAAAAATTGAAGAAAGCAAGAAAGAAGTAATTAAATTAATTACTTATCGAGAAATATTAAAAATTAAACGAGCCGCAGAAAAATTTGTTCCGTAAAATTACGTGCAAAGACGCCCGGATGATTTTACATGTTACATAACCGAAAACTGTAGATACGCTCGATAGCAGAGGACTGCGAATGACCTGCAATTTTACGCAACGGAGACCTCCATCTCTCCCGCGTGCTGTGCCATCTTACGTCCAATTATTCTTATCGCTGTACCATGGAGAGAGATAAAGCGGAGGCGAGTTCATCGTACTATTATACGAGTTCACGAAAGTTGCAGACGACGTGAGAGACTTTGCACGAAACTATCTTTCTCTCTCTCTCGTTCTGTCTCTCTTTGTCTCTTTCTACACACACGGTATGTCCATGACACATACAGCTACTTTATTGAGCGTGCGTTGCAGGAAACGTTCGTAGGATCTAAATCAGAGGTTCTCGATTCATTGCAAATTTTTATTGATTGGCTCACAATATTATAGAAATATTGTCTAGTCCAGAAGACCGATTTTTTAAATTTAATATTCATGATACATATTTGGTTTATTGTGTGGAAATTTTATTTTGGGTAAAAATCTTGACGCTTAGAGATATAAAAGGCGAGGTATTATAAAGATCGGCGACAGTTGAGAAATCCTGCGACTCGTTCTTCATCTTCTAAAAGCTAGAAGGCAACATCGCACGTATCCCTTATATTGTATCAACGCCTCCCACCTCTAATTGATTTAGCCGGCCATCGTCAGACAGAAGGGTGGAACGCCCTTACTCGCCAAATTCCACGTGGCATTACAGCCTCGTGAGAGACGAGGCGTCGAGTAATAAGAAAAGGGATGGTCGTCATTGCGCCCTGCATCATCGTGACTCTTTCTCTGGAGCCGAGCCAGAGGCACAAGATTGCTTCATCAATTCGGTCGTTCGTACATGAATTCGATCTGGTCTTAATTACCACATGATTTCAAATAGCCAAATGTATCATAGTATATCCGATAAAAGAGGAATTACAATTTTTCAATTCAAAATTATGTAAAGTATAAAACTAAACGTAAACTTTTTTTTTTTTTTTTTAAATTGTAACATTAAAATTTTCTTTAGAAAGCTAATTAAAAATATGTGAAAGAATATTTTCGCACGTTATAATGATAAAATCAGATTTAATCAGATGTTTTATTATTGCGAAATTTAGTTAATGGACTATTATTATCTTACTGACTTAGTTTGCGATGGGGATGAACGCTATGTTTTATTGGAAAACTGTACATGGTTAATAATAGTTAAAGTTTACTTTCTGACATGAATAGATATTTGATAACGCAGATAAGATATTTTGTGATGCGTAACGAGTGTACGGGATACGCTGATGTACCGCAACAGCACTGATATACTGTGGCATTATTTTTTAATCGAAAAATAATTGGATAGTTAGTAGTACACACTCTTAGTCTACGTGTAGTAGACGACATTGAATAATTCCCTGTGAAATAGCGACCTCTCTCACGCGATCGCGTCGCGCTGATGATATCCCGCGGGTATATATCGAGAAAAAAAGATTCGCGCAGATAAAGAGAGAGAGAGAGGAAAAGAATAAGATTTAATAGGATCTAATCTTTCCCGTGTTCGCGTTGTCTATCGTGCCATCCGCTCTTTGAACGCGACTGTCTAGCGCACTTTTATCCGGTATATATCATCTCCGGAGTATCTCATTCTCACCGATACAATGGGGCAATTTTCTCATCGCGTACTTGGCAAATAGTTTATTCCGCTTACCTGGAGAAGGAACCAGCTTCGATGCAAAAAGAAATTATATTCCAAAACGGAATTCGTGAAAGGGTGGGAGGAAGGAAGAAAGCATCAATCTCTCGCACGGATGTCTCGCGAGCCATTATAAGCCCGTCTTTCCTGCCGGGATCGAAGCTCGATTTCACCTTGTACCAGTTCGCCAGTTCGGAGCGGAAGGTGTTCGACCGTGCCGCCGTGTCGCGGAAAAAGGACTTCCTGCCGCGTGATTCATTCGCCTCGCGCGCGACTCTCATTAAATGTCCCGCCGCAATTGTGCGGCTGCGTCGCGTCGATGCACGCCGGTGCATCCCTGAACCTGAACATCTGCGGCCGCAGTCGTCGATCGAATTGACACGCGATGACAAGTAATTAACGCTCACCTCGCCGTTGATTTTCCTTTCCGCGCTTTTCCGCGCCGCTGGAAAGCGGAAGGTTTTCTCTTTGATTCCTCATAACGCGCGAGTCACGACTTGGATCCTTTCCTCTCGTCTCTGTTATAATTGTAATTAGAATGATCACACGACGCCTCGTCGGGGAAATAGGAGAGGGATATGCGTGAATGCGACGTTATTCTTCACGTGATCGATCGCGATCCGATCGCTCGTAGAGACAAGGTAATTTCTCTCGCGCAAGAATAACACATTTACAGAAACATATAAATCACCACGTGGTGAAACGGCGGTGGATATACCATATAACTTAATTACGCGCCCCATAAGTTACAAGTAAGATTATACGTTCGGCTAAGCCAAACGATAACCACCTACGTTAAATACTGAGGATAATATATTCCGATCTCGTCCCATTCTAATGTCACCTTTCGAATCTGGAATGCTCGTCTATATTTAGAAACCTCTGTATCGGACAGTGTCTTGCATTTTTTTTTTAAACGCTTTATATATCGAAACAAGTTCCTCGCGCCTATTATCTTGCTCTTTCTGAAATAGCCGCGTCATTAATTTCCTGCTAGACAACCTGTCCGACAATTTGTCGAAGCGCAAAATATCGTCGATACAAAATCTCTCTCTCCGAAATTTTTTACGTTTCTTTTGTTCCTTCGTACGATATACCACTTGGAAGAATATCCGCTAGACCGTAGGGGGTTGTTAAGAAAACAAACTTTCATATACGACGAGCAAATTCATCCTTCGCGCAGTCATTGTACGATCCTTTGATGTATCGTCGATCTTCTCGACGGTGAAGACCAACCGCGCGTACCCCGGACTCAAGTGTGTCTAGAAAGTACTTCTCGGGCGGACCATTCTCGTAAAACGTGTAACGGGAACGATCAAACAACGTCTCGGCCTAATGGAAGTCCAAATAAAGACAAATCTTCGTCCATGCCGCCGTTGATCTTGCTCGAGATGGCCATTGAGATCTCAACGAGAGTTATCAATGACTACATCGCGACATACTGCAAGTCGTCAGAGTAGTGATAAATTTTTACATCGACGATGAGAATGTAAATAGAAAGTTTCGATCGGACGTCATTCTCGTTTGACGTTGTTACAGGCTTGTCATTATAATGTCCGAGATTTTTTTTTTTAATTACGATGACTAAAAAAAGATACGAATATTGTGATAAATCCCTGGGAATAATTGTTATATAGAGGGGGGGAAACGTGAGAGCGAATTATCGCCTCGTCACAAAAGACAGGTTTAAAAATATCTAGTGAAAAGATAGAAATTCGCTTCGAGCCATATGACGATCCGCGATTTCGATGATTCTGGGAGAAAAAAAAGTTGCGTGACTCTCGCTTTGCGCGACCGACATAGCTCAACGTAATAGGATATATCAAGAAACTCAAGAGATGCGAAATTACCACACACGCCAAGTTTCCATTTAAGAATCACATAATTGTATCCTCCGGATTCCGAGCTTAATTAGCGTTACGCAGGGAGTTGTATCGAAAGACTTGCCGCATTATCATTAAATGCGCCGAATCATTTCATACCGAGCGATCACTAAGTGCATCCACTCAAAATATGCGTGCGCCTGTTTTGTAACGCAATTTTTAAGTCGCTCGCGATGCGAAAAATAAAGCAGATAAGCAAAATAAAAAAGTAATATTAATAATTAAATTAAAATAATATAATTTGCAAATCTCTTGTCAAGTCGATCGGATATATCTAATCTTTCGAAACAAGACTCTCTATAAGAGGAAAAACGACTGTCTTCCTCACGGCATATATTATGCGATGCTGAGGAGGTCAAGAGGATATTTCTAATGTATCAGCGGTGTATCCCGAAGACCCGGTTCTCACGCCTCCACCTCCGGAACATCGCGGTGATGTAAAAAAAAGCGGAGGATACAAGCGGACGATGCTTGCGGCGCATCGTGAAAAATCGTGCGTGGAAAAATATCGACAAGGCACACTCTGTCGCCTTACTTACTCGTTTTATTCGTTTTATAAATAGTAAAAATAAACTCTCGCGTACGTTTCGTATCGACAGGTGAAAAGTCACACCGCGATTCCTCTCCCGATAATGACAAGCAATGATGAAGGATGGCGGACACGCCAACCGATGAACGGCATCGGCTTGAAGGATGTCAATTGCGAGCTCGCGGATAATGCGCCGTACGTGAACATTATTGAAATAATGACAGAGAGAAAGGCATCTAGTGGCATCGAGCGGTGTCACACCAATCAGCTAGAACTCCGATCGAAGCCAGGAGAATATCGCGATATTATCGCGATTAAGTCAAACGGCACGCCAACTACCGCATCTTCGCGGAAATCATTTCTGAAAAGCACTCCGGAACAAGATTTTTATTTATAGTCGCTGGTTAGTTTTATCCTGGATATATCGCTGACACGTGCAGTGTTAGAAAGTTTTAAGACGTACCATCTTTCGACGCTTTTTCCCCTCTAATATTTTGAAAATATACAGATCTTCACAAAAGCTTTAATAAAAAAATTATGTAATATTTAAATATATAATTGAAATTAATAATATTCTTACGAAAGGAGAGAAATTTATTTGTTAATTTTTATTCTATTAATATACATTTTATTATCATTAATATATGTATTTATAATTATAATTATTATAATTATATACTTATATGTTTGTAATATTATATATATATTAATAATAAAAATTCACGATTTATTCTCTCTCATAAGAATATTATTAACCAAATTATTGAATTAATTATACATATAGTATATACACATAAGCGTTAGACAAAAGATATCTGCTCCATTGAAAAAATTATAATTATGTAGTGAATCCAACATTTACTATATAGATATATCAGTTTCCAAAACTAGAAATTTTCTTTACGACAAATGTACATAAATATATTTCATATTCTTGAATCGAAAATGCGCTAGTTCTATAGGACATCCTGTTTTCAAACATCGGCGCAGCTTGGCGCATTTCCAATTTTAAATAAATGTTTGATCGCAATAAAGGCGCTTTCTCGAGTATAGCCGGTTAATAAATAACACTCGTTCCATTGAATAGTAATGCCGAGCGACGATGACGAGCTTTTTCCTCTCGCGCGCGATTCTCCGCGAGGATGGAAAATATCACCGTGGAAAATCAGGTTTCGTAACGTGTTAACGAGCAAACGAACGTAAAGCGAGAAACGCGAGCGAGAGGTGACAAGGATACGGCTGCGCGACTAAAGGATGTCAACCGCACTCTCCAAGCGTGACTCGTACCGGTTCGCGACGCGGTGGTTCAACTTGGTAGGATAAATTATACCGGACGTAAGGACGGCTGGAGTCCTTGGGATGGCGTAACTTTCCGCGGTTAAAGAATCCGCGGCAAATAATAAACGGAATCGCGATAACAATCCCGTTAATATTAGGCTTCTCATCGTCATAGAAAACGTAATTTTTAGAAAAGGAACGCTATTTTTTTTTTAATATCATATAATTTTCGTGTTCGAGTATAATTACTCAAAGAGAAATCATGCGTACATTCTTTGACCGATATATCTCTGCGATAATAAAATTGTTTAGTGATATGTATGCGCGTACAATACATACACTCTATAAAAAAGGATAAGAAAAATATAAAAAGACGCTTCTCTTGCTTTTGACGCGGAGAAACATATCTTACTCATCTTGTGAGCTATACAAGATACGAATCGCGTGTGTGCGTATGCAATTTTACGTATGCGCGAGCACGCGCTATTTGCAAGCGGCGGCAATATATATAATTTATGTCGTAATTTAATCCAGGACAGCAGTTAACGCTCCGTTGTAATAGATAAGACGGCTAATTTGTTGAATAGCCAGTCCCATAATTACGAAACATCGATCCGCGAAACTTTCACGCGAACGAGGTGGTCTCTAAACAGTATATACACATATATACAAGCTTCGCGCTTTCCTATCATTTTAATATTTATCGATCATGCCATTGCATATATATATATATTACATCAAGCGCGAAATTAGACGCGTCGATGCGTTACTAAAAAAATGCCGGGATATGTTAAATGAACATATAAATCCATTACACGATTAAGATTTTATTTTATTATATACATAAATAAATAGGCGGAAATAAAAGGCGGTATTTATTTCGAGAATAATTAATATCGATATTTGTTTAATAATGAATCAATCATAGTTAATTTAATAATTCTCTCTGTGTGTTTTGTGTCGCAATGTGAACGTCTGTTAATTAATTTAAACATAAGAGAAAGTGAGAATGGCGCGCTCGTTGTAATGAAGCCGTAATTTCATGTAATAATTCGTTCCAAGATAGCGTGTCACGGAAACGTTACTTTCCATCGAATCTCTCGAAGAAGCAGCAGATCATTCTAGGCCCGACTTGATTTACCCCAAGGCGTAAAACAATTACTTTGCGGGACTACCGGAAGCCTTAAAGCTACCACACGCGAACGATCAAATCGTACCGATCATTAACTGACACTGCATATTACAAGGGGACAATTCCACGACGAAGAAAGTATGTATTCTTACAAGAACGACTTTTACAGAGACATATTATAACGATAAATCTTTGAAAGATGTAAAGATCATGCAAGGACGCGAACTCGCATGTATTATTAATGACAGAAGCGCGCATAGCACATCATACGTATACGATCCTAATTACGCTTTATCGTTCCCAGCGCTTCTCTTCCTATCTGTAATGACGACCCGGCAATGCACGATTAATTGTTGGCACGTGGATTATTATCAGCGATCCTTATGTCGTACACGTATATTATCACGAAAATCTCATGATATGCGCTTGTATTATAAAACATCAATAAAATTTGTATTAAAACATATATATATAACATATATATATATATAATATATATAATACATATATGTATAAAAAACACATACGAGAATTATTAAAAATGATTTAAATAATTATAAAATAAATTCATTCAAAAAGTCAAAAGGGAAAATGCACAAGAAATGAAATTAATTAAAATAAATATATTTTATATACATATTTAAGATAGATCACTCCCCTATTGCGACGATAAGCAATTAATTCTACAAATAATAAATAATAATTACATAAGTGATATATTACTTACATCACGAAGCTGCTTCGCCATCATCCGATGCCTTATATCTGTGTGTTTGCTCCTTTTTTTATTCATCTTTTATTGTTACTTCATGGCACTCATTCGCGAAAATATAATTTAATTACGATCGCAAATGCGCTAATCGGTAGAACAGAATGGTTTATTAACTAATTAAGAGTTAGAAGACTCTGTCCAAGAACACAGTTGCAATTAAATGCATACGATACATTTTAAGCACAAAAATTCCTCGAAATAAATGCATTATTAATGAACGGTCAATGTATTACGGCTCTTCATTAGTTGAATCGTTCGATCCAATTTACATATTATTACTTTCGATTCGAAAATGATGTATAAATTATTTTTAAAAAGGCCAAAAATTTATGTCAAAGTACGAGAGATGTAAAAAAAAATATATGCTATATATTAAAATATAAAGAAAATTTACAAGAGGACTGAAATCATTAGCTAGAAGAACGATATCGATAGACGACATGTACACATCTCCCTGACACCTTCCACGGACGAGCGTTGACTGAATAATAATACTCTTTTCGCCTCCTGCGCTTTCTCCCACCTCTCAATATCTTTCATTGTTGTGAGACGCGCCCCACTATCCGTTCGCCGCATTGACATACCATTACCGTTCACCGGCATGTCAACAATAGCGCGCGATGTGAAGGCCGAACACGGTAAACATACTATTTCGTAGCAACGATGTATTAAATTGTATTATACTATGTTTAGCCTTTGCGTGTCACGGTCTTGCTATCATTCACACGGCGAATCTCGAATGGAAAGATAATTATACGAGTCGCTCCGTATATGTCGTTGCATTATATTTTGATACGCGATCATGATTATTGTAATTAGAACTATCAGGTCATGTATGATTAAGTAACTTTTACGATTAATGATTGAAGTAAAAAAACATCGTGGCACTATTTATCGAAGTTCTTCGTCTTTTTAAGTAAAATTTACACATCATTTTCGGATCGAAAGCATAGAAGCATAAACAAATTAGATTGGATTGGATAAACGATCATCAATGATGCAAATAATGCAGAGCCATGACGTAAAGACCGTTTATAATAATACTTTTATTTCGGTTAATATTTTTATGTTTCAAATATATCGCGTATGTAGTATTAAATTTCGATTGTGTATTAATTCGATTAAATAATTGTATTATATGGTACCATGCGATTTTCGGGCGTCCAGCAAATCGTTTAATAATTTTCGCAATATAATAATGTGCGTTATACATGATTTATGTCGAGAGATTATCGTATTCGCATTGATCGTAATTAATCGTATTTTCATAACTGAATGTGAGTGCCATGAAAAAGCAAAGAATAAATACGAGAGGAGGAGCAGATCTGGGGAAGGTATCGGGCAACGCTGGCGTAAGAAGCTTCTTTAATTTATTATTGATTATGAAATTAATTGTTCGTTTATTTCCGCGTTAATACCCATCTTAATTTAATGATTAATCTTAATGATCCAACAAAATAATTTCAGAAACAAAATTTAAAAAAAATTTTTTTTTATATAAAATAAAGAAAATTTTCTATATCTCATACAGGATGTCTTGTAATAACCGCCACACCTTTCATGTGTAGGTAGAGATGGTTAAAAGTAGGAAAGTTCTCTTCCGTTTTACCATCTTCTCAATAATTAATGAGAAATTAATTAAGAAAGGTCAGAGCCAATCTCGTGCACTTAGCAACGGCGTAATATTGGGCTATCTTTTTTCTCATTAATTATTGCGAAAATTACAAAACGGTAAAAGACTCTTTCCTACTCGGTTTAACTCATTCTAATTCTACTGAATTAATTTAAATAATTTTAAAGAACGATCGATATAAATTCAATTGAGTTTAATAATTATTTTTTAAAATATTAATTATTTTAAACACTGCGCTACATATAAATATATTACATATTAAATATATATATTTTTTTATTTTACAGATCAACCTAATGCTACAACTTCGCTGCGCATCGTATCGGTGAGTTTAAGAATGATTTTCTATTACACATATGTATGCACATGCGCGCATGCGACATATATTTATACATACATATATATATAAAATCTTAAAATAATAAAAATTTGTGATATATCTCTCTCAAGCATATATGTGTGACAAAAAAAATATCACAAGCAAATAAGAATAAAAGAAACACGGAAATAATTACTAGAAACTTTTTAATCGTGTCTATGCGCTTCAATGAAAATATCGAGTTGAACGGAGTTATCCGGCATCCTGTTATTAATTTTTCTTTATCGTAAATATTCTAAGGGACGCGTTTATTAATCAATCGCGCAATAATCTTGTTTTTGACAAACATAACACTGCTTTTTCATAGCAATTTTAGGCCTTTCAGATTTTTTAGCGTTTTATTATTTACTTGTCCCAACTTTTTGTCGTATTATAATTTTACCAATTTTACGTGTATATAGCCATTGCTTAATATTAGCAAATGTTAAATTTTCGCTTCAAGAATGCTCTAAGTTTCAATGAGATTAATAAACAGAAGCCTCATCTCTTTGCGTTAACATATGCGTGACGCTGTACGGTATGACAATCTAATGGACTAAGAAGTCAGTTTTCACTTTCCATCGACCTCGAGGTTGTGCGAACATATGTCCACTCACGCAGGCACACTCACCGGTACACAGTGTACATCAATGCCGATACATGCACGGCTATTATTCTCATTACTTGCCGTCAGGTTGATCGAGCAGCGACAGATCGAGTCGAAAGCCTATTTTTCCGCGGTCGCTCGAGGAGAGGAAAGTGCGGTCGTAGGAGGAAACCAATTTAGTTGCATGTAGGTGTACATATACTCGTGTGTTTGTATTAGTTGTATAACGAACAGCAAATAGCCATCGGAAGTACAGGAAATCCTTAACGACGAATAAATAAATACCACCATTGACTAACATTTATCGCTTTCAATGAATCACGAATAAGAAGAAATGTCCGAGGAGAGACGATTCATAATTTATAGTTAATCATATTTAAAAATTTGTTGTTCGTCGTAAACTACTCCTTTTTCGGAGAAGGAGAAAGGAAAAAATTCTAGTTTATTATTAATATAATAATAATAATAATTTTCTTATAAACCATTTTTAAAAGAGGATAAATCGTAACGGGACGACGCTATATAATTTCGTTGAGAATAAATGGAACAAGTCTCAGAGATCACGTTATTTCCTGTACTTGAGAACACGCGCGACATCAACGCACATCCCTTCGTGGTCGTTTTTGGAAAGGAACGCGTTAGTCGTAAGAGGAAACCGATCAGACGTTGAACGGGTGTTGCAAAACGAGCAACGTGCGTCTTTGTTATACGCACCAGTCCAGCCAATGATCATTAATATCTCGCAGCTTCCAGACCTCGAGATACCGAGCGACTAGACCAATTACCGTTATAGCGCAAACACTGTTGCTGCCGTTAGAAAATGATTTATCGCGAATTGTTCTCGGGCGTGGGATTTATTAGAGCAAGTCGCGAGCTTATTGAAAACTCCTTCGGGACTGGCGGCGTGAAACGCCCTCGAACCTATTCCATTTCTGCCGACAACACCAGGTATCTTTGAAACAAAACGCGTCGCGATCGACTGCACGTACGTACGTGCCGTTACAGTGCCACAGCCGATTTATCTTAAAACATTTGTTCTCTCTACTTATACACCTCAAACGAATCCGTGCGGCGATAACGCTGATCGGAAAATGATGCCTTGAACTTGCATGAATTTTTTATTTCTTTGGCAGTAAACGTTTTCGATTGTCTTAGCCTATTTACGAATCGAATCAAAGAGAAGTTAATTGAAAAAATTAATTTATTTTCTTTACGAGGTATATTAATCTCGAAAATATATATAGCTAACGTGAAATTAGTTTACACGCGACCGGCATATTCACACATTTCTTGCCGCGTAAACGCAGGTATTTATCATTCGCCTGTGCAAATTTACAGTTTTTGTCCCTCCGCGAAACTCGTTTAACCGAGCGTTAATAAATTACTTTCGCGACCGGCGCGTTACATTCGGCGCGGATATATTTTACGAGCGATCGATGCTTCAGTATCGACCATCAAACTGAGTATTAGTTCTCGATTTTATCACGGATGAATATCCTACATAGTATATATATATGTACATAGGCGCGCAAGAAACACTTGGCTCCATCCGATGCAATATATTAATTAATTAGCAGTGACGACGTATAATTATGCGCTTAAAATTATCGTATATCGGACGGCGGAGCGCTCGATCTCGCGAGCGCGATAAATCTCGCGATACGCGAGCGTTAAACGCTTGACGATAAATTTCGCGGCGCCGCGCCGTACGGAAAATTAAGCGCTATTTGTTCAATCGATCGATCACGCCGATCGATCAAGCGCGCGCGATGTAAATTCGCGTTGCATCCGATCATTTATACATCGGTAAACGAGCGTGATTGATCACGCGTGCAATGTATCTCCCGGGTCACCGCGCGTTAAGAAAAAAAAGAAAAAAAAAAAGAAGGCAGAAGTTCCATTCCATTAATTTTTCACGTTCCGTTAAGTCTTCACTCTCTAAGCGAGGCGCGACTTAGCACGAGGCCGCAAATAAACGCGGAACACGCGAGTTTCTCGGTTAAAATCACTCTTCCTTTTCTTCTCTCTCTCGCGAGAGAAACAAGCGAGACCCCTCGTTTCCTGCGAGCAACGTAAGAACCATCGAAAGCTTCCTCCGTCTTTAAAAAAAATGAGCTAACTACGGACCGCGACCGGTGAAATCCTAGTGATCGCGAGTCGCCTTCGCGTTACTCTTTTAATGTATCGCTAAATATCGTCATGATCGTGACATTGTCTCTCCGTATATAATTCGATACCCCGATCTGTCGTGTGATGTAACGCCACGGCCAGTTACATGGTCATTAGTCTCTAGCATAACGTCATCGTGAACACGCAGAAACGACGCTCGTTCTTCATCTCGCCAGGAATTACTCATTATATAAATTAGGAAAGCCGACGCGAGATTATTTTCGCCGCAATAAAATAATATCAACGAGAGAATCGCTTGAAAAAATTACTCGAAAGTACTTTCATTCTATAAGTGTACCATCATTCAGATTTTAGAAAAGATCTATTTTCTTCTTTATTTGAGAAACGCGATCCCAACGTTTAACGTTAATATTCCTCGCTCTACGACCTTTACTTTAAGATTTGCCAAGCCTCGGGGCGCAAACGGTGCTTTTATAAATCTTGCGAAACGTCTTTCTCAGGGACACAAGGGAAACACCCCTCGGCAGAAAATATAGCGAGAGCGAAGAGGGATGAAAAGCCGAGACCCTCTTTAAGGGCGACCGCTCATCGCCGCACTGATCGCGATTAGCGTCCCTAACGTGAATCCCCGAGATTTCTACAATACGAATCGACTAATCTGGTTCGTTACGACTCGTATTCATGCGCAATTCGTGGAAGGATAAATCCAAAGAGCGACAAAAGGTCAAATAGAACCTTACTTTCTACTTCATATGGCGATCTTACATATAATCCGAATAATCTTTAAATTCGAAAGTGCTTGTCAAGATGATTCCGAATGTGTGCGCGTTCATTAAAAAAAAATCAGATTTAGACATGCTTCGATCCGTCATTATTCACTCTGTTAAAGTGCTCCTGGATTGGACAGGTACTATATGTTACGTTAAAAATGCGGAATGATTTGTCAAGAAACGAGACGATTGATTACTTCGGGTTATACGAATAATCGCAGAACGATTTCCCCGTAAATGATCGAGCGATTAATTCGTGATCGATGATTTAGATTTAAGTGATTCGATCGTAAATTGAATAGAGCTCTTTTCGAAGGATTATTTAATTAACTCGCATTCGCGCGTAATTATTGCCTGAGCGATATCGAGGAAAAAAGGACGGGAAAAGAGACATTCTTAAATGGTATCATCGCGTGAACGATCGTAAAATTCGCGGCAAAAATCCATCCATCCGCGCATCATGGTGCACTTATCGACCGGAAAAATGCAAATGTTCCCGGAAGTAGTAAAGGTCCAGAAAAGACGATGCGTCTTGAAAGACGGGGGGATTCCGAAGGAGGATACGCGCGCATGGATATTACGCCGCTCTAGGCTTCGGGTGTGGTTGATCACAAGATAATATGTCGTAAGAAGCTGAGTAAAAGACAGACTAACAAGGAACATGTTTTTGTTTGACACGCGGGATAACGTGAGAAATAAAAATAACCGCACGCAGTTTCGCGCGTCGATGCAGTCAAGTGTTTCTAAATTTATGGATAATAGAAAATATATTACAAGTGTAATATATTATAATTAAATCTCAAAGCTTTTTACATAAATAATAATTCATATATATATTTACATATCTCATATTTTATTTCGTTAAAAATTAAAATTTGTTGCGATATAATTAAATATATAAATAAATTTACGGATAATTTTTATAATTGTTAAAAATGATGGAAAATAGAGAGAAATTAAATGATATAAATAATTTTACGTATTTTAACGTAATTATTGCGCATTATTGAATTAGAGGTTTGCGAGATACCTCTCGTACGCTTCCAGGGATCGATATATCAATGAAAATATTTTAACGATTGATAAGAGTACGACGAGAGACGTTTAACCCCTTCGTTGCCGAAGACAGCTGTAGGCGCTAGGAAGACTCCGTCCGTACATATAACTTAAAGACGACTATGATCGCCCGAGTGGAACTGACGTTTCCTCGAGGCGTTCGTCCGAGCCGACAGTTAAAGGTTTCCATTCCCGCGATCTACAACACATGCGATGACTGTGGGTACGCACTTTACCGGAAATTACGTCGAAAAAATAATTGTTTCAATTAAATCTCATTAGATTGCTTTTTTAATTTTTTGTCAATTTAAATGTGACTTACGTCACTTTATAGATAAATTTAATCTCTCGTATTAAATAATTCAAAATTCTACTTCAAATATCTTGACTACACATTTATTATATGATGATATTCAAATTAACAAACTAGACAAGTCGCTAACTCAAACGTAGCATTACAAGTCATCAGTTTTTTTATCGCTTTACATGCTGCTCGCGCACATCGCGATGATTCCGAACAATAGTATATTACATAGAATCGGTGGTTACCTCGCCGACAATCTCCAGCCGCTCATCTTCGGCCGGAGACCTCGCCGCGGCGAGCAACCAGCTAGTTCGAGAGGGAATTCCGGAGGAAGATGTACGAACGTATGCGCGTGCGATTCCACGACGGATTTTCGCTGGAGGGTCCGGGTGTGGTCGCGATCGTAGGATAATGCTCGTGAGGATACGAGGGAGGAGGAGAGCTACACGAGAGAGGGAAGAAGCTCACGGTTCCTCTCCTCTCTTGCGAGATCGATGCCCAAAGGCGAGACGCGTCCTCTTCTCTTCCTCCTTCCTCCTTCCTCCATCTAACCATCTATCCGTACTATACACACAGGTACATACGCGCGTGTGCAGAAGGCGGCAGCTATCTTCAAAGAGAGGGAATCTTCTTTCCTATAAGTATTTTTCCTTCAGCTTTAACTAAGGCGATTTTCTCTCAACCCGCCCCTGCCGTGTACAGGGTGTTCGGATAGTCGTCGATATACGTAAGCGATTGCGCAAGCGGTGGCAGGATAATGGTCCATTCAAAGTCGCATCTTTTTCTCATTTTCGCTATACGTAGAGATTATTAATTAAATTAATATAATAGGATATATTATGATTTTATAAGATCATAATTTAATAATATAAATTAATAAATATAGTAATTAATAAAAGTATTAATTAATAAATTTTTTTTAACATACAATATACTTCTTTTTGAAAAAAAAAAATGGGAATTATTCCGAATTAAAGATTCATATTGTCTCGTGGAAATATTCTAGCGCGTTTCCGATGCGAACATAAAATAGCCTACTATCCTACGTAGCTATAAAGACGCGGTATTGACAAAAAAGTCACAAACAACGCGGTCGCAGAAAAATTGTCGTAGCGCCGTGCTGGAAGCGGCGCTTATACTTATATACGTCACGACAAGAAAGCCAAAGTGATGGAGCTCGTTACCGTTTCTTTGAACGGACGTGTTAAACGGCGGCTGTACATAATTGAATGGTCACTTCTATTCAGGCTCGAGCATTGGAACCAGCGACCGAGAGAGAAAGAGAGAAAAAGAAAGATCTTTTTGCCGCCGTTCTGGTAATTTGTTCGCGTAGACCAAAAAGAGAAGATCTTTTCCCTCAATTCAACTCGCGGGCATCGCGAGCTAATATCTCGAGAGAAGAACGAATGATTCTCTAACTCGTTACCGTTATTATTACGAGTCTTACGACCAAGTATCACGTGCGAAACGGATACTTTACGCGGAAGCTATTTTTCATCGATTAAAAACGGTGTGTCCGGTGAATTCTAATAATACTTGACTGACCTGATATTCTCTTTTATCGGAACCTATACAATAGAATGATAAAAAAAATCTGTTCTCCTTAAGCAATACTTTGCATACTGGAACAATGTATTCGAGATTTAGATTAGATCAAGAGATGCCATTCGCATTTAATCGCGATATTACACCATTTCCCGCAAATAAAACGATCTCTTTCGTCCTCTTGCATTACGTAAACGATGCTCGAAGGTACGATGGGGAAAAAGAATTTAATTCGCATATATTCGATCACACAACTCGCTCCTGCGATCGAATTCCGAATCGTTCGAATATAGTATATAACTCACGCCGCGATCCGATATCGAGTTCCTCCTCTTTCAACGATTGGATAATTCGATTTGGATCTCGATTTAAATCACGACGCACGCTGCGCTCTGCCCTTGATTACAGACCGCGCGGCGGATATAAGGGCGAAACCGCGATAACGAAACGGAATATCCTACGTCGTCCTACGCGTGCTACGATCGTCTACTACAACTGACGTTGCAGGATCGATCGGCACGTTTGACCTGCCACGCCACACCGCGAACGTGAATGATCGATTCTACGCGCGATATCCACGCGGGATTGATACCGTTCCCCGAGAGCGACCGGCCGTTTCCTCTCGCGGAGAGGTCGGTCCGCTTGATCTCGAGCGTTATGCGGGGTAATTCATGACTTTCGTGCCGTGACTCCGGGGGATGATAATTCCCGGACTCTCATCTCCGATGAAAAATCTCACATCTCGAAGCGCGATTTGTCGCGTTTTATTTTTTATATTTATGGATATCTCTTCCAACGATGTGAAAATGTTGATATTTTAATTTTTAGGCTCTTGATAATTTTATATAAATGAGAATAATAACATATCTGTAAGTAAAATTAAAAAAGTTATGTTACGAATAGAATGAAAAATATTTTGCATGAAAACCAGAACTGTTATTGCAAGTCGGAACAATTTTATATAATATATAATCCCATATAAAATAATAAGAAAACAAAAAATTTAGTATAAAATAAAAAAATTACCAATCCTTTAAATATACTTTACTGAGAAATTGATGGTTTCGCTTTCTTCGCATATTTTATAATATAATAATTACATCATATTCTTCTGTCAGTTAGGACGCTTATTATTATTTTTTTTTTTTTTTAAGAAACGAAAGTCAGTCTTTAACTTTCAAAGGTAACGAAGTTGTGCTTGATACGCGCAACTTCCTACGGTGAAACGAACGGTGATTAGCTGTTTTATCTCTTACCGTGTATCGTCATCGGATATGCGCGCGAGATAAGGATATGCCAGCAGGAGTGTGCGCGATCTTTACTTTCCTCTGTTTAACATTTAATATACATTCTATTTAGCGCTATAATACGACTCCGCGCCGCGGCTATTCGTGCGAAGACGCCCTCGATTCCGTCTTACATCTCCTCTCACGCGCGCGCGGCTTTATTATTTGCAAAAGCGACCGGCAACGATGTAAATTTATAAGTAAAAGTAACGATGCGTTTTCACAGATCCATGCGCAGACGCTTTCGTATCGCGCAAATTTGATGTTTTTAGCTCGCCTCGCTCGCCGAGAGCGGAGCCGCGCGCGAAAGTGTGCACCAAGTGTATTTCTACCATATAAGAGGGCGAGAGAGCAATAAGCAGAGCGATGACTAGCTAAGAGAGAGGATGACTGACGAGAGAGTGGTGATTGCTCCTGCAAACATCCACGTGTGTGTATATGTACACACATACATGTATATATCTTTAATCTTTCAACCACGTGCAGATGTATTCGTTATCCATTAGTTCTATATCTGATACGCGATCCTACTTTTCTACGATACCGATTACGGAACAATATCTTCTCCGCTGAAATCGATTAATTTTCTGTCTAATGTCTATTAGATCCACATATTGAGATTACATTTATGCACACACACTTATATATACAATAATACCAGATTGTAATCAATTAAAAAAATACAGTTCCGTATTGCTACATATATTTTGTATATAGCTACATCACAAAGATTGGAGGATATATGTGCGTGATGCGATACATAAAATAAGATTACAATAAATACTAATAATTCATTCATTGTTATATAGTGAAACGAAGGATTGCCGTTATTTGCTAATTAATTATTACGTATATCAATAATAATATTAATAATGCGTGTTGATAAATGGAACAAAATAGAAGAGAGAGAAAGAGAGACCATTAGTTCATTCTAATATATGTACAAATATATATCTACAAAAACATCTTTAGAAATAAATGTAGGTCTAACGGACTCGGGCAACAACAGCTGATAGATGAGGAGTTAAACGTGCAAGTGCATTTACTATTTGGATAGAAGCAATTTTCCGATGTTAGAAAATTCGTTGAAGATAAAAGGAAAGCTTCAATCAAAACGCCAGTCATTGTCAGTCGTCAAAGTCATTATTCGTTGGCCGACATTGTGTGACATCGGCGTCATTGTCGTTCTCTTCAGCGTCGCGGCGCGTTTACAGATCCCTTTCGCGAGGTCCATTACTTTCTAACTGTCTCGATAGACACGCGACGCTATTTGAATATATAGGAAGGAAAAGCAGAAGTCTTCTCGTAATCATCTCTTCCACGTTTTGCGCTGCAAAGTCGCTCAATCGGAAATTAGATCGAGTCGTGGGGGCGACTCTTCCGGATGGTCCCCGCGGCGAGCGAGTCAGCTTCCAGGAGGAGACATAAAAGGCACTCTCCAAGAAAGTTTAAACCTTGGCGTCGCCATAAGGCCAACGGGGACGGCCATATAAGTTCGCAACGTCTATCCACGTCTAATCTGTTCAGTCACGCGGCCGTCTGCGCAGTAATCGTTTTATCGATGACCTCAAAAATTCGCAATTTATCGCTAATTATTTTCCATAGTCCTATTAGAGTTGTAAGAGTGAGAAAATCATTCAAAATAAATCCTGCTTCTCTAATTGTCTCAAATTAGACTATTGACAAAAACAAATTTTAAAACCTTAGAAAAATATAAAATTAGGAAGAAAGATAAATACCTAGGTATAAAATAAATATATAGAGAGTTGGATACACAGCTGCCTTTTAAATGAAAATTAATATTCGATGAATATTTGTAGATTATCTCTTCATCTCGTATTTTTATCTCATATACGAGAAACGTTCAAAATAAAGCAAATCAATAATGTGAGATTTATTTTTAATATAAAATGGTCTAAATTTTTTAATCCATTTTTGTTCTAACTGCTTCAAGACATATTCATCTATAATAATTTCGACATTTAATGAAAGCTATACTTATTACTGGAAAAGTGTTCGCACGTTGAAGATCGAAAAATTAAAAATATTTCGCAAATGGATGAAATTTCTTCCCTCGTATATACTTTTACAATACAATAGCATCCTAATTTTTTCCGGGAGCAAGACTAGCAATACCGGTCAATTAGCAAAACTTGATTGACGAGAATCCTGCTGGATCATACTGCGAGCTATCGCAGAAACTGGAAGTTTCACCCATTATATATACCGCGCACTTCTCCCGCGATTAGGTTCCTCTCTAGGCGCCTCTCACCATCGCGCAGCGACCTTCGAGGCCACGGTTGGCCAGTTCTGGCCTTGACAGCAGTCCGGGAGAGGGAATCTAAACAACAAATCGAAGCAACAGCGGCAGGAAAAGCGCTACGTTACTCAGTTGCATCGAGAGCTCTCTCTTTCTCCGCCACCGCAACCGAAATCCGAGCTCTCGACTTATGAATAGCGGATCGATCTCTACTCTCACATGTCGGCCGGTCCATTCTCACTGCCGGCTAACTGCACCGGTCGCATCTCTCTTCTCGCCACGCCCCACTCTCTTCGAAATAATAATCTGAACGAATCTTACGAAAAACTTTGACTTAAAATTCGAGAGACCATTTGAAATATCAAATATTTAATATGAAATTGAATATTATTGGCCGAATTAAATATTACGTATTATAAATGAAAGATTGATTGTACATCTTAACTTGAAAATGTTTGATAATCGACTGTAATTTAGATGCAAATCATGCAAAGCAATGAGGGGAACTGGTAATATTCTATATGTTATAATATATGTATAATCAAACTATTTATGCAGATACTTCATATGGAAATTGGACGAATCAACTATTTTTATATCCATTCTTGACTCTCAAGCTTGCTTCGACACGTCAAAAAATGCGACGACGAAGAATGTTAATTAATGACGATTGGTGAAACTTGACCAAAAGTGGGCATGTGGCATAACGCGTTACGTAAAGTATGTTAACTGTCCGTAAAAGGATTTCGGCGAATTTGAATGACGCCAAGCTAAAAATATGTACGAGAGAAGAGAATTCATGTGCTTGCGAAATATCTCGATCAAATTTTCCGATCATGAATACGCGAACATTTTCTCAGCAACGATTTTATATAATCAAAACACTTGACTCTTAATTAAATGAATGAAATGTTATAAAAACATATCTTGAAGTATTCAAAGCAAAAAATAAAAGTCCTTAGACACGATTTTCTATGAAAAACAAATTTTACAAATGAAGGACTTATTTTTAACGCTTCGTATACAAGATACGAGTGCGAGATTAAGTATTTGCAATTTTTTGCGAACGTAATTGGTAGCCAAGAATAAGCGAGGGAATACCTTCTTATAGACGTCCCCCGTACGAAACGTTTCTCTCAAGGAGAAAGAGCCGGTTGAGAACCTTCGAGATTCAGGTTCTACACAGGGCGACCCGACCGCGGAGAGTCTTGGGTGGCACGAGAGTCGGTGGTCGCGCCCTGCGTTAACCCAACCTAACGTAGCCTAAGATCGACTCCTCTCTCGACTAGATTCTCTCTGGCTCGAAACCGCATATCGGCGGCGGTCCTTCGTGCGCGAACCCTTAAGTAGTCATGTATATCCGCCGGCTACTTACTCCGGCAACAACCGAAACCACCGCCGACCGAGTCCGTCTACCTGAGAAATCGCGAAAGGTTCGCCATTCAGGCATCTAAAAGATCTAGTGAAGAATAGATTAGGAATTTAGCGGGATAAACGGCGATATAAAAGTCCGAAAGGTATCTCGAAAGACGTGTAGATTTTTTCAGATTTTCTGCGGAAATATCTTTTTTGTGTGGTTTGAGAATAGACGGGACTTTTGTAGAAAAATATACGGATTGTTATGGCCAAATATCCCTTTTGAAATCGGCTTGACCGACATCGTAAGTCGTAAAGTAGGATCGCCACGTATTGACGAAGAAAAATTATCTCTTTTTTTGCACTGCAGAAGGAAGTCGCTGATGATCAAGGCAATCTCGTTCGCCCAATTTCTCTCGAACGCGGCCGCCACGTGAAAAGTAAAATTTCACCTGCCCGACTTAAGTGTCATAAGCGTAAAACGTGCAGTTATTGACCGCTTAAGGAACGCGCGCTGCTCATTGACAAAGAGTTAACAGGTGTTCCGTCGAGTGTAACGTCGCGAGAGAAGAGAATTGCCAGTTTTATATATATATAAAAGACATTTAAAATCGATTTCTTTTTGTTATATCACTATTTTATTATATTATTTTGTTTAAAATTAAACGAAAGCATTATTCCTGACGGCTTGCAAATAACGCGACGTTTACCGCGACGTTACGAGAACAACGATCTTTCTTCGGATTCAGTCTCTGCCATGGTACTCTGTGAAGCATCAATTTGGCGTTTAATCGATTTTCCACGGCATCCTCTACGCCGTCACGATCATAGGACGATCGCGAGACCGCGATAAAGCCACGAGGAGAGAACTTCATCTCGACGAAACAGCACGCGGATGGATTTATTCGTCAGATGATATACGTCGGTCAAATTAATCGCAGTAATAATGATTATTATCATAGTTTTAAATTTCTCGTTATCGATCTACCGCAAAAATCGATCCTTTATTGTGTGTCAGTGGCGCAAAAGTCGCTTGTCATCGGTTCGAATCGTCCTCTCACGTCATCGTATTAATCGTCTCGGTGTAGAATCACTAGATGAATGTTTAGGGAATTACGAGATGAAAATCGGTAAACGCAATTTGACACGATTGAACCGACACGTTCATCCTGGCAAAGCGGAGTAATGAATTATGAAACGCGATTTGCATACGACCGAGATGCAAGACCCCCTGGTGCATAGGACTTCATTCCATACCAGTCGCGGACGCGATTCTTCGCGATTCGTAGATGCGATCCGGTTCCGAAGACGGATGCTGTGCCATGCTCGAACCTGTCGAGTGTTGTGTTGTGGCAGACAACGTTCGTTTTATACGGTATAAGAAATGTGATCGCGGTGTTTCTAACATCATATACCTGATAGATATGCATCTGCTTGATGTATCTGGGTTAAAACTTTTTTATGAATTTAGAAGTCAAACCCCTTCAACTTTTCTATATAATTAAATTATGTTTAATGAATATAATATATATTTAAACTAATTTATAATTTATTTCTCTCTTTCTCCCTCGGTTAATCTTAATTTAATTTTTAAATGCTAATACAAAAATTCATTTTTTTGGGGAATAGAAAAATTAATTGTTTAAAATATAAGAGTTGATCACTATTATAACTTATCACATTGTAATTAACACTTAACACATCGCCTATAGGTAAACATTTATTTTCGGCGAAGTAAAAATTATTCGTTATCCTCCACGTATTAATTTATTTTAATGTGATTCGTGTCGCAATGTCGCAGGTCATGGGAGCAACGCGAAATGTCATATGCAACGCAATAGTCGGTGATGACAGTCAGTGCTTACGTATTCTCGCGTTTCGTTATTCTTTAAATAAAACGCAATAAGCGACTACACGCATAATCATTTTCCTCGTAAAAGCGCTTCGTTCATTTGGGTGTCGTTAGTATTTAAGTAATTGGTCGTAAGATGCTCCTGACAAACGCGTATGATGATTCTCAACTCAACTAACGGGACACAATCCGCAGGAAATTATATGTCGCGTCATAGCAACTGTTATTTCCTTTTAATATCGTTTTAAATATAAAAAATTAACGAGTTAGGACTATTTACGATATTTAAAAAATCTGATTCGGTTTTCTATGCTACAATTATATTAATTATATTATATATAATTAAGTATGTGTACAAAAATAGTACTATATTTTAATATAACATACAAATATACCTACGAGATATATTAATGCAAAAATGATAGGCTAATTAACATACCTATATTTAATGACAATTTATTATCTCATCTATTAAAAAAATAATTATTTAAAATTTTAAAAAGAAATAATTACATTAGAAATTGTGAGATCGTGTTGGGTTGGTGACATTCGAATTCGCGATCGCGAAGTCGCGCACGATCAAATCGATCGATCGGCACATCGCGATGCAATTAAGTAAAATCGTGTCCCAGATCTTAAACGACGATCATGTGTACACTATCAAAAGTAACACTGGCTGGTAGACTGACGTGACTTTTGACCTCGTGCTTACGGTATCGCTCAACCTTTTTCATGCTCAACAAAGAGATCGTTGTCCTCTCACCCGCGAGCGCGAGGGAGGGTAGAATCTCTCGACCTACGACGTGAGACTCTCGTATCGAAATTCAAGAAGACGATGACATAGCGCCACGTGGGAACCAGAACGGCGCGTCATAGTAGTAAGTCACCCCGTGTGCTATATATAAATATCGCTGCGACTTTGTTGCATAGTTTCATTCCGAAATAAATCTCGCAGTACGGTTATGAAGAGCTTTTCTCAAGAGAGTACTGTTTTGAATAATAATATTTTACGTTCTTTGAATATAATTATAGCTCAACCCCTCTCTCTTTTCACTCTCTTCCTCTCTTGTTCTCTTTTTACATCTTTCTCTGCTTAATTTAACATCGCTTTCGATGTACACTTGACGAGAAATTAACTTTATAACGGATCGACTTCCGTTGTGTGTTACCAATCAGGACTCTTTCCTGCGTGCGAACATAAACAAAATCTATGACGATAGTATAGCGATAGCACACATGTGTGGGAATCGGGATGGAAATAACGGCGCGATATGTGCATGATCGCCGGTAGCGATACATGCATATGCAAATGTTCGCTCGCAATCGTTTACATATGCAAAATATATGGCAATAACAAAATGAGAATTCAAGGCTGCGGAAAATCTGCATTTCAAAAGTGAAAAAATCGTATATCTTTCTATACTTTCTACGTACAGTATAGTCGGGGACTCTTTTACCTCCGGTGTCTCTAAACACTTTACGATCCCCCAAAAAGCCAAAATCCAAAGACAATCAAAAAAGTCCAAGGATTAAAAAAACTTTATGCTCCATAATTTCAAAATTAAGAAATTCAGGCAATTTTCATTCATCCATCATGATTTTCGGATGTATCGCAGGACGAGACTAACTAAGAAGGGAGGGGAAAAGGGATATCATTATTCCGGGTTCGCCGCCGATTTATCCGTCATCGGTGGCACGAAATTCAGTCTGTCGTGACGGATCCGGCACGGAAACCGAGGAATACACACATGAACGAGCGCAACACGCATAGGCCGATATTTCGTCGCGTGTAGATGCACGATGCACTTGGGATATGCAGGTTGTACGGGTACAACACGATATACGTGATACGTAATACGCGCACCCGTATACCGTACGCGGCGGAGAAAACATTATCGAGGAGTCTCTCTCGGTACAGACGCGGTGGAGGTCTCGGCAGGACCGTTAGAAGGCTTCAAGGATATCCTGCGTCTCGCGCTGGCGATCAGCAGGAATTATTTTATGCGGGAGACGCAGGAAGAGAGAATTAAGAATCATCAAGGACTCTACGTGCTCTCGGAAGCGTCAAATATGTTTTTTATAGAGAGAAAAGGCAAAATTAGAAAAAAAAAAAGTAATATTTAATTCTTAACACGTGTTGACTTATCCTTGAGACACACCGACTTTTATGCACTGTGTGGCTCACCTGTGGACCATGAATACTCGTACTCAAGTTTCTGCAACCGTATGATTCACCAGTGAATCACTATACTATTTTAATTGTACAAACTGAACACATTTTCAAATAATGATCTGAATATTCGACTACTCAATTTTTGCATGACAGTTGACGTGTTAAAATATATAAAAAGAGAAGAGAGAGAATTATATATATATATATTTTAATATGTCTATTTTACATAATTAATTTATAAATTTAAATATCTAATATAAAGTTGAAAATAAATTTTATTTAGTGCATGGGTAATCTGGTTAAAAAATATCGCGTTATCGCGAAATAAGCATACATTGCAATTATCTTTTACGATGGGAGATTTCGATTTAACAAGACATAGAATTTTCAAATAATCAGAACCGCGAATCGCGTGTGAATGAAAGCTCTGGATCGCGAGTGCGAATTACAAGAGTATACGGATTTCACGGATCATAGTGGGAAAAAAAATCTCAAAATCGTTAAAGTTTTATTATTAGTATATTGTCATATAGCGATGCTGGCGGTGAGAAGCCAAAGTCGAGCTGATCACCGAGAGGCAATGATTGGAGAGCGGCTTATGTGGCCTACTGGCCCAGTAAGGGGGCTCGGCGTGTCGCCCCGGCATCGGCGTACTTGACGCCAATCGGCCAATATCCCCTTGCTCCCGAGGCTCATTACCGTTTCTCATAATTAAGCCTCGATCGAGGGTAAGCGAGTCTGTCGCGCGCCAAGTATCACGCGGAACGAATTCAACTTTTGGCTTTCGGAGCGGAAGGCAACCGGCGGCGCGATGCAAAGAAAATAAGCGCTAGAGACGGCTGCGCGATTAATAACGCTAGATAAAGCGTCGCTAAATTACGCTCGAGTCGCGACATTAGACGTTAGGAGGACGAGTCGGCCATCAATCGACGCCAGCCGCTTATTTAATGGCTCTGTAATTCAAAAATGCGTTACTGCGTCGCTCGAATGTGAGATTAAAGTTCCGTTCATATATTGAAACAGTGACGATCCAAGATATTGTAATGCAGCCGCCACTTGTACGGAGTTTAATGTAATCGACGAAAGCTAAACATAGTACTATATAACGATACGAGTGTTGAAATCTTTGAACCGCTAATAGAATCAAACAAGAGTACTATTTTCAGACGAAACGGATATGCTAAGTGGTGTGCTAAGATATGCATCGTGTCGCTTGTATCTCTTATATTTATTTAACAAGCCAACCTCCTTTGTGTCGAAATTACATCTGTCAGTAGAGAGTTTATGTTTCTAGAGAGATCTACAAATAATTATACTGTTTTCTTGTTTTGATAATATGAATTTTCTCTGTAAGAGTGCTAGAGTCTTACGTGAGATCGATATAATAATGGGATTTAATTACATGTAAACAGTACATCGAAAATATATTTGAGAGAAATATTTTCTTTCTCATATATTATTTTCATATTTATATTATTGCATTGATATATATTTTTTATTATTTCGATATCATTGCGTAAGTATACACAGTTGAAAAATTTGTGTTAAATTTAACAAATATCACATGTCCCAAACGGTCCACAGAAATTTTTGTGTTAATTTAACATAATACGGATATGTTAAATGATGACACGAATATTGTGTTAATATTTTAACATAAAATAAATGCAAACTTCAAGTAAACTTAAAATAAATTTTGTGTTAAATTAACATAGTTTTAATGTAAAAATTAACTAAAAAAATTGTTAATTTTACATTTTATCATCCCCACTTATATTATAAAGTAAAATTAACATTTTTTTTCTGTAAATTTTAACAGATAAATCTTGTCACTAATAATATCGAACATATTTATTGTGTAAAATTAAAAGTAAATACACATTGTGTTATTTAAAAAATTTTTTTTAGTTATTTTAATAATTTAACATTTGAGTTCAATTAACACAACAGCAATATATTAATTTAACACAAAAATTTTAACGGGGGGACCGTTTTTAACAAGAAAACACAAATTTTCCAACTGTGTATGCATTATTTATTCGACCACCAAATTTCTCCGCTAATTACATCAAAACTATTATAAAACAGCAAATATATTAATTTATATAATAATTGTTATATAAATTAAGATATTTTTTTATTATTTCGATATCATTATTTATTCATTCGATGGCCAAATTTCTCCGGTAGTAATCCCGAGCGTGCTTTCCAATTACGTCGAAACTATTCTAAAACAGTTCGGCAATTATTTGGGCCCGCGATCTCATCAACGAACGATGAACGAGCGCGGGGGATCGACCGCTCCGTTTTGTCCGGAACGGAGAGAAAGCTGGAAATTCGAGAGCTCACCTCTCTCAGAAATCTATCGGCGCGTACGTGCGAACATCGCGGCGGCAGCAACGTCAAAGTAAATTACATGCGGAGTAGAGATCGCGCGCGGTATCGCACATCGCAGCAAGCACGTCGTGCCGTATGTGTGTGCCCGTTCTATTCTCTCACTCTTACTTTTCATTGCGCGAAACCGGATTTTGAAACTGGGACTATAGCCGTGCGCTTCGCGCGCTCGGCTCGCGGACGGTGCATAAATCGGCGAGAGCGAAATGAGAAACAACGCGTCCCGCAGCTCCGACCTCTCGTCGCATTAACCACGCCGGTCGACGGTGTCGTTTGAAGGATGATCGGTGCTCTCTAGGCTAGGTGTGGTTATCGCAGTTCACGAGGTCTCTAACGCGCCGCGAGAGAGTCAACGCGATCTCCTCCTCGAGTGTCGACGTACGAGATCGTGAGACTCTCGTCGCCAGTAAATACGCCTCTCGCATATCCATCCCGATGGTCAACGACGGAAACGTTCTCACGGCGAAATTACTTTCTAGACAACGCGCGAACACGATCTATTGTTCGTAACTGTTGTGAAATTAAATTTACGCCTGGAAAAAAGATGCGCGATGTCACATTTAATTCGCCGATTAATAGCGCCGCTCATTAAACGAATGATCGACTGTGTGATTATTATTGAGGAGAAATTCTACGATTCTCTTCTTTTAAGAACTCGAGGGATTTCAGAGATATCAAAAAATGTTAACTCAACATCTTAATAAATCGGACTCGATTTAATTCAATGAATATCGTAAAACTTAAATTCAAAACTTTTTAACATTTTTTATTTTTTGATAATAAATCTTTTTAAAATCTTTATAATTCCGGGGAATTAAAAGATCTAATCAAATGTAAAAAGCCACCTCGTTCCATATAAATGTGCACTCGGCAAATCTTATAAAATCTTTCCTTATTATTCACGAGTGGGATATCATCATCCACAACCGTGGAACAGTACGGCGATACGTAAATCTCTTGGCAAAACCGCGCTTGTAAAATTTCGGCGCATGATTTGTGGCAATTTTAACCGCGGACTCGGATAGAAAGTCAGACGAGAAACGATTTATAACTTTGTTACACACGGAAATTCCCCGTGATGTTCATTTCGATGAGTTTTCTCGCGCGGGATTCGATCTATCCGGCCGCTTATTATCGTTTATTTCTAAAACGCGTTACGCGTCGAACGTCAGTCGAACGTTGCTGAAGAGGAAACGCGCAAGGTGCATACGTTTATTAAGGAGATACGCCGTAAAACCGCCGCCGTATCCGACGCAAAACGACTCGTAAATATCCTCGCGAAATACAACGCCGCCCGCATAGTGTTATGGTAATTCGCGAGCGTGATTCATCTCATAGAACAACAACCTTTGACAAAATTACAGCTATATCGCCGGAAATCGTTAAGAAAAAATTGCGCAATACTTTTTGTCGAACTCGTCAACGAAATTCGCTGCTAGAGAAACGAGAAGAAAGAGGAGCGTTCGGTCTTGCTCTATCTAAGAGGTCTAACAATAAGATAATGTCTTGAGGCAATATTGATTTCTGCACGCTTATCTCGTCGTTGAGGATGTATATGTAAAAGCAAATCGAACACGAGAAATAAGAATGCGTCGCGGGTTTCTCCCGACAGCGATACACGATTTGTCACTTAAGTGTCGCTCGTACAAAGCAAGCGATTTGACTTACAAGGGGAAGATTCATTTTGCACATGAACTTGCGCTGGCCGCAGGGTCCAGCTTCCCGCTTTTAAGAGGATGATCGTGACGAAGGGCGTGGGAACGTCATTAACCCTTTCCTTGCGGCACGGCGCGGTCTGCGAGAATCTCGCGAGTGAGATTTTCGAGCGAGACGGCACAAGGGGATGCATGAAATTTATGATAGATAGCATCTCCCCTCGGATTTATTTAGTTTTGGCTCTCTTGATTCTCTATGTAATCACAATAGCTTGGCATGAGGTGATATAGGTATGTGAAATATGTCCATACATATATACGAAAGAATATTTTATAAAAATGTGATTATTACGTCTGTAAGATTTATTAGTCAATTTTAATTTTATATCTCTACACAATAAATTGTTAAGTGCGAACGAAAAATAAAAATTGAATGGAATATAACGAAGAGTTAAACTAACTGAAGAATTAAATTATACACATTGTGTGTATTGCTTTTATAAATATGAAAAAAAAAAAAAGATATCAGTGAAGAGTCAGATGTTTCGAAAATTCTATATAATTAGAGAAAATAATCGTACACCCTGTAGCTACGATCATTCTTATCCCAGAACGCGCGCACACATCCTAGGGCTAATATTACCCTTCAACCGGTAACGTCCATTTCTTAGACTCGCGTACGTTCTGCATTCTGGCTACTCGGGCAACCTTTATAATTACGTTGGTAAACTACGTAATTTTACTGGTGAATTCTTTAGTTCACCGTCTGTAATCAGATAACAATTTACATGAAAAGTGTAATGACATGTATACGCGCGTGTAAGCGTAAATAATACAGTGTTACACGCCCGTTCCGCGGATGGACGTTAAAACTCAGTAAAGAGATTCGCGCAGACTCGTTAATAATAACGTATAAAATAGCGATGATGGTTGAAATATTCGCTACCGATTCTAACATTATAACTGAATACCATCGTTCGCGGCAAATATGAATTTATATATAATATTATGAACTTTCCCATTTTCTATCTCCGCAAATATTTGGCCAAACTGAGAGAATGTTTCAAAAATAATCTTCCGAAACATGGAGATATCCTTGCATATTGTTCTGTATAATTTACAATACGACTTATGACCAATTTCTTCACCTCCAGTTAACTCTCCGGTTAAACTATATCTTTGTCTCTTTTTAAGAACGTATCTGAAAAGAAACAAAGATATAGTTTAATCGGAGGTGAAGAAACTGGCCATTAGCGGAATGGCAAATCTTTCAGATTGTGGACTTGCTCCAGTCTGACTGAAATATTATAATCTGTTGAATGATCGAATGGTTTATATATCACACCGATCGCGCTCATTAACGTTTCACATAATAGAAATTCCTTCCCGCCATGAGACGTTGGAAAGTCTTGGGCCTCGCGAATGCCGTGTCCCTTATACACATTGTATAAGCAAAAGGCGGCGAGATAACTCGCACTTTCCATAGTTTCCATACACACACGAAACGACGCGATGCAAAGAGCGCTTTGCGTCCGGGCGAGATTGCAAGTAAGCACGTGTTTCCAGCTTGACGTACGATCGATAGAGTAATGGCGCAGACTCGAGAAAGTCGCTAAATTGCAAGTTGCCGTGTAAATTTAGCAGGTTCGTTATCGCGAGGCGAGAATTAGCCACAGAGAATTAGCCTACACCCTCCCTCGAGAAAATTCGAGTCTTTTCACATACGTCCTAATCGTTACGATCTTTGGCTCGTAAAGTTGACATTTACGATAGCGCGTAACGCGATGTAAAATTTCTCTTCAATAATGCGCGCAATTACGAATCTAGAGAGCACTGGCATGTCTAATTGTAATCCGTAATTATCATTAACTGCATTTCCAATATTACGAAAGTCGTTTTCATTGTTTCGAGTGTAAAGACGCGGTGAGAGATGTTTGGATGAGATAGGAATTTCGCGTTCGAGATTTTCAAACGTATACACAAAAGCAAGAATCGCGTGCCTGGCGCGTTTCTGATGATCTCGAAGGCGCGTCGAAGCGCATAAAAGCCCCACGATCTCGCTCGTCCAGGTGCGAGAGAGAAATAATGATGAGAAGTGGGCGGCGGAGATTATGCCATTACTAGCTCGTAAAATAGTTTGTAGGTGGCTCGGCGACCGGGATTGCGAAGAGACGCGGAGCACGCAGGAGCCTCGTTCCACTTTTCCGCAAGCGTGCAGAGACGCATAGAGGAAGGAAGAAGAAGGCTTACGGCGACCGATGTAACGAGAATCCGTATATGCGCGCCGTCACATATGTGGACCATAATAATGAAATACGTGATCTATCCACGGAGAAACTTGTGGCTCGCGCGCGGGAGACTCCTTTTAATTGAAACTTTCAAATCCATCCCGAATCTCGCGTGCGCGCGTTTGTCAATTTCGCAGGCGGTCTTTTCGTACAAAGCTTCCGCCGCGCGGTGAGTGGGAGACTGATTACTGTCATTATGCGGCTCGTAGATTGAAAATTTATCTCGCGTTTTCCTTACGAGGGAGGAAAAGAGAGAGACGAGGGGTAAATAACGGGCGATAAAGTCGAGCGTGATTTGCGTTATGGTAAATGCATCGGCACGCGTGTGTGTTTTACGCATACCGTGCCATTTGCGGAATTTAATTTCAAGTGCCGTAAAGCAGTCAGACTTCTGGAGCATTATAATTTTCGTCCCACGATATACCTGCGAGCGACTATATATCTGCCAAGTCTATGATCGATTAACGGATTCACGGAGTGTTCCTTGTGCGCTGGACGTATTAATTAAGACTATTTTCACCATCCGCCAATCGGACGGCGTGTGTTAATTTATAAATCGACATGTACGACGAGATCGAATCGTCGCGAGAATGTCTTCGCTTTTTCCAGCCGTTGGCGATTTGCGCACACTGCTGTTGATATAATTATTTCTAATCGGTTTAGAAAATGCGCGATTACAGAAAGTCTGCGAGGTGAATGGCCAATCATCCATTTAACATCCTGCTTTCCGCTTTGTTTTTTTTAAATAATTCGCGGATGTAGAATCTCTTCCTCTTTTCAGGAAGCCTTGAAACTACAATAAAAGAGAGCTCATAGAAATTAATACGAATATATTTTTATACCCTTTTAAAATTTACATTTTACAAATATTCAATACATTTTAATTTTAATTAAAAGAAAAGTCAATCACGGAAATTAATCGAGTTCGGAGTATCTGAGTCACTGAATTAAGATTGTCAAATCAATCTCCAAAAAAATTGATAAAATATGTGTGCTTTTTTTGATAGACCGCTTCAAAAATTTTGTGTTTATATAATCCTACATTTCTTTTCCATGTATACTTGATGGTATATCAGGATGTCGGAAACGATCTCTAATTAACGGCATCGTCAAGCCCGAGGTCAAACGTGTGTCATTACATTAGCAGATCCTATAAGACCCGAGCACGAGTCTCCGCGTCGTGCTTTTACTTCCGGTCGCGTCGCGGAACTTTTTTCTCCCGCGATCTCTCTCTCTCTTTCTCTCTCGTCTCTGAACGGGAGTCGCGCGAGTCGATTAATTAAGTCCGGTGATCTCTGACGGGCGCGCATTGACTTATAGTACGACGTCCTTACTTTTCCAGCCTACGGGCTGGCGTCGACGCAATTATTTCTAATCACTTTAGAAAATCCCCCGCGCGTGGTCGATCGACAACCGAGTGTGTGCCATCTTTCTAGGCTGTCCGATCTCCGCTTTCTGACGCGCGGCAGAGTTTCCTCGCCGTTCGTGTGTATAAGTTGCTTGACCATAAACGGCTGGATGTGTCTCTCAACGACGAGAGCGACGATTCCTCGCGGTATCGAGTCGTATTTACCAGATGAAAGATTGTATATTTCAAGCTAAGTTGAATAAGACATAACTATAATTCTTACGTTCACAGTTGAAAAATTTGTGTTAAATTTAACAAATATCACCTGTCCCAAACGGTCCACAGAAATTTTTGTGTTAATTTAACATAATACGGATATGTTAAATGGTGACACGAATATTGTGTTAATATTTTAACATAAAATAAATGCAAACTTCAAATAAATTTTGTGTAAAATTAACATAGTTTTAATGTAAAAATTAACTAAAAAAATTGTTAATTTTACATTTTATCACCCCCACTTATATTATAAAGTAAAATTAACATTTTTTTTCTGTAAATTTTAACAGATAAATCTTGTCACTAATAATACGGAACATATTTATTGTGTAAAATTAAAAATAGATATACATTGTGTTATTTTTACACTTTTTTTTAGTTGTTTTAATAATTTAACATTTGAATCCAATTAACATAACAGCAATATGTTAAATTAACACATGAATGTGTTAAATATTTAACACAAAAATTTTAACGGGGACCGTTTTTAACAAGAAAATACAAATTTTCCAACTGTGTTTGTTTAAAATAACATTTTTACGCGCGCGAGTATTCTATATATTGCGTGCTTCATCATATACTATATCTTCCTTCTCTATATGATAGAAAAAAAAATGTAATTTTAAGTTCGTTGAATTTTTATTTATGACGCTCGAAAGTTTCAATTAGAAGAGTAAAACACGACGTACGATGCTATACTCTCGCGATTATGTTGATCGGATGATCTGCTAGATAACCGGTGACAAAGCGAGCGTATATTGGTCGATGATCGTTCCTCTTCCTATGGTCTTGTTTTTCTCGCGGAATCTAGCGTAGGAGAAATTATCCGTATATACGCGCGAGCACTTCGAAAAGCCAACCGACACGATCGTTCTCTCATTAGCCTCGTTACCACTGAGAATGGGTCGAGGAACTCTCTTTCCCTCAGCCCGCGTCACCGTAAGGTCAGCGAACGGGTGACGGTGAAGAGATTTTTTGAGAATATTATATAAAAAAAATTAGCAACACACACACTTACGAAATAGAAGAAATTCTCTCGTACACACATGGCTGACATTCACATAAGACAGATATTTTATATTGCCAATTCAATTAACATTAATTAAATACAATTAAATACGACGTCGTCCAGAGTGAAAGCGCGAATCTTTCGAAATGTATACATGTTGCGGATTTCGCGAAATAAATTTTTAAATTTTCGAAATATAATGTATATTATGTATGTTACCACTTCTACGAGGCGGGGTGAAAGGGCGGAACCTAAACACACACATACGCACACGTGAGTAATTTTCTCCTTTACCGTTCTCCACCACGTAATGCTCTTGGAAAGGATCTATCGATCAATTACTAGCTCGATACACTCGCCGGCTGCGCCCGGTAAAATGGGCTTTTACCCATCCAACTTTCCTTCGGGATATATGAAAGATATCCACACATCCGAGTAAGAGTACTGTTAAAGGTCGACTATAAATAAACCGAGAATACGGCGAACGTAACTGCGTGTGCGGACGCGCGACAAGAACCGATCATTCGTGAAGGTCGCACGCTGGAATCGCGCGTCTCTCGTCAGATTTTAATATTATCAGGTATAATCGAGGTTTATCAAAAAAATATCTCGTTTGACGTAAGTCTCGAAAGAGTGCTTCATGCCTTTGTCGGACGTGTATAATCAATTCAAGTGAGATAAAATAAATCGATTTAAGAAGTGTGCGCGATTAAATTCAAAACGCAATATATAACTATTAACTGCGTAAATTTCCATAAAGTATCACTTGAGCAATAAATAACGCGATCGCGCAATCTTGTTTCATCAATCATATCCGTAATTTAGTTTACAACAAAGATATTTGATTAATTTGTGAAAATTTCCTGTTTATCATGAAATATGATTATTTTATACTTTGAAATATGATGTGTTCTCACTTCGTACATACAATTATAATTTTTTCTACAAAATATTTTTTGTATTACAGCAATCAAATTATTATATAGAATTTTCTTCCGAATTTTATCACAATTTAAATGACTCGAAATACAGGTTTAACTCCGAATTGACTCACTTTCGATCCGTTCGAGCCCCGCGGGTACGACGTATTACGCGAGAGAAGTTCACTTCGCGATTATAGTCTGACTGTAGCTCGGAAATCGTTGTAAACAGGACTGAAATGGTGATTTGAGCTAGGCATAAGAGACTTCGCGTAACGACGTACTCGGTGCGAAATGTAATTTTCTTTGCGCCAGCCACGCTCACGTTTAGCTACCGCAATGCGCACTTAATCTTTATGGCGATTCGACTGACCATCGACTTATTTAACGATCGATTTAGTCGCGATCGTCCGTGGACAATCTTGTATCGTTTTCAAATATCTCACGAAGACCCCGTTTTCTACTTGTTTATCGAATCTTTCATAGCGCATGTATCCTATAATTATAAACTATACAGTAATTAATCGCGTAATACATAATTTTTTATTTTGTTTTATTTTAAATAAATATATTTTTGTGATAAAAGAAAGAGAAAAATGTGTTTTTTTAATTATATTTTTTTTTACTATACGTAAAGCAGTTTACTGAAAAATTAAAGTTTCTCCCACATTAATCGTGTGTTTTGATC
This sequence comes from Prenolepis imparis, assembly GCF_030444845.1. Taxonomy (NCBI): domain Eukaryota; kingdom Metazoa; phylum Arthropoda; class Insecta; order Hymenoptera; family Formicidae; genus Prenolepis; species Prenolepis imparis. The sequence goes on from NW_028141170.1 coordinate 2,286,133, forward strand.
GCTCTGTATATAAAGAAGATTAATAAGAATAATAATACACACACACTGCATTTGGTGTTACCAATCTTTCGTAAAAGACGTCGAACGGTACATGGATTTATATTCGATTCGCCTGAATCAAGCGTTACGCAATTTTCACGTACGGTTTCTCGCCCATATTCTCGCGCAGTCCCGTTCCCGCGAAGACAAATCACCGATTATTATTAAACGATAATAGAAACAAGTTTGGCCAGCCGTTTCATACAGCTGTTATCTACGAAACGGGAATCGATTGCGCATTGTATACGACACCGTCGTTGTAGGAAATTTATTTGTGTCGCGCCAATATATATGGGCGTTAAACATTCTCAATTAATACCGCATTAAATTGTCCCTGTATACTCGCAGGTGCGGCATTTATGTATATTTTTCATCCGCTTGCGTGCCACTTTTGTGTGACTCTCGTGTGAATAAATTCGCACAGGGGTCTGTGAACACGGTGAGTTTTTCCACGAAAGCTAAACAAATCAAAATGTTGACTAGTGTCATAAGAGGAAGAAAAAAGATTGAATATAATTTTTTATTTTATATATTCATTAATTTTTTATATCTATTACTGAAAAAATCACATTATTGTTACCTTAAAGTCTTTTTAGAGGGAAAGTGCATTTACGTAAAGGGGACGTTAGCGAGACCTTTTCCTACCATTTTCTACCTTTAATATTTTTTTACGATATACCGTATTACGGGCCACTTTGTGTGGAACACGCCGCATCGACTGCGACCTGACGCTTGCTTTCATATCCCACGCGATCGACACTTAACGATGCTAAACGCCCTCCCCGCGCTTGCATTGTGCACGACGAAAAGGTCGCTTTCCCGAGGTACCCTTTAGACGGCGAAATGTGACCGTAGGTCCAAGACCCCGTCAAGATAATTAAGTAGATTGCCATGGAAATTAGATTAAGCGAGTTTCTCGCGAGCGAGGACATACACAATCCAGTTTAATTGCCCGGCATTGTGTCGCGGGAGTTAATGACTGCGCTCGCGGTTGCCTTCCTCTCCGGGACACGCCGCACCGTCGCTATGTCCGCTCAAGACAAGTTGCGACGCAACTTTAATTACGATGCGCGTGAAACAACGGGCGGATCGCGAAAAACGAAACGTTATACGATATTGCACCGGAGGCTGATGAGAAACCGCGCTTCTTTACCGCGACGAAATTGGAATTGCGCAAATCAATTGGAGTCTGTTACATCGCGATAATCATAATTTTATCTTCTCGTCTTCTATTTTAATAAAAAGACGAGATAATTTTATAGTGCAAAGTTGATTGAGCGCTAAAGATGATTTCTCTCCAGATGGAATAACTTTCAGAAAATGTGTAGCAATCTAAGCAAAAAAAGAAAATACATTACAACGAAAGAAATTAAAGAATAAAACTTTCGTGGATTCAGTTTAACTTCTTCGCATAATTCTACAATTTAAAACCTAATAAAATCACTTTTGATTCCACATTGCGTAACGTGATCCAAATAATTAAAAGATATACGAGAGAGAGAAAAAGAGAAAGGAGGGACTAGTTCGCGATTAATGCAACACATTAGCGAGAATTTGTTGAGACTATACGGGCTGGTGATCGTCTCTCTGGTCTCTCGAGGTCCCACGTTACATTATTCCTGATCGTTTGAACCATCCGGGATGGTAATTCCGCGTTATTTCCCGAGGTCGAGGTCGCGGCAGGCCTCTCGTCGATTCGTGTGGAAAAGGAGACCATCGACCTCCGCCGAATAAATCGTCGGGGACGATCTTGTCGTGACGAGATGACGCGGTAAATCATCCGGGTTCTCAGGGATTCAAAAGACTATGTATCTCTCGACGGTTTAGCTTTAATAAAGCGCTCGGCTCGCCGATGTTAACGCTATTATTGCCAACGTTATCGTACAAGCGTGCAGAATTGTCAAGATAAATGTTTTTTTTTTTTAGAGAATAAAAGGAGATTTTATTTTTACACATGGGAATTTTTCAAATAAGTTGAAAGACAAGTTCTCTGATTGATTTGCCAATTAAATCTCAGCACGATAATCAATCGTATCAATATGAAACGGTGAATAAATTCCATAGCTGAAGATAGAAGTATATTCAAGCAGATTTAATTAGGTCTAATCGTCCTATATACATCTAATTTATTTATAATAATATATTCGTTTTTTTTTTCAATACATCCCGTTATAATTCTATTTCTATATATTCTTTAATTTCAGAAACCGAGTTTTATTATATAATATCTTATTAAAATATATAAAATATTTAATGAGAAGACCTTTTTACATGTTATATGTTAAGAAATAAAAGTTTATTAACATAAAATAAAAACTTTAAAGCTTGGTTCCTCAAATTTTGATAATTACGTTATTAAAGTACATGAAATGTAAATTGAAAATAAATTGATTAAAAAGCGAAACTTATATTTAAAAAAAAGATAAAAAAACCGAGTGCATTATAATCTTCCAAAATTGAAATGTAATCTCAAAATTTTCTGTAATATTATATTACTTAGGACTGATAGAAGCGATCTCGCGAGAAAAAGAAGTCGGATCGCTCTTGACATTTCAATCGAAACTTACCTCGCCGCGGCGATAATCGTCGCCTTATCCGGGAAGCCAAGCCGCTCTTGTCTAATTACCGCCAAGGTTATCAGCGAACAGGGTCCGATATCACGGGGACGTTGAACGGGATCGAAGGACGAGTGTTTTCACTTTTCAGTCCGAAGCCGGTCTCCTTTGAGCCGCACAGTTTCTTTCACACGCGACAACTCGCCGGCGTATTACTGGATGATGCACGCGCGATTATTTATCTCTGTCCATTTGGGCGGGACACGTGTGCACGAGCACGCGCCTCGACGAATTTCGGCGCTCTTCGCGAAGAGAAAGAGTGTCAACGATCGCGATTCCCCTTCCGGCTGGTATATACGGCCGGCGATCGATCCGCTTTTGCGAGGAGATTCCCTCGACGAGAGACGAGGACGGAATTTCTCGGGACGGGATGATGTCTGTACGTCCACTGATCAGGACGAACGTCGACGCGGGTCGCCGCAGGCGCGGCTGATGAGTATAACACGGTGGTCGCGCGTCGTCGCGCAAGACGTTGCGGCAGGTGCAGCCGCTGCAGCTGGCACGATCGTCCGCTTCATACTGAAGACTGAAGGGAAGAGATACGCACGGCAGGCGCGATACCGCCGCAGACTGCCGCTGTGCGAGCGGCTCTACACGAGAAACTGGCTCCACCGGCCGCCGCTGACTGTTCCGAAAACTCGCAGCAGCGCCGGTCTCTCCTCTCCGTTTCTCTCCTTGAATCTCTCTCTTCGTCCTCTCGCTCTCGTCCTCTACCACAGCTCTCTACCCCTTCGCTGCGTGCGTTTGCCATTCGTGGTGGGGTTCTGCTCTCCGCAGAACGGAGTAGGGATCATCTTCCTTCTCTCTTATTTTCTTTCTTTCTGTCTGCCCCAATGTAGGGATCTCTCTCTCTCTCTCTCTCTCTCTCCTTCTTCTTCGTATGGAATCGCGCGAACGGGTCCTGAAGATATTTTTGGATTTTTCTTTCGATACGTTGTCCTGCGTCTTGCGAGGAGTCACCCGGTTTGAGAGACCCGTTCGGAGGGATCCTCTCGATAAATCCTCGCCGGAGAAATAGCTCGCGACGAAGCGAATTTACTGCGGCAAATTCCTCGGATTTATATATGTATAGGAATCGAATTGTAGAATGAAATGTGCATATAGATATTTCTGTACCTTCTTCTACGTCTCCATTATTGATTTAAATTTAGTAACACAATTTTCAACTGTTGCCAAGGAAGAAGTCGCGTCCTTTCAATAGTATTCCTCACGGTTCCCAGACTTCCCAGTATATGCGAGATCTTGCGTGGAATCTTGATAAAGAATTTCTTTCTGAAAGCTAAAGGAAGTCGTATTTTATAATTAGAGAATATCGAAATTTTTTCATATATATTTTATTCTAATTATTTTCATATTTTTATTTCGAGCAAAATGCAAATTTATAAAGCTTGTAGAAAAAAAAGATGCTCTTTTACGAGAGATTTTATCTCGCAAATTTTGGAAAGCGGGGAAGATGAAAAGAATTTTATCTCTATATTCCTGACTTCATCGACACTTGCAGGTGCACAAATGCACAAGAGAGCAGACCGGCAAGGAATCACGGTAGAACTTCCGCGCGAATGTCCGTTTTGTCCTTTCTGGTCCTAGTCGGACGGACATCGTGCTCTCGAGCTCGCGACGCGTTCCGGTAGGTCGGTGACGCCAAGAACCGGACCGGCTGCAAAAACGATTACGTTTCGAGAAGAGTGAGAGGGGGTTAGGGGAAGTGGGGAAGGCAGAAGAAGAGAGAGAAAGAAAGAAAATGGCCAGAGATTACCGGCAGGTCCTGGGCCGTAAAGATGCCTGGACTCTGGACGCATCGCCGAATATGGCCGAAAACTCCCATACATAAGTGCGCCCGGTAACAGGTCGTATCATCGCGTAAATCGAACTGTGAAAATTATTAGACAAAACCAGATTATTTTTCCAATTTGTTTTTCTAAATCAAATAATTTTCTCATGCTGTGACGCTCTATCGAGATGTGAAACGCAATACATAAAAAAAAGAATTACAATGCAACTTTCAAGTTCTAAATGGTAAAAATATCCACATTCTTATCTTTGCAAAATTGACCTTTATTTCAATTTGGGGCTAAGTCCTTATTTTTAATTGAAATAAATGTTAATAAATATGTTTCTTTTAATACTTGCATCAAAATTTTGTAATAGACATTAGGAAATAACATTCCTTAATTTACATAATTATACAGCTTAGAAAAATGAGGGGATATAAAATATCAATATATAGAAAGAGCTTGAGTTATTTTACAGATGAAGGATTTAAAGGCTTACTAGGAAGAACGATAGAACGTGAAATTATTTTGTATTCATCTGATAATTTTCACAGTACTGTAAAATAATTAGACCGATCCTCAGTGGCAAGGGCGGTTTTTAGCATCTTCGCACGCGTTAAACCACTTGGCACTCACGCAGCAACGGTAATTAACGATGCTTGAGCTCATGTACTTTCATAAAGTCCGGAACTTTCTAATGTGCCCGATAAATATCTCTATTTAAGCGTAACGGGGTTACGTTGCTTCAACGAGCAGATTTTTTTCTAAGAACATCTCTAAGAATGTTTTTCATCTTTCGAAATTAAAATAATCAAGGAATCTGTGCTAAAAGAGCTCGGGAGTGAGTTTTTTTTTTTACATTGTATCAATTGCAATTTACTATATCGATACTCTTAACGTATATTCATAGATTTACTTGTTACCTCATATATAAAATATTGATAAAAAATTACGAATATATCATCCGATTAATTTGCTATATATTTATTCCCTGTTTTTTTTATATTGCGTAATGTTAATTGTAGTGAGTTTTTTTAGAAACATGCTATATGTGCGCTTTAAAGATTAACGAAAAACAGATCATTCTCCGCCAACACTTTTCTGCTGGAATTTTTTTTCAGTCGGGAAGAGATTGCGAAAGATAAAGTATTCTCCAGGGGCGTGTGTGTCGTTGAATGGACACCCTCTTCGCGTCTTCCATCCCTTCGCAATCGTGCAACGGCTCGGCCGAACGACTTTCCTTTAAATCGGTGGGACGTTTTACGTGCCGTAGATTGACATTTACAGTGAAATCCCGAGCAACGGGCGCAGCTGGTTTACCATTCGCTCAATGATGCCTTAAGGATCTACGGTACCGTATAGCTGAAACCTGTTTCTCTTGTTCCTGGTTGCACCGACTATATTTATACGCATTTGCGCGCGTGCGTCTACGCATACACGCAACGCGTATCTCCCTTCGTCGTCGTACAAATTGAATCGCAACTAATTATGAAATATTAGCGATGTGCCGCTCCGCTTTCAATGCTCGAAGAATTTCACGCTGCGACACGTTAATTCACCACTGACGTGCACAATGCTATGTAAAAGTACTATGTGACCAAAATATATTTTATCTCTTATATAAATCTGAATTTATACAAAATTTTAGAAAAATAAAATATATTTTTTTTTCTGTAGAATATCTTTAGAAAAATAGAAAAGGCGCTGGAACAAATATTTCAAGATTTTAAATAAATGAATTTTAAAGAAACAAGACACGTAGATCTCACATCAAACATATGTACATATATATAGATAATATCAAACTATTATCTTTTCCTTTGCAATACACAATAATCGTAGATTAAACATTACGCTACACATATTTTTCACGGGTCTATAGATATGGATTTTATTTTTATCTTTCCGGATCGACCGGATCTCATTTCGCACCGTTGCGCTCGGGTTAGTTCGGCACCAATGAAATCAGAAGTGATTTCTACCTTAACTTTTACGATCCGATCGTCGAGGCACCGCCATATCGCGGGGACCATTTGGGAAACTGCAACCGGTGCAACGCGCGCGCATTTTAACACTCTGAGATTCACACGTGACGGAACGGACCGGGCCCTCGACTTCCTGTCGGCGACCGAGTCACACGATATAACGCAAGCCGGATACGGAGCTGCGTAATTATACATCTGCCGTGTTTTTTTTTTTTTTTTTGTGTGCCGCGTTAGTCTTTATTGTACGAATGCGCTAACTAAGAGAGACACTTGAGTCGCGCGCCCTTAAGCACCCTCGTCGCGGAAGTGTGAAATTAATTTGACGTAAGAGCACAAAATTATTCTTTACGGTACAATTGCATGCAATCTATCAAGTTTGAATCTACGATTCAATGTTTAATTTTATCTAGGTTTAATATTTTATTTTATACCTTCGTATTTTTTTTAAGGAGGAATTCTTATCTATATCGATTATATATGCATTTATTTTTTTGCTCAAACTAAAGGCTACTACATGGATTTAAATAAATCATGCTATAAACACATAATGCCATATTAATAATAAATATCAATGAATTTTATAATTGAAGAATTTAGTAGTTATTTAGATGTAGCTTCACATTCTGATAAATTCATCATTTTTTGTGGAAAAATGATTAAAAAATTCATATAAGAGAGTTTTCCATTATCCTCACCGCTAAATATATAGATAAATTTTTACAAGAAATAAATTCGTTTATTCACTTCTTTATCCTCTTTCAAAATTAAATAAGACAAGGCTATTTAATTCTATCAAATTATATGTTTTTTAATATTGATATCCATTACCATTTTGTCTGCTATTTTCGACATCCGCGTTGCCACCGATATTGTTGCTAGGAGCATTGGAGAAGTATCCACCGATATTGCCACTCAAATCACTATCCTTAGCTTGGCTAAAGGATTGTTTTGCTGCAAAATATAAAAGAATTTTCAATCAAAAACACAAAAACGGATAGTAGAATATACATATATGTAATTGTAAAATATGTAGCCTAATTTATTACTTTTATAAAAATTATATATTCTCTCTTTCAAATTATTTCATTTAAAGAAAAACGAGAAATTAAATATAGCACATTTAATTTCTCTTACACATAAAATTATTAAAAAGTTATACTAAAAATATGTACTTTAATATATATACTTAATATGTAAATAGAATTTAGATAATCCAATTTATTACAAAAGTCAAACTCTTTAACACAAAATAAATCTTTCGAAATTGCCATTTGTTATTCGTGTCCAAACGAATGAAAAACGACGAATCGTAATCTTATCGCACCTGATTTTCCCGATTGATAACTATTGCCGCCTCCTCCATTAAATCCATTGGACTTTCCCTCGCCGGAACCACCGTTTGGATAACCATTACTACCGCCTCCATTAAATCCCGAGTTATCTGCAAAGCCGCCGCTTTTGCTATCCGGTCTACCAGAAGAATAACCGCCGTTGTTACCATTCGGTCCACCGGAGTTATATCCTCCACCTGTATTTGCTTCGCCTTCGTATCTGATTTGCGGTTTAAATCCATCCTGATCAGCCTCATACTCGACAATCTGTTTTCTACCATCTGGAAGTAAAACGTTGAACTCGCCTTGAGCGCGATCACCGTTTCTAGTTTCTTTGTGGCCATAATTGCTGCCGGATTGTTCGTCCTTCACTTCGTATGAAAATTCGTATTTTGTTGGCTCCTGAAAGTGAAAGAACAGACCTCCAAATACACATCTAAAATAAATATGATATATTAGAAATATTAAAAGAAGATTAATATTTCTGAAGAAGATTGTTTTATGATTCGCTTTGTATTAATTATATCATATCCACCTTTTATTCAATTCTTTAATTATAATAAGATACGCTTACGTTGCTTTCTTCTTGTGCGTTATTGTTGTAACCTCCGCTTCCTCTTCCTCCATTTTTAAAACTTCCACCGCCGTTCTCAAAATTTCCTGCGTGCCCATTTCCTCCAGATGGATAACCGTTGGCATCACCGTTTCCGAAACTTTCTCCATTTCTGGCTGGACTTTCAGATGGATAGCCATTGTTCCCATGTCCATTTTTATTAGGTGGACTGTAACTACTTGACAATCCTCCATTGGTACCGCCGAATCCGTTTATTCCGTTTGTTTTAGGTACATTCGGAGATTCGTAACTGCTCGACAATTTTCCGCCATTGAAGCGATTTTTGTCATTTATATTTCCACTTGCAGGTACTCCATAACTACTGGAAGGCCTTCCATTACCATTGTTTCTACCAGACCCACCCCCGTTGTTTCCATTTGCATCAGGAACACCGTAGCTAGTCGAGGGTTTTTCTCCATTACCTCGATTTCTCAAACCGTCTCCGTTGTTTCCATTCGTACCAGGTACGCCGTAGCTAATCGATGGTTTTCCTCCATTGCCGCCGTTTCGGAAACCACCTCCGTTGTGTCCATTCGCAATAGGAACTCCATAGCTATTCGACGGTCGTACATTACCGCCGTTTTCACTAGAATCCCCAAAAGGAGCACCATAAGAGCTAGAGGGTTGTCCATTCCCAAATCCGTTTTCTCGAGATTGACCTAGACCATTTACACGGGCATTTCCTCCAACGGGTGTATCGTAAAGCTTCGACGGACCATTACCTGCGCCATTATCGCCAGGCTTGCTGAAACTTGTTGCACCACCGTTTCTATTAACACTACCTCCGTTACCAAAATCCGGTGTTCCGTACTGAATGGACAGGTCGGTTTGACCGCCATTCGCACCAGAGGTTCCTGTTCGTGGAGGTAGATACGAATTGACCGGAGGTTCCGAACGCGTCATCGCCAGCATCGTGATAAACGTCATTATACCGATCTGTGATAAGAATTTCACGCAATATTTCAAAATTTTGGGACGTATCATGTAATCTGTAATAAGATTATAGTAGCGTCCATTTTGCATCAAATATCAGAATATTAAACAGTCTCCCAAGACTTTTATTTTCTATGAAATAATAATTAATTCTAAAAAATTTCTCTTATTTTTTAAATATTTTCTATGCTTCGAAATTATATGATTCTTACTGTGTCGTAATTAATCTCGATAAAGTGAATTTATGATGTGTTACGTAAACACTTTTGTATGAATTTTTGCCGAAATAATCTTAATTACATCATCAAAAAATATTTATTTATGAAATATATTTATAGATTTGTCGAAAGATATAGCACTTGATTATTAAACCAAATATATATCCTCATGAATTTTTAATTGATTTTTCCTCTTGATAAACATTTTTAAATTATAACAGATACGTCCGAAAAAAAAATCTAACGCAAATTTATTAATTTCAAATTCTACGAACACTATTAGAATAGGAATATATACTTTTATCGTTTCTTCTCACCTTAAGCATATTGACGATACTCGGTGCTTTCCAACGGTAGAGAAAAACAAATTTTTGTTACTTTATCCCTCCGAGGGAGAGTCGTCTCCCTGCTCTCGTTACTACCCTTCCAGCACAGGATAGTCTCGAGGGAATGACAAACATGGGGTCCGCTTCGCTCTTTATATATCCCGGGACTCATCCGCGTTTCTAGATCATAGTTTGGTGCAATCGGTAAGATTTACAGCAACAGTTCGATGCAAGTGTGTCACGAGATGCCGCGTGGAATCGACGGTGACGATGGAAAAGAGAGCCAGATCGATGTACAAGTAAGCGTAATCACGAGCAGATTCGCGCTCTATATCTCTTCTATCGCGATTCCCGAGTCATTGGTGTTGCACCGGCGAATCGTTAACTCGTAATCATCTTGAACGTCTTTAAATTGTCTCGCGTGGAACGAGACTTTAACAATCCTTGACATATCGCCTCTCTATAAAAAAAACTATAAGAATGTACTTGATTATATGTTCTACAGTTCTTAACGTAAGAACTGAGAAGCCGCATAATGATATCTATGTAAAAGTTTATCAAGTGACAAACAGAAATGTATAATAGAATTTATATTATTGATACAAAAAAGTTGCGTAATATATAAAACTGAAATTTATATATGACATAATATCTATCGTATTTAATTGATTATGACATGCAAACGACATTCTATTACTCAATCTAATAATTTTATTCCATTTGCAGGGGAATCAGAAGAAAGGCTTTAATGTTGCGATCGACGCGTTAAGGATGCCGTTGACGTGCACGTGAAATGTCCTCCAATTATAAGAAGTCTAAACACCGTGGCTTCTTCGTCCGCGCGTAGAGCTGATGCAACAAACCCGCGTGACGCAAACTTGCATAATGTATCTCCGTCTCATCTAGCTTACCGCGCTGCCATCACCTGCATACGAGTGCTACGCGGATTGCACAAATTTTCCCGAACAAGATATATCAGAGGTATATAGAGCATCAAGTATGCAACTATACGCTTAAAGTGATTGTGAAGCACTTGATTTTTTCAATTTATAATTTATGATTTTAATTTATTCTGTTCTGATTAATTCGATTTGGGTCGTGTGATAATATAAATCAGAATAACCTGTAAATTGAATATCTCTCTGTAAATAATAATGAAATATTTTATCAATATAAGATTTAACATAATTATATTAAACGCAAGCAATATATGTATCACTTTATTTCTGAATTAATTTTTGATTAATTTGCATAACGTGTTTATAGTACAAAGAGAGATATTTCCTTGCGTAGATATAACTATATATATCTCTAACATCATTAATTAATTTAATTCTATTCTTTATTTTCACTATAGTATAAAATAAATAAAGTATCATATAAATAAATAAAAGCATGTGTGCATACGTTTGTATTATATTATTCTTCTTTCGTCCGCTTGATCGTTCGATTACATTTTATGTTGAGTAGCTATGGTGGACGCAATCTCCCTGTGCGAATACATGTCGAGAGATGTTTTATATGGAACACGATTCTTCTCTAGATACATATCTCTCGCTACAGGCTTTGTGTCACCTGTGTAAATGAGAACGCGCTTATGTACCAGTCGTTTAATACTAGCATACCAATTTCTACACTATGCGCCTCGATCGTCATCAATTATCCGCGTGATATGCAATGCTAAAAAGTTCTCACGCTAAATTTTAATCACGGCCATACTACAGTCTTTCCTTGAGAATATAAATGAAAGAATTATATATAGAGAAATATATTTTATTTTTTTTGGAAAAAAAATAATTTGTAATATCTTTTTCTTATAAAAAAATACATCATTGGATATTTTTCTTAAATATACGTAAAAATGCACTTAGTGATTTCAGTCACAAAAAAATTGTATTTAATTCTCGATGCAGAGACGCTGCATACATTCTCTTTGATTCTTATGCACTCACGCGCATCCTTGTGCATGGTGTATCCTTTTTTATGTATATATCGCGCAGTCTCGCACGTGAGGATCTTTTCATGCATAATTCACAGAACTCTGTATTTGATATTTATATCCACATGTGGGAAATATTAAAAATAATCTTACGTTGTAACGTAAAGGAAAATTTATATAAAAACATAAGATTCAAAAACGCGCCCAAGACGAATGTCCTACGACTTACACAGGCCTTAATTTTCACGAAAAACGTTCAAACTTTGAATTCAAAAATTAAGGCCTGTGTAAGTCGTAGGACATTCGCTGACGGCTCATTTTGTAGGTCTTGAAGAGACCTTTAAAACGCGCCCAAGACGAATGTCCTACGACTTACACAGGCCTTAATTTTCGCGAGAAACGTTCAAACTTTGAATTAATATATAATATTGTAAATATATGATAGAAAACCTTATCCTCGAATTAATGCTTTAATCTTTAATCAGTTGATTGCTGTCAAAAAATACTAATAAAGTAAAAATGTTTTAATTAAATTTTAAGATAGTGTTATAAAAATTAAAATATAATATAAATTGTAAATAATATGTTATAATACCTTATATCTTCGATTAAAATTTTTTTACAGAAATCAGCTGATAACTGTCAAAAATATTAATCGAGTTTAAAGTATTATAACATATTATCTAAAATCTAAAATATATTATATTATGTTAATTTTTATATCATATTATTATTTTAAAATTTAATTAGCAAATTTTTGCTTTATTAATATTATTTGACAGAAATCAGCCGAATAAAACGTTAATTTGCTAATTAAATTTTAAAATAAAAGAATTAAAATAATGTTATACTATAATATGTTATAATGTTTTGAATTTGATTAATATTTTTGACAGTTATCAGCTGATTTCTGTCAAAAAATATTAATTGCAGATAAGGTATTATAATTTTTTTATAACATATTATCATTTCAAGATTTAATTATGTAAATTTAATTATGTATTTGCTAATTAAATTTTAAAATAATATGTTAAAAATATAATATAGGCTACGTTCCTGTTATGACATTTCTATCTGGATAAAATGGCCGCGAAGTGGAAACATCGTCGAGTCAAAATAAACAATATCTTACTTTACAATGGTTAGAATAAACGTTAATAGATTTTTATACGCGTGCACTTTGATCATCTGTAATCTCATACATTTGATAATTCGTTTAATACAACGACATACCGATAGATTAATCAACAGTTGGAACAAGAAATATAGATCTGTCAAAATTGTGCATCGCAGTGAGAACTTTTTGATAGTCTATAAGCCCTATGATATGTATATAAATAGTAATAATCCTGACAGAAAGGTGAAGACATACCTGTTTGACGCGCACGTATAAAGTATTCTCATATTAATCAGTCATTATGTTTTCAGAATACTCTCCAGTTGGAACTGCGAGAAATGCTGCCGGACTTGGTTAACCCAAAACTGCGCCATGAATTTTATTTCGTGCATCGACTGGATTATCCCACAAGCGGCATCATATGTATAGCATTAAACAAAAAGGCAGCCAGAGCAGCATCGTTTGCCTTTGAGAATCAAAAAGTACAAAAGTTCTATTTGGCATTGGTACATGGTCATATACGCAAACCTTATATCATAATTGACAAGCCTATTGGTAAGATAATTAGAGTAATAGAGTGCAATAATATTGAAACAGAATTAAAATAGGCATACGATTTAATTTTATCTTTTCCTTAACTAGGTGATGATGTTCGTGAAAAGAATGGCAATCATAAAATGTGTACAAGCGAGAGTATCTTTTGTGAAAAGCCACGTAGCTCTTACACAGTACTGGTAGTGTTGGAATATGGATTTTGGAAAAACAAACCTGCTACTAAAATATTGCTAGCACCTGGCACAGGTAGACGGCATCAATTGAGAGTACATTGCCATTATATTGGTCATACGATTATAGGAGATTATACATACAGTAATGGCAAAGATATACAGCCTCATAGAACCTATCTTCATTCTTTCAGGTAAAATTTAGAAATATAGAAATTCGTTATTTGAGTTACATAATTATTTTACTAATGTCGTATTTACTTTTTAGGTTAATATTAAACTGTGATATTGAAAATATAGATGTAAGAACAATAGATCCATTTAATGCTTCCATATTGTCTGATTATAAAGTAACAAATGTAATAAAAATATTGAATGAAAATATATTCCACGATATAAGTAAATATATGGAATAAATTAAGAATTTTTGTTATATATGATGCGCACATTTATTGAGCTGCTTTGACTCCAGATTTGCTCACTATAAATCGAAAAGTAATTCTTGGTAAGTGCGAAGCTAGCATTATGCAAGCATATCGTTCAGAATTTCTTCTATAGAAATGTATAGAAGAGGTAATCATGCTTGACCAAGTAAATCCTAAAGCTGGTTGTTCAATTGCATTTTCAGATATAATACTGTGATTATCTATAACTGCAGAAACCTAGAAAGATATAGAAATTAATACTCAATATCTGCTATTATAAATATTTTAATATTTCTTTACCTGATTAATGCAGATTACACACAAGTCATTATTTTTACAAAGTTCGCGTAATTGTCTTCCAACATTCCTTTTACTTCTGCCTTGTAGCTGATCTTTCCAATCTTCTACTCTGTAAGGGGCTGCTATTGAATCAATGACTAATAATCCTATTTTATGAATATTCATCAGCGCTGGGACTTTACGCTGCAGACATAGTTCTAATTCGTCCTTTAACATTGTATATGTATCAGTGTTATATGTATAATAAGTTGAAGTGTAAAGTCTCATTGATGTTTATTTAAAGAAACAGTTAATATTTTGAGAACTAATAATATAATTATATTAGATCATTTATATATATATATATATATATATATATATATTAATTTGAAACTTTTTTAATATATTAAAATAAAAAAATATATATATCAATCTGAAAATATATAATAAATTCTAATATTTGATAAATTATAATTACAATGGTGGCTACATGGTTCACGAATATTACATCTCCATTCACAGAATGAGCTTTAGCTATTTCTGAATTCTGTAGCAATTGTTGCAACCGTTCCGATGGAAAAATAGTTTCTGTACAAATGTATATCGCACCTGTTAACATCAATGTAGTCCATCATACATGTATTTTAATTCACAATAATATTATGATTATTTGAAAAAAATTGAACAGAAAAAAGAAAAAACATGATAAACAACTATTATTTGCAAAATTTGATGATTAAAATGTTTTTTGTTAAAAAAAAATTATTTAAGATATTGGATTTTTATGTCAAGGATTTAGACATAAGACATACATAAAGTTCCTACATAAAGAGATTTTTATTTGTCATTTGACTTATTTCTTAGCATATTATTTCAGACTTTTCAATTGTTACCAGCTGCGAGACCGCCTGCGGTTATTGGCAGTTGAACAGAGAGACATAATTGCAAAGCCAACTGCGTCTTTCCAGTGCCAGCAGCACCGTAAATCTGCGTGATACCCTGGCAAGGTATACCGCCCTTTAATATTGCGTCCAATTTCGAACAACCAGTTGTGAGAAATTTCTCTCTAATAGCGGCTGCGTCTGTCACTAGCGTATAATAAAAATCATTTTATACATAAACATACGTACATTACAAGATATTTTTATTCAATAATCGTTCTTTTTTAACACTACCTAGCAAATCGTCCAGTTTTAAACTCATTTTCGATATTATACTTTTGATTGATTGAGTACGTATTTACATATGAATTTATGTTCATATCAGAGCATATATGCATTTCTCATGTATACTTTGACATGCGCTTAAATTCGTGTTAAAATATTTTGATTCTGTGCGTATATCACTGTTACATTATTTGATAAATTATAACTCAATTAGTTTTTAAAATGAAACACATCACGAACAAATCGAATATTAGATAGTGCAACGGTAATCGTTTTCTTGGCAATTATGGCGCCATCTTCTGCCTATAAAAAAAAATATTTTACAGAATGACTAGGAAAAAAAAGTCCCTATAAAATTATGCTGCTGATGTGTATGTATAATTTTTGTATACAAGTCAAATTTTACTTGAATCTTTAAATTGACGTACGATTTTTTTGGTACTTTTTTAAAAAATATGCTTGCATTACTTGTAAACACAACATTTAACTCATATTATCATGAATTATAAATGTGAAATACACATTGTATAATCTCTCTTCTCATATGTTCTTTTTTATATAAATTTTATTTTCCTCCTCTTGATACTTTTATTTTACGTTTCTTTACGTGCTTTTTTACTTTAGTTTTCCTTTTTTCTGCTTGCTGTTCTTTGACCGCCTTTTTACGTGCCTAAAAGTTAAAAATAATTTATAAAGTTAAACAGTAGCATTTATATAGAGAAAGAATAAATAACATGTATCTCTCTTACTTTTTTACTGTCCGGGCTTTCGTTTCGGGGTCTAGCCGAATTTACGAATTTGCTCTTACTATCGCTTTCACTATCAGAGTTATCGCTACCCTCAGAAGAAGAGCAAGTATCGCTTTCTTCCTCAACATCTTTGTTATCTTTCTTGTGTTTATCAGCTAGAATCTCGGGTGTTTCTGCAGGCTTAGATAAGTCTGCTTTCAAGCCAATTAATGTCTTGTAAATCAAGTCTTTTCCAGATTTGGCAAGATTTATATCACGTTCCACATTGATTACCTATAGAAAAATACACAAAATAAAAGCTTGTATCTTTTCAGAAATTTCGTTTCTTAATATAAATAAAAATTACACATTACATGCATTTATAGTAATCAATGATACCTGTGTTAATCTTTGAGGAATGTAAGCTTGCTTAAAAACTGCCTCTTCTATCTGCTGCTGTGGATCATTTTCATTATTTGCCTCTTGCATCCGGGTATCGAGATATTCGTCCATGTTTTTTTCATTAATAGTTGGATCCGTTATGAAATCAAATAGTGCTTGAAGTGGCATAACTCCTACTTTGTGCTTTTTGAAAAACGCTGTAAAAAATTATATAAATATATCAGAGATATGTATTTTTAACTCTACATAAAAATGTCATAAAATGCCTTTCTATCACACCTGTAATATTGCTACAATCGTTCCTTAGAAATTCAATTGCATTACAATGATCACGATCCACTGCCTGTGAAACATCAATGACTACAACTGATCCATTATGATATAATATATTATATTCGCTTAAATCAGCGTGAACAAGCCTACACTTATTGTACATTTTCCACATAATTTCAATACACTCTCTATACAACATCCTCGCTTTTGATTCCGTAAGTACAGCATCCTTTAGTTTAGGCGCTGCCCAGCCGTCTGAACCCAGAAACTCCATCAACAACATGTGACCACCATATAAAATGGGTTGTGGCGCTCTGACACCACCTTGTTCCAAGCGCTTTAAATTAGAGAATTCCTTTTCTGCCCAGATTTTCACCATTTTGCGTGGATTATGCAAAGAGTATACGTGATCGAAACGATATTCTCCTCTAATGTACTTTTCCCGATTTTTAAATGTTAGAATGGATGTCCTATATATCTTTATAGCAATCTCGTCTTCGTTTTTCGATTTGGCATAATATACATTGGCTTCTTTTCCAGTCGAGATACAACCATTTATCTCCGCTAACACTCCTCTCTCAAACAATTTGTGCAATTTCTTCTTGATACGAGAATCCAATACATTCTCAGTTGTCGCGTGATCACTCTTATCTTTCATCCTTATACGATCTTTATCAACACGTTTGTCATTCTCAATTAGTACATTGGCTACATGGTCTGGTAACGATGAAGCGGCATATTTCTCTAAATTAATCTTATTCGCGTAACGAGTCAACAATTTATGTTTTGGTTGATAATTTGTTACCTTGGTGGATGCTTCTTGAGTGTTGAGTCTTTGCGAACTCGTTTTTATAACATTCTTGTCTTCGTACAAATCATAATCATTGTTATAATAATAATCATCATTGTCACTGTCTTCAATATTGGTCTCTTTATCACATGTGATATCCAAATTGGTCACTTTTTCCTCGAGTTGTACATGGGAATACATATCAAACGTGGACGTTTTTTCAACTCTGTTCTGTCTACAAAAAATAAAATATAAATGTAGTGGCTTCTTTTTAAAAAAAACTTACACAAGATATTTGGAATTTTGTAAATAATAATTTATAAATAACTTCAACCTCTTTAGTGAATTTTTTTAGGTTAATAAATTAAAATAATTATTTTATTCGTGATATTCTTGCTGAGAGTTAAATATTGGCATAAAATATAATATTTACATGCAAGGTATTTCGTCCTCTTCTTCGGCGTCGCTAAATTGGCCTTCTTCGAATTTTTCTGACATGATTAATATTCTTTTTTGAACAATAACTTTTTTCATATATTCGTTAATTTCAGTGTTTCGCTCCAACACGTGATTACGTAAAATTGCGTAAAGTATATATATATATATATATCATCTGAATATCAAAGTGCGTTCCATTTGATATCACAAAAGATTCCAATTATTTAATCGACCAATCAGAACAAAGAAATCTTTAAGGTGCCTTTTCATGCTGACGCTCGACGCTCATTTTTAGCGTCAAAAGACGTCACGTGACCAAAAATAAAGATACCAATTCGTCAATTTTGGTCACGTGACGTCTTTTGACGCTAAAAATGAGCGTCGAGCGTCAGCATGAAAAGGCACCTTTACTCTTTCCGTCCTGATTGGTCAATCTATATTAGCTTCGATTTTTAATCAACTTCTAATAAATACTTGTATTTTACAACATTTTTGTGTATCTATATGTTTCATTATCTATGCTTTAAACGTAAATTTGTTGTTTACATCAATATTTAAACTATCCAATTATGTTGAGCTGACAGAGAGTAAGTTTTTTTTTCAAAATTTCTGTATTAATATAATTCTCTGATATACTTGTTATTATTATAACTTTATGTATATATTTAATGTATATATTATTTCTGTTGTACAATTAATATCACAATTGATTATATTTTTAAATTAATTAGAAATATATAAATGTTTTACAGTCTCTGCGTTTATATAGCTAATGTGCAAATAAAAAATTAAATGCAATGTTTTCTTAAATTAATGTTAACGCTTTTTTTAACGCTAACATAACTTTTTGCATTGGAGTAATAAGATTATTTTACTTGTTGTATAGAGTATATAAATAGATGTATACAAACAGATTATACAAGATTACCTAAAACGATTCATTTTGTATAAAGTATCTTAAGGGTCGGCAGGCGACCCAGGCAAACTCCGAATTGATGTTGGAGACCTCACGCGGTGACAACGCGAAACTCCGATTTCAGTGTTGCCAACGCTGAGAAACTAACTCTCAGGTTTTATGTAGTAGTGTATGTCTGTACACGTACACACACCATTGCATTGCTCACGCGGACGCACGGTAGAGAGACAAGGATCGATAATCTCGTTATCCTTGTTCCTCTACCGTGCTGATCACGTGCTCATGCTACACGCGAAATACGGCCTGAAAATGCTTTCTGGCCTTCCGTAGCAGAAGGCAGTAACGTAGCAAGGCTAATAAGCACCCACGTTTTGTAAATTTTATATACGCTTATGCACATATGTGCGTATATTATATATAAATATATATAAAGATATATATATATCACTAAAAATTATATGTATGTTTTATAATTGTCTAATGATAAATAATAACAGTAGCATAATTGAGAGTGAATTAGTATACAATATATGTTAGACACGGGTACTTTAGACTTGACAATTTATTGCTTATACTTTTTTATCGATACTTTATGTATAGTCAGCGCGATAGAGAGACAAGAATAAGAGAACGAATATAAATTATCATTAGCTTGTAGCAATCATAGATTGACGAATATGTTGATTATTCTTCATTTCTTTTCGATTATTGATGTTATTGTATAATTTGCTCCATAAATACTAATAATGTGAAAAAACTTATGTCGAGTAATGTATGATGGCTCAATGCAAGGATGTTCAGTGTATCACCCAGTAAACTAGAGTTCAAATCAATATCAATTTTTTTATAATATATTGCAATATAGAAAAATTATAAAAAAAATATATTTCGCCGATTAATTTAAACATTTTTTGAAAATATTTTAATTATTTTACTACACACACTATATAAATGCAAAATAATTCAGAAAATAAATTTAAAAAATTAATAATAAAAATCAACATACCAGCTATTTGTGTGTGTGTGTGTGTGTGTGTGTGTGTGTGTGTGTGTGTGTAGCTGCAATTGATTTATTACTTGATTAATTTATTTACGGAATTATTTTGCATTTAATATATATAGTGTGTGTAGTTGTAAAATGATTAAAATATTTTCAATATAAAAATTTTTAAGTTTATCGCCTTAAAAAATATATTTCTATGATTTTTCTATATTCCAATATATTATAAAAAAAATTGATATTGATATATTTGAACTCAAGTTTTCTACGAGATTGAATATTCTTGCATTGAGCCATCATACGTTACTCGTAAGTTCTTACACGTTATAATAGTATTTATGTAGCAGAGAGAAAGAGATAAGAGAGAGATTATACAATATAACATCAATAATCGAAAAAAAAATCAAGAACGCTTGTCATATGTTTTGTGTGTATATATATAAACTTATATATTATATATTTTATAAATAAGTTAAATATATATATATATATATATATATATATATATATATTAGAGTGGCGCTTATTTTGGATTTTATCGAATTCTTTCGCTCCCAGTTGTCTAATTCATCCCAAATGGCTAAAAAAAGATACCCATGAAACACGAGCTCTGTAGCTCAATATTAAAGGGTGCCACCGACCATCTATTTATTTATATTTAAATAACATGGGTTTTTGAGTAACTTTTAGCTGTGATTTTTTTGAGAGGTAAAAAAAAATTGTAAAAATTTAAATCCTATGCGAATTGTTTAAGTATTTGACATACTTTCAGCAAGAATTTTGTCAAAATTCCGATAACATATTAGACGCGACTAAAAATAAATAATACTGACCAAAAATTCTTTTATACATAAAGTTATCAGTTTTATTGTTTCAATTAAGATTTCACGTATTTTTATTGATATTTTTATTGATATTGTGTTAAAATGTAGTTGTAATTGACGAAGATCATACAAAATATATTTTCAAAAATGTTCAAAATAAACAATGTAGTGCTTTCAAAAAAGGGTCGCAAGAAGAATCACTTCTAACCTTACCAGTGAAAATACGCCAAAAAACACCCTTTAAAATGAAAAAAAATTAGCACATTAATTAAGATCTGCATTTAAACATACTTTTTGCAGAATAACAGTTAATAAACAGTAATCTATGCAAAAAAAGTATTTAAAAAATTGTAATTAAATCCCTATTTTATAATTATAACTCTCACAAACCATTCCTGCATAAAATAGGGATTCAATTATAATTTAATACTTTTTCCGCATAGATTACTGTTTATTAACTGTTATTCTGCAAAAAATATGTTTAAATGCAGATCTTAATTAATGTGCTAATTTTTTTTCATTTTAAAGGGTGTTTTTTGGCGTATTTTCACTGGTAAGGTTAGAAGTGATTCTTCTTGCGACCCTTTTTTGAAAGCACTCCATTGTTTATTTTGAACATTTTTGAAAATATGTTTTGTATGGTCTTCGTCAATTACAACTACATTTTAACACAATATCAATAAAAATATCAATAAAAATACGTGAAATCTTAATTGAAACAATAAAACTGATAACTTTATGTATAAAAGAATTTTTGGTCAGTATTATTTATTTTTAGTCGCGTCTAATATGTTATCGGAATTTTGACAAAATTCTTGCTGAAAGTATGTCAAATACCTAAACAATTCGCATAGGATTTAAATTTTTACAATTTTTTTTTACCTCTCAAAAAAATCACAGCTAAAAGTTACTCAAAAACCCATGTTATTTAAATATAAATAAATAGATGGTCGGTGGCACCCTTTAATATTGAGCTACAGAGCTCGTGTTTCATGGGTATCTTTTTTTAGCCATTTGGGATGAATTAGACAACTGGGAGCGAAAGAATTCGATAAAATCCAAAATAAGCGCCACTCTAATATATATATATATATATATATATATATATATATTTGACAAGTAATATAATTTATCTAAAACAAGAGAGAAATATTCTCGATGTTAAAAAATATTAAATCAATATTGTCAATCTTGCGAATTTATTATTTTATATTACAATATTACATATTTGTAAGAATAAGTATATCTATAAACTGTATATATGTACAATATTTCTCTTTTATTCTCCCATTATAAAATGTACGTGCAATTAAAGCTAGTAGAAAATAGTAATCATAATTAAAATTACAAAATTTGTAATTGCATGTATTATAAATAATATTATATCCCAAATAATTCCAAATAATAGGATATTTTAAGCGGTTTTTTAAATTTGATAGCTCAGAAAATACATTCTAATTTACTAATTAAAACAATTTAATCTTTTATCATATAGAAGTCAATGTTAAATAAAAATTATATGTACGTTTAGATATATAGTTTTTAAATAGAAAATTATTTTAAATTATAATTTTTTTAATAAGATTATATATATCAGAGTTTGTAAGTTCACTAGAATTCCAATTGGCAATGTTTTTTTATATCAAATATTTTTTTGACTGTACGGAAATTCTATAGTTTTGAATTAACTTGTATGTTAAACTTTTTCGGTATATTATAAACTCTATGCCGTTTGGCTAATTTTTAGATATAAAACACGATTATATTGATCTGTGAATATTTTAGAATTTTAGAATATACGATCGTGATACTATATATATTATAAATATTCACTTATTTTTTTACAAAGAAAGCTTATGACACAATTTAACGATTTTGTTTTTTACAGAAATGCATAAAATCGTGCAATAGTAATTGATAAAAAAGCACAATAAAGTATTGTTATCATTAAATCTAATTTGGTATTGAAATGTGTCCCATTTGTTCATGCACCAACATTTGCAATATGACTTGCATTTGGGCTTTGCCTTTTTTCTTTAATTAAAAATTTAACGAATCTTAATCTTTAATTAAATATTTATAACAAATAACAGATCTTCTTAAGTATATCCACATATTATATACAAAAAACTTCTGTTGTAACTTAAAATATAAAATATTATATTACTATAAAAATTAAAAATAGTGAAGCCTATATCTTTATTTTACAATAAGATCTTCAATAAAGACATTCTCATTAAAAGTTTTAATAAATAAACTTCTACAATGTCCTTTGATTCTTATATTGAAATAGAGCTCCCTGCTTATTTAATATTCAATAAATATATGGCGTATTTGATACATTATTTAAGATATTATATATTATTTAAGAATATCAGTCATGTTTTTTTATATAAATAAATATACATATTTATTTACTTCATTTTATAAAATATTTTAAAAATAATAAAACTCAAATATATTTATCAATTATATTAGGTAATTTCTTTCCAAATTATATTTTGTAAATATTTCATCTAGATGATTCGCCATAACGCTACTGTTTTGCTGAAAAACTATTTAGAAATAAATTGTGCAAATATATATTCTTTTCTACATGTATTGTTTTATGTATATATATATATAGATACATAATTGCAGCATTTCAAATTTCATTTAGATTTTGTCATAAAATGTTTTCCTATCGGGGTATATATTTCTAAAATAAAGAAATATAATAAATAATATAATTATAAATTATAGGTATACATATTTCTAAAAAGATTATTTCTCATTGTTAGTCATATTCGTGATACAAGAGAGACAAAGACAGAATGCGATAATCTCTCCTTGTCACTTTTGTCAGTATGTTACCACGAAAATTCCCCATGAGCTGCTCTTAGATATAGATCTAGTGAGATTCGTTCATATAAGATTTTGCATCGAAGAAGTCACGTAGCTTCATGAAATTTTTTTTATATATTCTTTATATAATAAAGCAGCCCGCCTAAGAGTCGGATTTTGCATTTTGTAAATTTTATATATGCTTATGCACATATGTGCGTATATATAACAAATAGTATCAAAAATTTATATATATGTCTTTAAATTGTACAATGATAAATAATAATGATAAAATAATAATTCGCAGAATATAAAATGATAAAATAATAATTCGTGAACTAATATACAACATGTAAGACACGGGCGCTTATTAGACTTGGCAATTTATTGCTTTTTTACTTCTACTTTTTTATCGATATTTTATGTATCGTCAGCGCGATAGAGAGACAAGGAGAGAACGAGTATTTTAATTCTTGTCTAACATGTAGTGGCAATTGTAGATTTATAGGCTAACAAATATGTATTACTTAATTACTTTTTGATTATATTGATGTTACTGTATAAGAATACTTGCTCCATATAAATCGTGTAAGGGACCCGGACCAAAACCGATAACCGTTCCATAACCGTTTTTTTAGTAGAACAGAAACCGTAAACCGTATTGAAATTCTGATAAATTTATAACACCGGAACCATAACCGGACCGTTAAATTATTTTCGGTTTACGGTTCTTTTCGGTATTTTTTTCTGTTTTTGCGCAAATGACGGAAGTGTCATGATAATTGTCTCCTCGAAGTGCAATATTATACAATTATAATTATAAGAGTATTTTTGTGTCGCCAGTGAAGAATAAAATTAAGCAATTATTGTAAACGACCCAACTGGCTTAATTGATCTTTATTAATTCGATATCATATATAAATATACAGACTACGTTTCGACTTTTGGTTCAGGTCCTTATCAAGTCTAAAATTAAAGGATAATACTATATAGAAGGAATCATTTTATAAAAGCATAGCGCAAACCAAGTTGAAAACAACAATTATTATAAAGTAAATGATTAAAACATACCTTATTTAAATTTTTTTTCTTTTTTCAACATGTTACAATTCTCTCTGTACTAAACGTTTCGTATAGATGGTAAAAAACGAACTAAGTTAGACATCCTTTATTATTCTATCATAAATAGGGTTTAAATTCTCTGTGTCTTTATGTAGGTGTCTTAATCGTGTTGTTAAATTTTTTTATATAAAACATTTCAGCTATCTTTCTTTTCCTAGTATGTGTTTCACGATGTAAAATATTAAAGGTTGTCCATTTAAAGTCATGTAAATATTCATTTCTATGTTTGCTTATAACGCTTTGGTTACATCATTAACAACTTACAATTAGTCGATCACGCTATTTTGTTATCTGATGAACATTTCCATAATAAGAACTTACATATTGTTAAGGGAATCTTGTCTAATAATTGCTAAAGCAAACATAGAAATGAATATTTACATGACTTTAAATGGACAACCTTTAATATTTTACATCGTGAAACACATACTAGGAAAAGAGAGATAGCTGAAATGTTTTATATAAAAAAATTTAACAACACGATTAACCTACATAAAGACACAGAGAATTTAAACCCTATTTATGATAGAATAATAAAGGAAGTCTAACTTAGTTCGTTTTTTACCATCTATACGAAACGTTTAGTACAGATGAGAGAATTGTAACATGTTGAAAAAAGAAAAAAATTTTAAGTAAGGTATGTTTTAATCATTTACTTTATAATAATTGTTGTTTTCAACTTGGTTTGCGCTATGCTTTTATAAAATGATTCCTTCTATATAATATTATCCTTTAATTTTAGACTTGATAAGGACCTGAACCAAAGGTCGAAACGTAGTCTGTATATTTATATATGATATCGAATTAAGAAAGATCAATTAAGCCAGTTGGGTCGTTTACAATAATTGCTTAATTATAATTATTTTTTAAATGTTCTGAAACGTGTATATATTATCGCAATAATGATAGCTATGAAGATATTATATTTTCTGTTTTACATATATATATATATATATATATATATATATATAAAGTATATATAAATTATATTACTTTAAAAAATTATTATTAATTTTTATGACATATGAAAATATATTTATATATGTATCTATATTATATATACCTATATCTAAATAATATATTTTTATGTATAATATGAAATGTTGTTTATTTATGTCATAAAAATTAATAATAATTTTTTAAAGTAATATAATTTAGAAATTAATTTAATTAGAAAAACAAAAAGTAAAAATTTTAAAAAACCGGAATCGTAACCGAAAAAATCATAATTTAAACGGTTTTCGGTTTTTTTATTTATCAAAAAACCGAAACTGGAACCGGAACAGTTATTATTCAATATTTTATTAAACCGTAACCGAAACCGAACCCTAATTTTGTTTCGGTTCGGATCCCTGCGTAACAGTAATAACAGTATGAACCGTCGGCATTTGCGTAACCCAATGTGCATCGCGAGGAGGTTGCGCGATCGGATTTTGCACATCACTATGGCCCTAATAATCCTTAAAAAGAATATATATTTTAATATTTAATAAATCATTATTCTATAATTTGAGATACATAATATATGCGAGATACGGCATACAATAAGATACAATTATTGGAAGATATTGTTAGGAGCAAGATCTAAGATATCGTTATCCTCGTTTTACATATACAGAGAAACAAAGGTAATACGATAGCCGGTTCTTGTTGACATTATCTTTCAATAATCGCATCCGTGTGCTCAACATATTAGTATTTGTGCCTACATGGACGCTACTACATACGCGATGCAAGAGAGACAAAGACAGAACGATTATCTCTCTCCTTGTCAAGCTGTCAGTATGTTACCACGAAAATTTCCCCAGTTCCTTAGATCTAGTGAGAATCGTATCGTCCAGATTTCTCATCAAATAAGTGACATAGCTTCGTGATTTTTTTTTTAATATATTCTTTATATAATAATGCAATCAGCTAAAGAGCCCGATTTTGCATTTTTGCTCTTAAAAATTTATAATAAATTAAATACGGACTCGCGGCTAACCCAACCTTACCCGTTGCTAACTGCACATTTCCCCAAGTTTATTAAAAAATTTTATTTTCACCTTTTTTTAATAAAATAGCTCTTTAGCTGATTACAGTCGAGCTTACTGATTAAGAATATCGTAAATTTAATGAGATTCATTCAGTATTTTGGCTAAAATCTGGATTATACGAATCCGTAATTCCCGGCCGGCCGACAGGCGTCTCCACCGTGTCGCCTGCCGACCCTTAAGGGGATCCTAGTCGGATCCTAAAGTTAGTTCTGTCGGTACGGCAGAACCAACTTTATTATTTTGGGATATCTTTTTATTGACTATACAGATCAATAAATCCTTTTCCACGATTAAGTACTTATAAAAACGGACCGCGTTAGCTATAATTCCATATATAAATCATATAAAAATCAAAAATTACAGTTTTGTTATCGGCTTCTTTCATGTCAGCTCGTAATAATACTTATTTAATAAAAATAGTTCTGCAGTTTATCTGTGCATAAAATATAGTATACGCGATAGAGTTAACATGAAGAAATATTAGTAAACAATAAAAAGTGAGATTGCAAGTCTAATAAAAAAGTTATATATTAAAAACATTTTCACGCATATGTGTGCATACGTGCATATGTTGGATATGTGTGGTGCTAACCTATCGTGTGTATATGTGTATACGTGTATATGTTTGGATATGTGTGGTGCTAACCTGTCGGAGTTCGACCATCCGACTAGGATCCCCTTAAACCTTAAACCATAAACTCTTGTTTCTTTCCACAAACAAATGTAATAATATCACATTTAAATATCCTCTTTTCCTTTTTTCTATTATTATATATCGAAAAAATATGTACCATTTTATTCTTATACAAATTTTATTTTATTTGTTTAATCTTAAAATACATGTACCTACAAATACTATATAAGGTTTGACAATAAAGTTCGCGAATTCAAGTTTAATTACACGAGAATTAAAAATTACTTTCAACAGCATCTTCAATAAAGTCTTTAATAACTTTTAATTAATCACAAATAATATATAAACACTAGAACAACACAAGCGCGCGCTACGCGCGTGCCATTTCTCGATTTTATATAAAAAAATGATATTTTTATATAAAGTTTGTAATAAAGTTTTATATAAAGTTTGTTTAAACATGATTAATATTTTTTGACAGAAATCAGCTGATTAAAGCATTAATTTGCTAATTAAATTTTAAAATAAAAATATGTTATAAAAATTAAAATAGTAATAATATTATAAATAATATGTTACAATACTAGTAAAAATATGCAAATTTTGACTACTAAGTATACGGAAAAACAGATTTCGAGTGTTTACGGTACATATATATATAATCCATTTATATTTATACTATAAATTTAACTATAAATTTTACTATAAATAAAAAAAATTGGTGTAAAATATTAACATTTGTTCACATATAAAATCTTTTTATTCAAATTTCTTAAATATATGTTATAATTGCACATATATTATTTGAACGTATAATTGCACTTTTATATTTTTTTATATAAACATTTTACTTATTATTTATTATTATATATATGTATATAATTTTTCTTATTTCACAGAAAGTATTAGATCACGAAGTTGATAATAATGTTCTTTCTGTGCAAACGCTGTAACATATAATAATAATTTCACATAAGAATACATTTAATAATATCTAACATATATTTAATAAGCTATATGCTATATGTTGTTACTGAAATTAACTTTTAAAATCATTTTAAAAATTAATTGCAGTATAATAACTTAGCTCTTACTTAATCGCACACTATATAATTAAAATATGTTATAAAACTCACTTGATTTTTGCGAATCCAGAGTTTCACTTTTATTTTTTACATATCCCATCTCTATATATATATGTGTATATGCGGAGATACTTTTTCTTTAGAAAGATTCTGCAGAGATCACAAAGTGATAATTGATATAATAAACGACAATTGATAATAACGTCCTTTTTTTGTGCAAATAACGCTGTAACATATAATGAGAACTTCATATAAGAATACATATATTAATATATATTAGTTGTTACTGCAATTAACTTTTAAAACGGTTTTAAAAGCCTAGTTAACATATTATTTTATATGTATGCAATATCTTTCATTCATTATCAATGTGTAATATACAAATATAGAGTATTGGCATACATTAGTCTTTTAAGATCGTTTTAAAAGTTAATTGCAGTAACAATTAGCTTACTTAATTGTACACACTATATAATTAAAATATGTTATAAAACTCACTTGATTTTTGAATCCAGAGTTTCACTTTTATTTTTCACATTTACCCCAGTGAGCAATATGTTATCAAAAGAAATTCATAAAGTACTCAAGTTTAAGAGTCGGACTTCCGATAACTCCATCAAAATGATAATATTATGATATCAATAAGTCCTCCAATGCGTCGATTTTAGAGGAAAGAAAGACATCACATAAACGACATCTAAAAGAATTCCATAATCTGACTTCTTTTAAATATCAAAAAAAGGTTACCGTTAAGAATTGCTATTTGTAGTATTATATTTTTACATATTTTTATATTTTAAAAAAATATAAATCTTAGTATACATTTCTTTTATAACATTTTATTAAAATTAAAACAGGTTTCAAAATGCCCATAGACTTTGAATAAAAAAAACTTTATGATTGCAACGTGCTTTTTGCAGACATAACCCAACTTCTTTGGTTGGATATAGAGGCAACATAGAACAAATAACAAAAATATATATGAAAATATATAATCTCTATTTTATGCTCAAATACGTATTTAATAATATTTATAATTTAAGAAAGAAAGATTAAACGTTAATATCGAAGAAAGAGTAAATGCTATCTCCTTGAAATTCAACTCAGAGCACGCAGTTCACACACGTAGTATACCGGGTGTCCCATTTTAAAGGACCCACTCAAATATCTCAGAAACACTGCGTTAAATAAAAAAATGTTTCCTACAAAAGTTGTAGGATTTCGAGGGGGACATAACATAGTAATATTCATATGACCTTGGGCGGCGTCTCCAAGGTCAAGTGAAGGTGAGAATAAATTTTTTAAATGGAAACCCATATTTTTTTATTATAACATCTTTTTCTACTAATTAATTTGAACAACTTTTATCTGAAGCATTTTTTTATTTTCTTCAAAATTCACCTTCTCACCTTCAAATTCTTACCTTCATTTGACCTTGGAGATGCCGCCCAAGGTCAAATGAATATTACTACGTTATGTCCCCCTCGAAACCCTACAACTTTTGTAGGAAACATTTTTCGATTTAACGCAGTGTTTCTGACAATGAAATACTTGAGTGGGTCCTTTAAAATGGGACACCTGGTATATGTGGCTTGCCCATGTGCGGCGTTCGTAAAATAGCACGCTTGCTAGAGACTTTACAGACATCTATGAATAGACAACATAAAGAGCTCTTCTGAAAGATATCTTACAAAAAGATAACTTACTAATATCATTTTTAAGCGAAATTAATGAAGTCTTCTAAAAGTTCTTTTAAAGAGCTCTTCCTCTCAATAATGCTCACTGGGAAAAATGTTAGACGAACTGTCCAGGGAGATATGTCCTGAATTACGGCACTTTGTAATGTTTTCTTCCGTTTCCTGCGGTAGAGGAAACGTTGGACTATTTAAACTAATTACGGCATGGCCAATTCCGTCATGGAGAAAGTATGTGAGAAGAGAGTGAGGGATGGATTACCCGGACTGGCGATTCAGTGGGGAGCCGTAGGTGATGTAAGTCTTGTTGCTGATATGAAAGAAGAAGATAAAGAACTCGTTATCGGCGGCATCTTGCAGCAAAAGATATCCAGCTGTCTTGATGAGCTCGATGGATTTTTATTGCAAAGCCGACTAATCGTCAGCAGCATGGTCATAGCCGAGAAAAAAGCGGGATCTTTCGGACTTGACAATATGGTGAAAACTGTCGCTAATATTCTAAATAAGTATTCGCATGCAGATTCGGATGTTAATTATTTCTCGTATAATATATATAATAAATCATATAATTTATTTTTACTTTATATGGCAGATTTAAAAGACCTGAAGAAAATTAACCAAAATACATCTCTAGCCGAACTTGAAATGGATTCCATGATGGGTACGGAAATCAAGCAAACCTTAGAACGAGAATTCGATATCTTTTTATCTATACAAGAAATACAATTATCTTTCTACACAAAACAGAAATCTTACTTATTAATTTAAAAATAAATTTTATAGAATTATTTTTAAACAATCTTATTAGGAAATTTATGTCATTTTAGTGCCCCGACCCGGGCACGCCAAGTTTTTGTTCGTTATTTTAATCCTTTCAATGCCGGGTCTAAATCGTTTTGATTATGCAGATAACATCATTCTTAAAAATACAATGGTAATTCTATGATAAATTTTATATTCAGATCAGTTAATAATCTGCAAAATTAATACACATTTATATTTAGCTGAGTAGCTTTTTTAAATATTTAAAATAAGACAAATTTTTTTTATTTTTTTTTTTTATTTTGTTTTTTATATGTACGTATGTATTCGTGTGACTTTCGGTTGTCATACACGTATTTAATCAATCACAGTTGAATTTGAGAAGAATAATCGAATATAATTGGTCAATTTCTTACGTCTTATGTCTTAAATTTTTATTGTAGACGCTGCTTCCCGCCAGATACCATTCTTATAATTTTATATTCAATGAACCAACCAACTTAACATATATTGTGTTCAAATTCAGCGGATACATAATCACAAAGTAAAAATTTTCCGTTAAACGTATAGACATGATAATGCAACTTTTGCGTTTTCAAGAAGTATTATTCAATTATCTGCAGTTTCTATTCAAAACTTCTTTGGTTGGATATAGAGGCAACATAGAACAAATAACAAAAATATATATTTATGAAAATATATAATCTCTATTTTATGCTGAAATACATATTTAATAATATTTATAATTTAAGAAAGAAAGATTAAACGTTATATGTGGCTTGCCCATGTGCGGCGTTCGTAAAATAGCACGCTTGCTAGAGACTCTACAGACATCTATGAATAGACAACATAAAGAGCT
The DNA here is from genome assembly GCF_030444845.1 of Prenolepis imparis. Lineage (NCBI taxonomy): Eukaryota > Metazoa > Arthropoda > Insecta > Hymenoptera > Formicidae > Prenolepis > Prenolepis imparis. The sequence goes on from NW_028141170.1 coordinate 2,318,002, forward strand.
CTTCTGAAAGATATCTTACAAAAAGATAACTTACTAATATCATTTTTGAGAAAAATTAATGAAGTCTTCAAAAAGTTCTCTTAAAGAGCTCTTTCTCTCAACAATGCTCACTGGGAAGTCATATAATACGTGCAATTGTAAAGCATCAATAATAAATATGCAATATATGTATGTGTCTTTAATTAGCTAATGATTAAAAATCTTTAAACAATACGAAAGAATGCGATTAAAAATATGAAAAATATTAATAGAATAGTTCACAGTTCGATAATAAAAAATATTGAAAAAAATGTGTGACATAACGTAACGAGTTATACTCTCTAAAGGGCGACTATATAAAATTATGAGAAAATTAATTATCACAGTGTTAATTAATGATTAACACTCTCTAAAAAAAAAATAAAAGAGCGTATTTAAAAATGTAGGAAAATATTAATAAAATAGTCCTCCAGTCGATAAAAAATATTGAAAAAAACACGTGACATACATTTTTATGTAACGTATAAAGAACGACCGTAAAATTATGAAAAAATTAATTATCGCCAATAATGAGTAAACCTATTTTTTAAAAATAAAGGAATGCGTTTAAAAATATACGGAAATATTAATAAAATTGTTCTCCGTCCGATAATAAAAAATATTGAAAAAATTGTGACATAATATGTAACGTTATTATACTCGATCCTAGACTTATGAAAATATTAATTACCGCTAAAATATTATTGCCGCTAATTATTAAAATTCTTTAGAAAATAAAAAAGTGTGATAAAAAAGTATTAGAAAATATTAATAGAATTGTTCTCCTCGCGATAATAAATTATACAGATAATACACTGAATTAAAGTTACACCTTCTAACGGGTTTCAATAAAATTATAATATGATAATATTAATTAATGCCGCTAATGACAAAAATTGTTTAAAAACTAAAGGATATGATATAGTGTATAGATAAATTCTAATATTATATTTTTTTGTTTCAAAAATAATATATTTTGAAAAACACGTGAACAACTTAATAACGCAATATTTTAAACCGAGCGATTATAAAATTGTGAGTAAATTAATTAACAGGTTTAATTATTATTAAAACTTATTACAAAATATAACAATATAAAATATAATAACATTTTAGTAAAATAATTTTTTATTTTAAAAATAACATAACTATTAAGGGGATCCCCGAGCGAACGGCGAACTCCGACAAAATAGCAGCGCCACTATTTTGGAATTAAAATATTTGTAATTACCGACTGATTATCAAATGGTAATTACTGACATTTTAAATTCCACATTATCGATTATCTCAGGTCAAACATGTATTAAAAATCGATGTATACATTGCATATGTGAAGTCACTTTATGCTATGTCTACATAGATTTGAACGTAAATATGCATCGGCAATATACATGCATTCTTTGGATATCATTATATATATAGTGTATATAAGATAATAATCAGATTATAATAAGATTATAATCAGATTATAATAAGATTATAAAATATATTCAACAACAAGATTGATTGACTAGTTACAATAATAGTACAGATATACAGTATTTATGGCGAGAAGAAACATTCTTTAAAATTTATACATTTCTTTTTATTTACATCTTATAAATAAAACAAATCTTTAATAATTGTCAATATAAATCGATTATATTAATATATTTTTATCTATTAGCACAATAATATTACCTATAATATGTATACACTCCGCAAAATAATTGGGATAAAAAAAAATTGTGTCTAAAAAAATAGGCAAATTTTAAATAGCTGTAACTTTGTTTCAAAAAATGAGAATTTAAATTCTAAAAAAGGGTTTCTTAAAATCTCTACTTTCGAAAGGACACACATTTTTTACTTTCTTCAAATCTGGTATTTTTTATATACAGAAAACGACGAACTTAACAAAATGGGAAATTTTCTTCTCACTTTGTAGACGTGTTGCATGCACAAAAAAATTTGAAAAAATTTTTTGATTTTTTTACGGCTTGAAGTTTTCCCTGCAAAATTGTTTTTTAAAATTTTAATTTCGATTTTTCCTTATAAAGTTATCCAGAATTGAAGAGAAAGTGGTCATTTTTACTTTGATCGTTCATAACTCCGTTAAAAATCATTGTACAACAATTTTAAAACTGAATTCTTAAAGCTGAATCTTTATGCTCTATAGTATGATATAGTGGGCGAAATTTTTTAACTCGTAAATTTTTTTATAAATAGGTAAAAATAACGAAAAATTTCGCGAGTTTTCTCTTTTTTGTTTAAATTTCGAAAAAAATTACGCAAGGTGACTAAAAAAATTTTATGGACTTAATATTTTGTCTCTTTTAGTACCTCAAATTTTACAAAAAATCACAGACTTGCTGTGATAATTTCTTTATAGTGATCCGTATGTTCAATATGATCGATGCGTACAATATGTTCAAAAAACTTGATTTGCTTTGATAAAAAATTAAAAAAGTAAAATCTGTGGCAAAATGTTTTTCTCCATTTTCTAACATAATTTTTTAACTTGCCTCAACGTAAAATTTCGAAAATTTATAGTTGCATATTATTTCCAAAATTACCACCGACATCAGCTTCACCCAAAGTTCACCATGTAGAGATTGTACGATTGAATTTGCGCTTTGGATGAAGCTGATGTCGGTGGTAATTTTGAAAATAATATGCAACTTTAAATTTTCTAAATTTGATGTTGAAGCAAGTTAAAAAATTATGTTAGAAAGTGGAGAAAAAATTGTTTTGCCAGATTTTACTTTTTTAAACTTTTTATCAAAGCAAATCAAGTTTTTTTAACATATTGTACGCATCAATCATTTTAAACATACGGATCACTATAAAGAAATTATCACAGCAAGTCTATAATTTTTCGTCAAAGGGGTACTATAAGACACAAAAATTTAAGTCCTTAAAATTTTTTTAGTCACCTTGCGTAATTTTATTCGAAATTTAAACAAAAAAGAGAAAGCTCGCGAATTTTTTCGTTATTTTCACCTATTTGTAAAAAAGTTCACGAGTTAAAAAAAATCGGCCACTATATCATACTACAGAGCAAAGATTCAGCTTTAAGAATCAAGTTTTAAAATTGCTGTACAATGATTTTTAACGGAGTTATGAACGATCAAATTGAAAATGATCACTTTCTCTTCAATTCTAGATAACTTTATAAGGAAAAATCGAAATTTAAATTTTAAAATACGATTTTGCAGGGAAAACTTCAGGCTTTAACGTGAAAAAGTAAAAAAATTTTTTCAAATCTTTTTGTAATGCGACACATCTACAAAGTGAGAAGAAAATTTTCCATTTTGTTAAGTTTGTCGTTTTCTGTATATAAAAAATACCACAATTTAAGAAAATGATAAATTGCTGTGACCTTTCGAAAGTAGAGATTTCAAGCTTTGAAACCCTTTTTTAGAATTTAAATTCTTATTTTTTGAAACAAAGTTACAGCTATTTAAAATTTGCCTATTTTTTAGACACAATTTATTTTGATCCCAATTATTTTACGGAGTGTATTTTTATTAATATTATTACAGATCTTTTAATGTATTATTATGAAATTGTACATTTTCTTGTAATTCCATGTATTATTGCGTGGGAGTGTCTGATTTAAAATATTTTATTATATTATATATAATATTATTTTTACAATTAGAGTTTATAAAAATGATCACTCTTATGCTATTGTAACTAGTCAAATCTTATATATGTACTTATTTATAGGGATGTGCTGCATATCAGGTAAATATTCGGTATCTGGATATCCAGCTACTTTTTTATTTATTTAGAATTATCCGGCTATTCAACCTATTCGGCCATTTTCCACAATCTGATGATTCAAAATAAATAATAAATATAAAATCGTATACCGTATATAAAACGTATTGATAAAAGTATTTATTTAGTTAGATTGACCAAAAATTTGGTGAAATATAGATCACCAAAATATTTCACCTAATTTTTGGCCATCTAATAATAAATACTTATTATTTAATTTATTGTATATTTTTATACAGGGTGTATTTTATACATCTTGTAACGGTTGCCACGATTCTTTAAACGTTTCCGACAGTTTAAAAAAAAGTTTATATATAGTAAAAGTTTACTTACTTTACGCAAGCTATAACGTGCAATAAAAAAAAAGAAAAATTTTTAATAAAAATTGAAACTTTGAATTTTTTAAGTAAAATCACCATATTAAATAAATAAATAATACGTATATAATATATACGTATATACGTATATATTATATTTGATATAATATTTATTTATTTATATTAAATAAATTAAATAATAGAAGTATTTATTGTTAGATGGCCAAAAATTAGATGAAATATTTTGGTAACCTATATTTCATCAAATTTTTGGTCAATTTAACTAAATAAATACTTTTATCAATACGTTTTATATACGGTATACGATTTTATATTTATTATTTATTTTGAATCATCAGATTGTGGAAAATGGCCGAATAGGTTGAATAGCCGGATAATTCTAAATAAATAAAAAAGTAGCTGGATATCCGGATACTGGATATTTACCGGATATCCGGCACATCCCTACAAATAAGAACATATATATATATATATATATATATATATATATATATATATAAGATTTGACTAGTTACAATAGCATAAGAGTGATAATTTTTATAAACTCTAATTGTGAAAATAGTATTACATATAATATAATAAAATATTTTTAATCAGACACTATTACGCAATAATACATGGAATTACAAGAAAATGTACAATTTCATAATAATACATACATCAAAAGATCTGCGATAATATTAATAAAAATATATAAGTAATATTATTGATAATAGATAAAAATATAATATTTTAAATAATTAATCAATTTATATCAACAGTACAGTTGTAAGATTTGTTTTATTTATAAGATACATAAATAAAATAAATGTATAAATTTTAAAGAATGTTTCTTCTCCATAAATATTATACTATATCTGTACTATTATTGTATTATTGTAACTAGTCAATTAATCTTGTTATTGAATATATTTTATATTTTCTTTTATATAATCTTATTGATATAAATATATAATATATATATAATATATATATATATGTATATATTTATATATATATATTATATATTTATATATATATATTATATATTTATATATATATATATTATATATATTTATATATATTTATAAATATTTATTAATAATTTTTGTTTGCTTTCTATTCCTTCTCGCGTTCTTGCTTTCAACGACATTATAATATACATGAATATTGAGTGTGTCGCGATTCTTATCTATAAACAAAATAATGATCCATGTGGCAACAGCGCACGTGAAAATTTATAACGTCCTCTATCTGAATATTTGAGAAATAATAACTGCTGTTTTTTGCTCCACTACACCTACAACACACGCACACATACGTGCGAATCGTAGTTCAAGTTATACTTCTATATTAAGCTTCTAATTCAGATTTAGAGGGTAACAGTGCTTTCTTTCGTGCATCTCAATCCCAGGGAACTTGCCTTTTTATTCATACAAAATGTATATTTATTATACAAAGCACGTATTATGACGAGTTGACAGCTAGGATGACAGCTGAGAGGTAACGAAAATTATAATTTTGTAATTATTTCTTATTTTTCATATGAAATCGAAGTTCGCTGAGATCATTGATGTATGTATTGCAATCGTAGAGAAGCAATTTTAATTCTGTCAAATCAATGCAACGAGAGACTAGAAGTACGAAAATAGTGCTTCGTCGGTAAAAAAAACAGTCGCGAGGGATCCCCTTAAGAAATATCTCAATGAAAATTAAACCGTTATACTTCAAAATTAAATCAAATTTTATTGTTATGAATCTTATAAAGTTATTTAAAATTAAATAAAAGTTTTTCAGTCACCCTGTGTTTATAAGACTGTTGTTATAAGAAGTTGTTATTATGAATAATTTAATTAATATTTAATTAATATTTCTTATAAACACAATAATATTTCAATTTAATTATATATTTAAATTACTCATAATAACAACCTAATAATAATAATAACAATTCACATTGCTTCTCCATTAATCGCAGCAGTCACCTTCTCGTTACTTAAGATCGTCATGTGATCACCTGTGATGTAATGTACTTCCACTTTGTTTTGAGTTACCTGAAATATTACATATATTTCATTTTAAAAAGTTTTATTGAATATAATTTATTAGATATAAATCTTAACAAAACTTTTTCTGAAAATACCTTATGCAAATCATAATCCTTTTCGATCTCATATGCATGCGGAGATATAGCTTTCAATAATGTTATGGCCGATTTAATACGCGATAAAGTAGAAGGATCATATTGTCGAATAGCGGCTGAATGTTTATACACTGTTGTACACAGTGTTTTCAGATTTATCGGTGAAAGTAATGTATTCATTGCTAAAAAGTGTTTGGCAAAAATATCAAACCGCTTCTCCCAAGTTTTACATCCCTTTAATTCCATTAGAACCTGTCAAATTTACACATTCTGTTTTTAAATATAACTTCGAAAACTTGTAAAGACTTTTATTTTAATATAATTGTTTCAAAATAACTAATAATTTATGAAAAACTTGTGATTGTTGACTAAATTAAAGAATTGTAAGAAAGATAAGATGCTACTATAGTAATGTTTGTAAATAAAAATATATTTTCACGTATACTAAAAAAACGTTATAAATTATACCTTTTCATCGGTTTCTACGTTATAAATTTCCATAATAATCTTCAGAATATTAATTTGAAGTTCTGCATCGCTAGAACTTGGGAAATAAAATTCGTTTAATGTTCGCACTTGTTCAGGAGCACCATCGATGAAAACAAGTCGTCCTTTAAAATTCATAGCTTCCAATCTTCTTGCTAATTCAATTGCGATGATAGATCCAAAAGAATATCCTACCATTACAAAATCTTTTCCATCTTTCAGTCTTGATAATACGTGCTATAAAAATATTGTAACAATTCACGATAAATTTTCGTATCAATTTTATTTTTAATAAATATATCTATTAGACTTAAAAAAAAAAAAATTTTTTATTGTATAAAATGAATTTATTAATACGATCACGATACCTCTATATGATAATCGGTCATCTCCGTTATTGTGTTTAGAGCGTTAATATTATTTATGGTACACTGCAAGGATGTCATCGAAAATTTTATATTTGATGTTAAGTGTTTAAAAGCAGATGCACAACCATCGATTCCCGGTATAAGAAAAACTTGAATCATATTATTTGTCTCTCCTTTAGCCGGAAAATCCAAACAGATTTCTGTCGTAAAATCTTCGTCCTTTACGAGACCGAATAATTTTATATAGTTTGATTTCTTTGCATCGATTGACTTTTCACCCTGCGTATTATCGTTACCAGTGCTGGACATTTCAATGAGCTTTACAAAAGTAAAATTTCGTATTTCTGGTATAGATAAAAAGACATCGAATTCTCGTTCTAAGGTTTGCTGGATTTCCGTACCCATCATTGAATCCATTCCAAGTTCGGCTAGAGATGTATTTTGGTTAATTTTCTTCAGGTCTTTTAAATCTGCCATATAAAGTAAAAATATATTATATGATTTATTATATATATTATACGAGAAATAATTAACATCCGAATCTGCATGCGAATACTTACTTAGAATATTAGCGACAGTTTCCACCATATTGTCAAGTCCGAAAGATCCCGCTTTTTTCTCGGCTATGACCATGCTGCTGACGATTATTCGGCTTTGCAATAAAAATCCATCGAGCTCATCAAGACAGCTGGATATCTTTTGCTGCAAGATGCCGCCGATAACGAGTTCTTTATCTTCTTCTATCATATCAGCAACAAGACCTACATCACCTACGGCTCCCCACTGAATCGCCAGTCCGGGTAATCCATCCCTCACTCTCTTCTCACATACTCTCTCCATGACGGAATTGGCCATGCCGTAATTAGTTTGTCCAACGTTTCCTCTGCCGCAGGAAACGGAAGAAAACATTACAAAGTGCCGTAATTCAGGACATATCTCCCTGGACAGTTCGTCTAACATTTGCGTTGCCCAGGCCTTCGATTTGAAAGATTCCGCAAAGGTATCCGCGGTTTGATTCTTTAGAACATTATCCTTTAACACCACAGCAAGGTTGAAAATAGCATCCACCGGTGCTTTTTCTTCCGCAGTTCGCAAGAGGTGTTGGCAATCGTTGCGATTGGCGATATTGATATTTTTGACAATGCGCACATTTACACGGTAGGATTCCCACAAATAAATTTTCATGCGCTGATAACCATTTTTTACCCCAGTTCGCGAAACTAATACGACGTTCTTGGCACCTCGCAGTATTAGCCAGTCAGTTAACTCCAAACCAAATCCACCCAGACCTCCTATTATGATGTAGCTTCTATCGTCGCGACAATAATAACGGCGATGTGCGAGAACAGGTTCGTTCAAAGATTGATTTTCCTCTGGAATCTTTAAAATTATCTAAAAAAAAAAATATATATATATATATATATATTAGAGACGTAGAAATTAAAAAAAAAATGTTAAATACTATTATTTATAAAAACTGTGAATTTAATTATACTATTAGCACACCTTTCCAATGTGTTTCCCACTTGCCATGTATTTAAATGCCGCTTCGATTTCTGTTTTTGGAAAAACTTTCACCTGAATTGGTTTGATGGCCCCATTTTTCAGACCATCAGCCATCATTTTGCACAATAGGGGCTTAGCCTTGTGATGACCGACAAACATATTGTCTAGTAGAATTCCGTAAAAACTTATGCCTTTTTTAAACACACTCATATCTAGAGGATTGTTAGAAACGAGATCGAACTTGCCAATCTCCAGAAAACGACCGCATCGTGCTAGACAACGAACGGACGCGATTAACTTTTCTTCCGCCAACGAATTCAACACGATATCCACGCCGCGATTATTTGTTTGCGACATTATCATTTGTTCGAAACTAGTATCTCGAGAATTTCCAATATGCTCATCCATAATAGTCGGAAACGTTTTTTTAATAAATTCTCGCTTTTCAGGTGTACCCACAGTAGTGAACACCTCGCATCCCTCATTAAGAGCAAGGTGGATAGCTGCTTGTCCAATGCCTCCAGTACCGGAATGTATTAGTATTTTATCGCCCTTCTTCATCTTCCCACGAATATATAAAGCAAAGTAACATGTGCTGTAAACGCAAGGGACTGTAGCCGCCTCTTCGAATGTCCATCTATCAGGTATGTTCCAACATAAATCTTTGTCTTTGACAACGACGTTTGCTATACATCTAGAGAGAGCAATGTTAATCAATATTATTTTATACGTAATATATTTATTGTTTGAATAATTCTAATATTTACTTATTATCACGAAGTCCCATTACGCGTCGTTCATTGACATCGAATCCTACATATTCCATTCCTAGAGACGTACTTTGAAATCGTCCTTGAGATATTTTCATTTGGTGTAAATTTAATTTAGCAGTGGCTAACATTACGTCTCTAAAATTGATAGACGAATAGACCACATGTATTAAATCTTTTCGATGAGAATCAATAGATATATCGTTTTCAGACCAACATAATGTACATAGATCCCCACGAACCTATCGAAATGTGAGAAAACATTTTATGTATAACATATATGTATAAAACGAAACTTTAAATAGCAAAGATGCATATCATAAAATGAAAATTATTATTAATAAAATAAATTCATAATATTGATACACTGTGCAAAAATTGGTATATACCATTTGACGGACGTAGGCGGCAGCTACAGGTTTCGGTTCTGTACATGACAATTTTAAGTACCTGTAAGATCCCCAGGTCTTGTTAGAGCGCAAAACATTTATAGATATATCTTTTTGCAATTGTTGCATATAAAAGGGATTTTGTAAAGAGAATTTAGGAGCCTCCGGATCTTGAATAAGTATACCTCTGACGAATTTGCCGCCTGATTCTTTTCTCAAACAATTAACGAAACCTAACAAACCGCACTCTCTTTCTCCAACAATTATGACTCTATTGTTTTTATTAAATTGATTCTCATCGTTTACAATCAATTTTAGTTCTTCGAGCCAATTAAAGTTGTTATTATTTATATAAACAATAGTTGTTTGCTTTATCTGAACTTTTTTTTTCAGAAGCACGATTATTTCCGTCTCTGTACGTTTTTCAAGAATAACATTTAATTCGTATTGCCGCAAATATTTGTTGTAATCAATTGTGTTGCACTTTTCACGCGTCAATAAATAGCCACCTTTTGTCACGAATGATAAAAGTCGTTCTAACGAGTTTTCTTGTTTCGTCAAAAGATTAAATCCGACAGCTATTAAAACTTTATCGTCTACAGATGATTTGTTAAAACTTCCGATTGTAACATTTTGCGGCAATTTTACTTGATCGAAACGATTCGATGATGTTAATAAAGTAATATTCGCCTGTATTAGCGGTATATTACTAAGAGTTTCAATCAATGATAAATATGATAAATCTTCCAATGTTATATCATCGATATCCTCTACTAGTTCAACGGCTTTCACTTTAGTGATCTGATGATCTTCTAAAGCAAGTTGCATAGATATTTGGATGGCTTCGGCCAAAGAAATCTTCGCACGATCATGATGAGCTACAAATAGGTATTCCTCGAGAACGGGATTCTGGATTAATTTACGACGAGAAATCACGGTAGCTTTAGCACCTCGAATCTCTATTCCTCCAGATATAATCGCATCTATGTCTCTGTATATTCGTACTGGTAATTCTATAATGAGACAAAGTAGGAATTTCGCTAACAATGAAAAGATTCTTTTACTTAATATTAAGAATAATGGAATAGGTAAAATATAAGTTTTTTTAACACTTTTATTTAATTTTAAATTATTAAATTTTTAATTGATGAAGTACATACGTTTCTTTTCTGTTACCACGTCTCGCAGCTTTGACATGTGAAGTACAGGGTCAATCACCAATTTTAGAATACTCGTAGGAACATATAAGTCCCTAGTATCGTATCCAAGAATATGTAACTGTAACATAGTATCCATGAATGTTACCCAATTATTTTCCCAAGCGATATGTCCTTTTCCGCCTGAAACAGATGCGCTTTTCAATCCGCGGAAAAAATCACGGTATTGGTAGCCGCGTAATTTCAGTTCTTTGTATATGTCTCGAGCAGTCATGCGTTCTTCTTCTTTGTCATCATTTTCCGGCAATAGATTAGTCGGAATCATTTCTTGTTCCGGATTTGATACAGTATGTACTGTACCTATTACCACAACGCTATCTCCTTCGATAATTTCAAATTTTCCGCTGTCTGTAATATTTTGATATTCAATATTACATATAATTAGGAAAGAAGTAGAAAGTGATCTTAAAATTACTATAATACAATAATAATTTTTAAATACCTTCTTGTATCGAAATCGTCAAATTTACAGCATTATTCGATAAATGAGTAGCACGAATAAAACGTATATCTCGAAATACTATCGGCATAGTTGTGTATGTTTTCCCTTTCATCATGCCGATGGTTTCCCAAACGAGTGCAAGATATCCTGTCGCTGGTAGTAAATTTCTTCCGTCAATTACATGACCGACCATATAGTCATAGCTATCGTCGCTGAGTTTGATTTCGACGTGTCTTTCTCTGGATTGTATACGCTTCTGCGATTGATAAGTTGGTACAAACCAATCTTTAGAATGGTCCCATCTACATAACATGGCATTAAAATATTTTATATATTATGTATATGCTTGTATCTCCAGATGTTTCTTATTTATATAAATAACAGAGAGATTGATTATAAAATTATATTGTACCTGATAGACGGAGAGATCATAGGAGTGCTTCGACTAACTGGAAATTCCACTGGCGGATATAAATTAGCGATTTGTGGCTGTAAGCCACAATTGTAAAGTTTTCCAATTCCTTGCAAAATTATATCCGTAGTATTTTGCTCAGTGCGCTGAGTTAATACAATGTTCGTCACTTTTGGATGTAACGAATCTTTCAAGATTAGCTGTAGCATGTTATCAGGTGAAATTTCGATGGTCACGGCGTTATTTGGAATTAAATTCGTTGCTTGTTCAAAGAGAACGGTATTTAGTATACTACGCGTGTGATAGTTTGCTGAAGAAAATTTCGATGCTTCAGTGGACCTTTCGGTGCAAGGTACAGAAGTACTGATCCATCTTGGACTTCGTTTCTTCGGCCGCGGTATTACTTGGTTCAAATTAATTAAAAGCTGCTTTTTCACCGATGCCAGATAACGACTGTGATATGGTATATCGCAAGAGATTTTTTTTACGTTAATGTTATTAATCTGACAAAACAAAGTGAATTAATGCAAGCAATTATTAAGTAAATTAAATATAAGAATTTAATATATATCTAATGGAAAAAAAAAAAAAAAAAAAACATTAAGAAAAAAAATAGAAAGTCAGAAGGTCAAAATAAAAAATAAATTATAAAATTATAAAATAATACCTGTAATTCTTTCAGAAATTTTTTTATGGACCTCGGTGGCCCGCTTACAATGTTGCTTTTTTGATTATTGTTGCACACTATCTCGATATCTGTAGGACATTTACTTTTTAGAATTTTATACTCCAAATTTATAATTGCCATAGAACTATGAATTGTGGTTTTTTCGATGGAAGCTAAACCAATAAAGTATGCCGCTAAAATAGTTTGTTTGAGTGTCATACATTTATCGACATACGCACACCCAAGTTCACCAGCAGAATGACTAATTATATATTCTGCAGTAATGTCTAAGGATGTTAAGAGATCTACTAAGCCAATCTATAAAAATTTATAAAGATAATTTTATTATTATATTATATTTAAAAACGCTATTCGCATTGTTAATACATACTATTTTCATATAAGTTTTATATAATATATTTATATAATATTTATAAACTATATTTATAAACATTTATGATATTATATAATATTTACCTGAATAGCGACTATGCCGACAAATGCGTGTAAAGCATTTTCACACCCGTTTTGTTTTGTTAGAATGTTTATGATATTTATATCATATGGTTTTAAAATGATGTCGCACATTTTTACAGCATTTGCAAAGGCATCAAATTTTAATAAATTTTCACCTAAAAGAATTTAAATTTAGAGATAATTAAATTATTAAAATAATTTAGAGATAATGATAATTTAAATTTTAATTATTATTTCAATGTGTTATATTATACGTGAAATATAAAATATTGAATATATACCCATCCTTGGCCATTGCGTGCCTAAGGCAGAGAAAACGAAGCAAACAGGTCTTTTAATATTCTGATTATTTTGAATTTCCCTTATTGAATTTTGTTGCAAAGTATCTAGTATAATATATCCTCTCCATGGATGACCATCTATATTTTCCGAATGAATATCGTGTATTAAACGGATATACTCTGCATCTGTCGAATGATTAGCGACCTACAAAACAAACAATTTTCTTAAAATTTCTGCAACAAATATAATATTTTCTAATTACTGAATATAATATTACTTTCGAAATATTTACTAACATCGTTTAAAAACGAGTTTACTGATTCTTTAGTGCATCCGGACAAAGTCACAAGTCTTGATAAACCATCGCTCGCTGCTCCGTAATTAACTTTCTGTTTGGTATTCCATTTTAGCAACAAATGAACATTAGATCCTCCGAAACCGAAAGAATTAATGCCTATGTAACCATTCTTAAGTGGCAGTTCTTTTGTAACCACATGGATGCTTCCATTTGCAAAGGCATCTATATCATCTCGTGGCGATGTATAATTGATATTTGGTGGAACAAGACCAGTTTCGAATGCTATTATTACCTTCAAAATCAATAAAATTAATTATATAACAATATATATTTTTATGTTTGTATACATATATATCAAAAAATTATCCCGCGTAATAATGTCGCGTAATGTTATTTTATTATATTATTATATATATCACCGCAAGAATTTCTTCAATTTATTCAAAAATTAATTTAAAAAATTAAAAAATAATAAAAATAAGTAAATTTTAATTTGTGTGGATATAAATGCTATTATTACCTAAAAAAACTCAATAAAATTAATTATATAGCAATATATATTTTTATGTTTGTATAAAAAAATTATCCGACTAATGTCGCGTAATGTTATTTTATTATATTAATTATATTTTATTATATTATATATTATTATAATTAATATAATTAATAAATCAATTGTTATATAATAATAAACATATCAAAATTCCCATGCTTCACCATATAAGAAATAAAATTTATTTGTCATACACGCGAAACTTACAGTATATTACTTTTCTTATCATGAAAACATTGTAATGATGTAAACATTATAAACACATTATAATACAAAACAATTACGTATTTATACCTTAGCGATTTGAGCGAAACCACTCGCTGGTTCAGTGTGACCAAGATTAGATTTTACGGAGCCGATCATCAACGGAGTCTTTCTGTTTTTACACAAAGCATTATAAATGGCATTGACTTCCACAGGATCGCCAGCTTTGGTACCGGTACCATGCGCTTCAATGTAATCTAGGCATGTTGGTGATATTCCGCACTCGTTGTAACATTCCTTCAATAAAATACTCTGGACATGCATCGATGGGAACGTTATTCCTTCTTCCTTATAACCATCGTTGTTCATTTTAATATGCTCACACGTGGCGTAAATTCTTTTAGCATTTTTTGCTTTTTGAAGATATAGTACCGATATGATTTCGCTACGTGAATAACCGCTAGCGGCATTATCAAAAGGCCTGCAGTAACCATCGGATGACAAAACACCTAAAATTATTCAGTATGTACCTTTACCCACACATACACTCACACACGTGTATGATCTGATCAAATATTAATTAATTTTAGTAAAAATACCAAGACGAGAGAAGTTCAGATTTAAACTGGGATGTAAGCATAAGTTTGAGGCTGCAATTATCGCATCCTCGCATCGACCTGACATGATCTCGCCATAACCGCGAGCTATGGCATACATGCTAGAGCTGCATGCTGTATCGACTATATAAGATGGTCCTTTCAAATCCAACCAATATGAAAGCATATTTCCCACTATAGATTTGCTACATCCAATAATGTTTAAACCGTCTATCTAATTATAAAATAGCAATAACAAATGTTAACATATGTGAATATCATATGTGAATTCGATAATTTTTCATCTCAACTATTTTTTCTCTCTATATTTATTAATTATCTCTATATTTATAAATGATTTATTTTATTATCAATAATTTTCTTTACCTGAAGATTCTCATAAAGAAATTTCTCTTGCGAGTCAAGGAAAGATGTTCCTATAATCACGGCAGTATTTTTTCCTCGTAATTGTTTTGGATTGATTCCCGCATCAATAATTGCTTCATAAGTATGTTCCAATAAAATTCTCGCCATAGGATCTAACGTCTGTGCTTGTTTGAAATTTATGTTGAAAAAATCAGCATCAAATTTTTCCAAATTATTAATCGTCCCCATGCGTTTTGGTAAATCCGGATGATCTGACGAATTAAATAATTTCGTAAAAATTATAACATTTGTGTAATAAAATTTCTGGTATACTTTTAATGTGACATTTTATTAAAAAATATATTTTTATAACATATAACTATTGTAATTGTATTTATTGAAGAAGAGAAAACTAGTTACATTAATCAATCATAAGTAAATGCAAGACTATAAATTATAAGTACCTATTTTCCATCGGCAATGATCTGCTCTAACAAGATCAACTTTGTTGAATAGATTTTCTTTTAACTGATTCATGTTGTTTGAATTTGGAAATCTACCAGCAATACCAGATATAACGATTTCATTACCAGAATCAATATTAATGCATGGTTCATATGTTTCTTTCGCCATAATGTCAATTATTTTTGAATATGTTAATCTGGAAAAATAGTATATATGTATATTTTATATACTTTGTATTATTTATTATCAAGGTTGGGTAATAACTAGTTAATTAGTTAAAAATTAAATAAAACAAATTGGAAACTTGCACATTGCTTCTTCACCATTCTATTTCGCTTATTAAGTTTCCTCTATGAGCAAGCTAGTTTTTCAATTTCGGCTTTCTCAAAAAAAGCTTAATGAGCGAAAAAAATTGTGCAAATGTGGAAATTTGCACATTGCTTCCTCAACATATTATTTCGTTTATGAGGATAATTTTTCAATTATGGCTTCCTCATAGAGGAAGCTTAACTTGCCATAATTTTAAAACATTCTTAATGAGCAAAATTAAATTGCGATCAAGCAATGTGCAAGTTAAGCTTTCTCTATGAGAAAACCATAATTGAAAAACCAATCTAATAAGCGAAATAATATGTTGAGGAAGCAATGTGCAAGTTGCACACTTGCCAATTTGCACACTTTTTCCACATAAAATAACATTTTTCAAAATGTCACGTACATGTATGTGTATGTGTGTATGTATGTACCCACTCTCGTATGCTTCTTTCGTAAAATTTAAAAATTTACATTTTTTGAAAAATTCCAAATTGTATAAAACGTCAACCCTTTTACCGATCCTCGCTAAATTCAATATCAAATATCCTTTAATGATACTTTATTCATATAAAAAAATTTAGCTCGATATCTCAAAATTTGCGAAAATTAAAAAATGCACATTACTTAAAAATTCAAAATTTTTATAAAAAATGAATCCTTTCACCAATAATCGCCAAACTCAATACCAACAATCCTTAAATGATAGTTTATTTACGTAAAAAAATTTATCCCGATATCTTAAAATTTACAAAAGTTAGAGCAACCACAGACATTTCTCGAAAAATTCAAAATTTTATAAAAAATAAACCCTTTCACCGATTCTCGTCACAAATTCAATACCAACCATTCTTTAATAATAGTCTATTCATGTAAAAAAATGTATTCCAATATCTTAAAATTTATGGAAGTTAGAGCAACCACAAACATTTTTTTTTTAATCAAAATTGCATTAAAATTTAAAACACAGTATGAATTTTTAAAAATGATAGTAAAAATGACAGTAAATATAAGTGTTGTACTACTTTACTTGTATGTCAAATTGGAGCGCTGTAAGTCAAATATTTCTTGAAATATTTAAATTTAAATAAAAATGGATGGGTACATACATACATACATACACTCACTCCAAAAGAGAAGCGGTACATTTAAAATTTGGGAAAAAATTATCAAATTTTAAATGACAATAACTTTGTAAATAATAAAAATAGAAAGGTTTATAAAAAACGAAAATGAAGCTTGGAATCTCTACTTTAAGAATCTATTCATTTTGATGTTGCGAGATAAAATTGAAAATGGCAGATGACAAAACGAGAGCATGCAAAATTGGAAAATAATGGTCCGAGTTCGCCACGGCACATGGCGTGAGTCAAATGTCGTAACTCAATGGGATAAAAAGCATATAATGGTACAGAGTCTCCTCTTTAAAATGCTTTTTTAATCATAGTATCGAAATGATTGAATTCCAAGCTTTATTTTCGTTTTTTATAAACCTTTCTATCTTTATTATTTACGAAGTTATTGTCACTTGAAATTTGATAATTTTTTCCCTTTTAAGTGTACCGCTTTTTTTTGGAGTGAGTGTACATACTCGTATATACACACACATACAAACATTTTTCAAAAATAAGACTTTTCGATGTTTTGGAACACTCTAAACACATTGGCATAGAAATCTAAAGAAAAAATTCTTTTCACGAAAACCAGCTTTCTCTATGAGGCAGCAATACGAGTTTTCGGAAAAAATAATGGTTTAAAAAATTTTCTAATCATTTTTATCATAAGAACTCTATGGAAAGGCATTATACATGTCTGCAACTGTACGAGAACTATCTTATAGATAGCAGAACCCTTGAAATTCAGACAGCAGCTCACGTTTATTTTCGAATATATGAGTTTTTCGGAAAATATATTGGTTCAAAAAATTTTCCAATTATTTTTAAAATCAAAACTCCTTGGAATAGCATTGTACATGTCTATAGCTATGCGAGAACTGTTTCATATGAAGCAGAACTGTCGAAATGCGACCAGCAGCACACATATATGTATATATATGAAAATACGAGTTTTTCGGAAAAAATAATTGTTAAAAAATTTTTCTAATTATTTTTATCATTACAACTATTCGGAAAGGCTTTGTACATTTCTGCAACTATACGAGAACTGTTTTATAGATAGCAGAACCCTTGAAATTCAGCCAACAGCTTATTTTTATTTTCGAATATACGAGTTTATCGAGGGATATATGTCCTGAAAATTTTCTATTTATTTTTATCACATAAATTTTATGGAAGGGCATTGTACATTTCTGCCACTGTACGAGAACTGTTTTATAGATGACAAAACTCTTGAAATTCAACCAGCAGCTCATCTTTATATTTGAAAATACGAGTTTTTCGAAAAAAATAATGGTTAAAAATATTTTCTAATTATTTTTATAATCAGAACTGTTTGGAATAGCATTGTACATGTCTATAGCTATGCGAGAACTGTTTTAAAAATAGCAGAACCCTTGAAGTTCAGCCAGCAGCTCACACGTTTATTTTCGAATATACGAGTTTTTCGGAAAATATATTTGTTTAAAATATTATGTAATTATTTTTATCATAAGAAATCTATGGAAGGGCATTGTACATGTCTGTAACTATACGAGAACTGTTTTATAAATAGCAGAATTCTTGAAATTCTGCCTGAAGCTTATCTTTATTCTCAAATATACGAATTTAAGCGAAATAATATATGTTTTGAGAAAGCAATGTGCAAATTTCCATTTGTACAATTTTTTGATAAATAAAATATTTTTCAAATAATTTGAAAAATTCTTGAATGATATTTTCGATAAGTTTGATATTTCGTACAATATACAGACATTGCTTAATGAGCACACTAGAATGGTGAAGAAGCAATGTGCAAGTTGCCAATTTGCACACTTTTTTCACATAAAATAACATTTTTCAAAATGTCACGTATATGTATGTGTATGTGTGTCTGTATGTACCCACTCTCGTATGTTTCTTTCGTAAAATTTGAAAATTTACATTTTTTGAAAAATTTAAAATTTTTTTAAAAATTAATTTTTTTACCGATTCTCGCCAAAGGCAATACCAAATATTTTTTAACAATACTCTATTCATGCAAAAAAATTCAGCTTGATATCTCAAAATATGCAAAAATTAAAAAATGCACATTTTTTTTAATTTCATAAAAAATGAATTCTTTCATCGATCCTCGCCAAACTCAATACCAACCATTCTTTAATAATATTCTATTTATGTAAAAAAATTAATTCCAACATTTTCTAATTTACTGAAGTTAAAGCAATCACAGCTATTTTTTGAAAAATTAAAATTGCATTAAAATTTAAAACATTGAATAAATTTATATAAAAATGACAACAAATAAAAGTAATATACTACTTGTATGCCAAATTAAAGCGTTGTAGCTCAAACAATTCTTGAAACGTGCAAATTTTCGAAAAAGTGGATAGGCACACACACACATAAGGACATTTTTTGAAGATTTAATTTTTCGATGTTTTGGAACATTTTGAACACATTGGCATAGAAATCTAGAAAATTTTTCACGAAAACAAAGTTTTTCCTAAGGAAGCAAAAGTTAATAACTTTTAACTTAGTTTGTTAGTTAATTTAATGAATAGAATTAAAATAAGACAATCGTTATGGCTCTGCAAAAATTTAACAAATAATTAAGTCTTAATATGAGTTGGTATTATTATACTCATTGTTAACCAGGACTTTCGTAAAAACAAAATTTTTTTCTTTACTAAGTTGAAAAGCCCGGAAGTAGAGAATGAGAAATATATTTTCTATGTCGTAGAATCAGAGATTGAAACGTTCTTATTATGGAGTGAAACTTATTGCAAATGTCACAATTTTAATGAGTCCGCGACTATAATTTCATGATATATATCTAATATTTTAACACGAGCCAAAAATTTTTTATTTACATATTTCAATTGCATATTGTCTGCAGATTACTGTTGTACCTAAAATATAGAAGTCTACACACTTTTTTAATTAATATAAATTAAAAAAGGCTGCGCCGTATAGGGTTCGCGAAGATAACTTTATGATACCTAATGTTTCAAAACAAGCCAAAAATTTTTCATTTACATATTTTAATAATATATTTTCTGGAGATTACTGTTGTATCAAAAATGAAGTAATTAATTATCACCGCTATTGCTTTAAATTATGGGGGAAAAAATAAAGTCGACACAATACAAATGACCATAGATTCGTTTTGCTGGTATCGACCAGTCACATACGCGGTAAAGAGTCAACAATACACATGCGATACATATCGACTCCAAACGCGCACTTCTCGGGTCTACATCACTTTTTTCATAAGTGATGATGAGTCGTACTTTAAAAAAAACCTGGACGTATGAAATTGACTTAAATACAGCAGAATGATCGAGATAACGAACTACACATGTCTTATGTTTTTCAAGACAAAGTTACGATTGATATCGATACCGGTGAAGAGAGTGATTAAACTAAATAAAAAACAAATAAACCGAACAATAGGCATGAGGCATGTTATATAAAAATCAAAGAAAGTCAGCTAAAAAATAATAATAAACAATAGGCACATTAAATATAATAAGTAATAAAATCGGAAAGAGTCACAAATAAAAGTTAGATACATAAAAACAATAAGCCCGTAAAAATCAATAAATAATAAAAGTATGAAGGAGTCAAATTAAATCTAAACACATAAAACATTAAATTTCAAAATAAAAGTCAGGAGATATCAAATAAAAGTTAAATATAATATAATGTTAAAAATGATAAAATAAGAGAATTAATACATGATAATGTTTTATATCTTGAGCAGTTTCTTAATTAGAGTTAAATAAGTATGTGGCAGAAGAGTTCTGTGTCTGTCTATAAATTTATGCCGTTTTATTTGTCTTTTAATATATAATATTTTCTTGTATAGGAATGTTCGAATATATATCGATATCGGAACAATTATTCCTTAATTATATCAATTATTATATAAATATGAATATTAATCTTCCTTTGAGTTTATACAGCAATCACATAAAATTTTTATCATGTTTCATAAGAATTAATACAGACGATTTTGGTATGACTTTTAAAAATGTGCTATTTTTTCACTATTTTATATTATTTCCGCCATTTCATTAATAATTATTGTAACAATTTCACAGAATGATTTATCGATTCTATGCTACAAAATAGTCACATAGTCAAAGTTTTAGCGAAAAATATTGAAAATTGTAGAAATAGTAAACAAAACAAAAATGTTGGGGTCCCTCAGTCACCTCCCATGGTCCTCCAAGAGTTAATTTAATTTAATCTTAACCCTCCGCCTGAATACATGGGTCGTTGGCGTCCGAGCCAAAATAACATTTACTTTTATCTGTTAAACCAGCAAATCTGCCTATTTGGCTCCTTTCCCTTAAAAAATTAGGCGATAGATAGAACTCGTAACTGCAGCGCAGTTATGAAAGTAAAAAGTATACCGCCAATTAACGAACAGTCAAATTTTGCATGGATGTAAACGACCTAGGTATTCAGAAGATGTTACTATTTTATGTTGCAACATATTTGCTAATTATGTATGAAAATATTGTTTTTGACCAAAACATATGGCCTTGAAAGATTTTGACAAATCGTCGCTACTTAGTTATCGTAAACATTGTAAACATTGAATTGAAGTGAAAGATCTTAAAAGAATTTTATCTTCTTCTGCTATAAAAAAAAGTTACATATTTTTAAAGAAACTTACGTTTTTCCTTGGTTTGTGTTCAGAATTCATTAAAAATAAAATACTTAATAAATAATTTTTATCAAAATGACTATAATATGAAATAATTAACTACAATGTAGACAGATGTTCTATGTTAAGATTTTTTAAAGTACTTCAAAGTGAGGAAAATATAGCGTTGAACGCGCAAAAGATCCACGTATTCAGTGGAAAGGTGTCGAAAAAACGTATTCAATCGGAGGGTTAACTCAATTTTTAACTGATAAAGAGTTAGTTTTTGTTCATGCAACTATTAACTTAGTTTAAAAAAATAATTGACTTACCCAACTCTGTTTATTATCAACACTATAAAAGATTTGATCTTGATATTCGTAATATTAGTGCGATTCAATTGTTTGCGCTGCAAAAAGTAAGTGAACAATAGAATGTCAAGCAGCTCTTTGTATAAGCAAATGCCCTCAAATTGATTATTCCTATTTAGATTCACCTGCAGGGGAATGGTAATCCGCTGTTAAAAGATGTCAAAGATGTTAAAAGATTAATAAATGTCAAATGTCGCAATATCCGCTTAGAATGATTGATATTGAACTTGAAGTAACTGTCGGATTGCCAAGATAGTTTATATTTGACGTAAAAATACTGAAACTTTGAAGCCTTACAATTTAAATAGTTCTATGAAAAAAATACTTTATTGTAGTGTTTTAAAAAGCTCTCGAGGTAAGCTACACGATTATGTAATAAAAAATGGAGGTTTTCATTTAAGATTTCAAAATAGACCTTTTCACGGTATCCTTCAAGGTCACACGAAGGTCATATCAATATAACCACATACAAACTTTTGTATTTAACATTTTCTAGTCATTATTTTCTAAGATATTTGACTGTTACGGAACTTTTGCCATTACTGTATAGAAAGTTATTATACCATTTTTTTTACGCAAAAGTAGGGGCTGTAACTTGCAGAATATGTTATTGGCATCACCCACTACATTTCTGCATAGGTTTTGAATCGAAAACGGTGAAACACCTGAGGACCTTCCCTTGTAAGTAACGAATTTTATAAAAAAAAAAAAGGAAAAAAAAAACTTTATAAAATTTATTAACACGACCTTAATTTATATCATATAGCAGAACATGTCTTACTATGTACTTAAGTTTATTAAATCTGATAAGAATGGTGTAACTATATAAACATTACGCAACGTAATTTCCGGGAAAAATAAAAAAATACTCGAGGTCCATACATTATGATAATGTTATTGAACTCATTTAGAATTGAAATTGTTTAATAAACATATGTTGGTAAATACTTCTTAATAAAACTATAGCCATTGAAAGTTGATATAAATATTTGAAAAAGGAAACAAGAAAAACATTTAATTTAACTTGTTTATTTACAAATGTATTACAAATTCTGTTCAAAATTATATCTTGTATATTTATAAGGAATATATACGAGGCGCATTTTTAAAGTAAGGTCGGTTTTGAAATAAAAAAAAGATCTTAACATATAAAATTAATTTATTATAGCCAAAAAGCTTCTACAAGCTTACTTTATCTTTCCACATAATCACCATTGACTTCCACGCATTTGTAATATCGTTTCAACAGCCGCCTGTGTCTTGAACCAGTTAGTAATGCCGTTCTTTAGTACGTTTTCCTTTTTAGAAAATGTTTCAAATATTTACATCAACTTTCAGTAGTTGTAATTCTGTTAGAAAGCATTTACGGACATATGTTTAATAAACAATTTCAACTCTATATGACTTCAAAAACACACCCTTAATGTAGGGACCTCGAGTCATGAGACATCCTGTATATTTATAAATAAAAATTTATAAAAATTAATTTATATATTACAACTTTTTCATATTTTATATATTTATATATTATAGAACAATTGTGTGACAATAAATAATTTGCATATATGTGATTTATCGAAAGTAACTTATATATTAAAACTTTTATATTTTATATATTTATATATTGTAGAACAATTGTGTGGCAAAAAATAAATAATTTACATATATAAGTTCTGAGAAATGAGGAAATATGTTCTTATGCCTTATGATCGAGGAAAATTAACAAGGAAAATATTTGTCTCTTTGACTCTAGCGTCTAGACGAATAAAATTATAGAATGTATAATGAATATGTTTACGTAGAATATATAATTTCTATTGACGCAATAGCATTATTTATACTTACGTGCAACTTTACACATATGCATTGTGTTACAAAAATATTAATTGATATAATAGTTTAATATAGCAATTTCTGTCGTAAATATGTATTAATTTTCAGAAATGTGTATTATTATAAGTTAAGTTTCTGCATACTTGTGTTTCTTTAAAAATTTTAGTGTTCTTATCTTTTTCTCATTTTTTTAAAATTATTTTAATTATTATATTAAATTTGTTGTAAGAGAAAATTGTATTAGGTATTTTCCGTTTATATCTTGTGTTATATCCCTTGTATTTCTTTCTATGCGTTGACTACTGCGTATGCGCACTACTAATATTCGTACTTATTTTCCCGCGCATGCTTTCCCTTTGTTCGTTGTCAGCGGCGCTTCTTTATCGTGTTCTGGTTTTTACGCTCTACGCATGTAAGCACGTACTTATGTATTCTCGTTACTGTATCTTTTATTTTGTACAAGTGAGCAAAGTATCTCTGCATTAAAACGTGCACAGCAACTAAATTAACGTGTCAGTGAATTGAGAAAGCCCACGTCAACAAAATTATTATAAAATATATCATAAAGCAATATGCTATTTTTAGGAAAGAAGAAATAAATATTATACATACATTAAATTACAAGTAACATACATTAATATGTTACAAATATATTGCTACAAATATATGTTACAAATATATTGCTAATTTTATTTTTCAACATGGAGGCAACGTATGAATTGTTGTAATTTATATGTAGTAAACGATTCCTTTCACATTTATTTTTGGTAGATAGATATAGATTTTTTATTTGTTCCCTTAAAGGTTACAACGGATCATCCGTTTCCAAATACAAAAAAAAGGAAAAATATATGTATATACAAAAAACATGCGTCTTATAATTCTATCTCTTAACAAAGAAACTTAAAATTACCATACACATAACTCAACATACATAACATCTATTCCTTATAGACTATTTTAAATCTAACTTATCTAAAATCTTAATTATTTGTTTTTGTTTTTCTTTCTTTTTTTAAACAAGATATTCATCGTAAGAGGTGCCGTGAAGAAATAAAACGCATAATATAGATTATAGATTACGAACGGAATCAACAAGGCGACAGAGCACTTTCACTTTCGATATATTAAATATTGACAAAAATATTAGGATTCATATAATTAAAGATTGATATAATATATATGCAAAAACAAATCAGAAGGATCAAAGATATGAATTGAAAATCAATAAAAAGGTATATGAATCGAACTGCAGGCATTTCAAAACTCTCTGCAGAATTATTAATAAATTATAAATTTATTAATAATACTTTATAATTAATACAAATTTCTGACATGCCGTTCAGTCTATTGCATTATATAAAGTATTTAGATTTTTTATAATTATTGTTTTCTCCCCCTATTTCTTCTGCCCCCCCCTTTTCTCCCCCCTCTCCCTATTTCTCTGATTTATGATAAAATATTCTATATATTAAACATCGACATAACTTTTATTTTATATTCCAGTTTCCACACACATCATGGTGCCATATCACGATAAACGCGTGATTATGCAGCTATTTATGCGGCTTCCTGCAGATATGCATCTGGACCCTTGACCTTAATTTTAATGACAAATTTTTCAATGTCATCGCGTTTGCTGCATGATATCATAAATGTGGAGCCCATTACAAATTAGATTATTGAGAATGTATATTTCAATTATTTTATTTTTTAGTTTATTTAGTTTATTTATAAACTTTAAAAAATTTAAGTTTTTAAGGCTCCTGCATATACTCACTGCAGCCATCTTGAATTGATAACGTCAGAAGCGAGAAAATATACTATGAAAATTCTTGCGACTTACGCTAAAATAAAAATGTTTTCCAATAAAATAGCGTTTGTAATCGATAGAACCGACTTGTAAAATATACCGAAAACTCTCCTTTTGTTTGGGTAAGTAATAAGTAACATATATATGTCGAATTGAATTGAGCCTAACCAAGGACGAAAACCAGCTGTTTTGACAGGTATCGAAATGAAATAAATATTTGCTTTTACATATTAAATTATAACAAAATGAGAGTCTTAGATATATTTTAACACTATAACAATTATTTTAAAAATAGAAACACTGCACTAAAACGATAAATGACGCTGTAAGTCGCAAGAATAATTTATGCTTGATGAAATGTCATTTTCCACGCCTTATAGTTCATAGTTTTGCCAAGTGTATGCTGTCATACAAATTTTTATGTCGGTAAAATCTTATGATATGAGAAGTTATCATAGTGCATTACGCACTATCGGTAAAATGCAAGGGCAATGTCTTTCAATATATGTACATATATTATTTTTTAGGAAGTAATAAGCGCATGCACACACACGCGCATGCACACACACACACACACACACACACACACGTGGGAACAAGGGGAAACAAGGGGAATAGGGGAACAAGGAAAAAAAATGTAATATTTTATTTTTATTAGTATTTTTTTATTTTATTTTTTATTTTATTACATTTAGTAATTAAAAATAAATACCTGTATGTCCCCTGGTATTCCATCCCCTGCGTCCTTGTCCTCTCCACCCTCCTCTTTATCCTTTTCCTCTTCCTCCTTCTCTACCTCCTCTGCTACTTACCCATAATGCTCTTGAAGAATAATAGCTACACAAAAAACGTAACAATTATAATAGTAGTAGATTAATTAACAAAATTAAATAATTTTAGAATTATAATTGCATTGACAAATGTAACGTACTTGTTATTTCTATCTTTTAGATCTTATTTTTCCTCTTTTCTTTCTATCTCTTTCTATTTCTCCATCTACTTCCATTTCTTCCTCTTCATCTTCCTCCTCTCTTCTCCGCTTCTCCTTCTCCATCAGTCTTCTAATTTATTCATGTCATTTATTAATAAACCAGTAATAAAAAAGAATAACAAATCCTTTTGTTGTAATAATTGAAAATAATTAAAAAATAAAATAAAAGCGTACTAACCTTTCCTCTCTCGTTTCTTTTTCTTTCTCTTCTCTTTTCTGTCTGTTTTTTCTTCTCTCTTCCTCTTTCTTTCTCTCTATATTCTTTCTCCTTTCTTCTTCCTCCTTCCTTTCTTCACCTCTCCTCCCCATTTCCTTTCTTCTCTTATCTTTTCTATCTCTGCTCGACCTATTTGACACATAATATATATATATATATATATATATATATATATATATATATATATAGACAAAGCATTCTATCTGTGGAGTGAAGCCGAAAATTGGCAGAATACGACAGAGTGAGATAGTTGTTTTGACACTTTTCTTTCTCACTCTATCGTACAGAAGAGAATATGGCCGCCCTCTAGCTGTCAAAGCTGTCAAGTATACTGTCATGACAGCCAAAAGATAGAGTGAGAAAGAGAAAGAAAATAGAGTGAGAAAGAAGAGTGTCAAAACAACTATCTCACTCTATCGTATTCTACCAATTTCCGGCTTCACTCGCTGCTACAGTAAAAGTAACCTATTTACATAAAATATTTAGGATAATTACATTTAAAAAAATCAAGTTGACTTTAAAATGACCTTAAAAACCGTCTCCTACAAACATTTTTATAACATTAACTTATTTCCCCCTTTTTTTTTGTCGCAGTGGAAACCTTTTATAGGTACTCCCATTCCTCGGGAAAGGAGATGGGGGTTATGCGGGACTTCTTCTCCTCATCCCAGGGAGGACCAAAGTGCTCCCCGTGATGAGGAGTAGTATACCACGCTAAAACCACTGCGGGTGTCCTTCACGGGCGTTAAGTGGAGCGGTGCGGAGGATGCTGGGAACCCATGCCTACTCCGCACCCCCCCCCCCCCCGCCTGTTCTTCCCGGGAGTGTCACTCTTATAGGAGTGACCCTCTCTTCTCGCCATTGTGCGTGTCGTCGCGGTTACGACGCAGAGGGGACACCACCTCCACGCCGTGCCCTCTCGGTGTTATTCGGGGGCGGGGTCGGAACTCGAGTTGCCCGCTCGAGCCCCGGCACCCCCCCCCCGGCTGCGACTCCCTCCGCCCTCATCGGTGCGGAATCGGTCATCAGCCAGGGTGGGGAGGGGGCTCCTTCGAGGTTCGGGCGGGTGGCTCAGGCTTTGCGTCCGAGTCACCCGCCCTTATCCCTCCCGCGAGGTCGCCGGGGGGGAGGGGAATTCAGGACTTAAGCGTCCCGAGTCCCCCCCCCCCGCCGACCACATCCCACCCCAGTATTATCTGGAATGGGACGAGGTCCGATCCTCCCCCGGCCCCCACCGCGGCGACTTCTTCACCCAGGTAGCCAGGAGGAGATTACCCTCTCGCAGAAGGAGGAGAACACCGTCCACCTATCATCATCCTTTTCGCCGATCGATGCCGCCACCACGGCCGGCAAGGAGAAATCTCTCCCCACCGCGGCCACGAGCTCCGCCCTCTCCTCAGCCCACGCTGGGCAATCTGCCAACGTGTGCTGAGCGTCATCCCTTTCGTGGCCGCAGTGGTGGCATTGAGCTGTGCGCTCCTTTTGGATTCGATTCAGGTACTCACCAAAGCATCCGTGGTTGGTGAGCACCTGAGTCATCTTGAATGTTACCCCCTTTCTTGCCCTGTCTAGCCACTGTTGCAGGCAGGGCAAGAAGGCCTCGACGGTTCTCCGGCCCGGCAACCTCGAGTCTTGGAGGCTGCCGGTCCATCTTTCTATGAGAACCCGTCGATTGTGGACTCTCAATATACGCCGGATACGATCCGTTATTATCTCTCCCTCTGTTTGCAGCTCGCGTGTACGCCGATATACGTCGGCGTACATACGAGCCAGCAATTCTATGGGAGGTATTCCGGAGAGCACCCCCACAGCTGTCCAGCTAACCGTACGGTAGCCCCGGCAGATGCGGTTCGCCACCCGCTTCTGCACTTGGTGCATGCTGTCTTTCAGCTTGCGGGTGGCGTTCATTTTTGCCGCCCATACCGGGGCCCCGTACAGTGCCATCGCATGGATCGTTCCGGCGTATAAACGGCGAACCAACTTATTTCCCCCTTGAAATACTGCAACTTTTATTTGAAATATTTTTTTTTCTAAAAACAATATTTTTGGAAATAAAAATTTGTAACGTTTTATTTTGAACACTCGGTATAATAAAAATAATTGGCAAGTAATGAGAATTTGCGCTTTGAAAAAAATGCACACTTTACAAAATATTTAACAAGAACATAATTAAAATGCAATACTTTAAAAAAACTTATAAATACAAAATTTTAAAACATCTCGTAAATATGCAAAATATCGAAAAGTCATTTTATGAAAATAAAAAAAAATTGTTTAAAGAGAAAAGAAATAAAAAAACAAACAAAGAAAATAAATTTATAATTATTATTTACTGTCAAACTCAGATAACGAAAATTTCTAAAATTTCTTTAAAGCTATGACTCGATTGCGTGGCATATAAATTTTCAAATAGATGAGATAGTTATATATGACAGTGTAAACGATCTTTCTTTAAAATAATATTGAAACAATGTCTTAAAATAAATCTTACAAACAGTAAAAAATGATTGTCTAGAAAGTTTTTTCAGAAATTTTAGGAAAGTAATTCTATTGTTTACCAATAAGAAAATAGAAATTTTTATCTGTTTTTTCTGATCATTAACATACACATACATATACATACACAGTTGAATAATTTGACACGTTTGGCCGCAAAGGCGGTGCATCCAGTCTTCTCAGTCTTCACATAAAAGACAATTCGTTACGGACGCATCGCGGTGCTAATAGAGTAAACTTTGTGCGCTCTTATTCGTATACATATAAGTATACAAATAAATTTAATGATATAAAACTACAGTTAATAACGTCCGTTGCGAACTCTTTTGTGCATTATTGAATTTTTTCGATGGTTTCGATAACATCCTTGCCCGACGAAGTGAGTGTTATCATTCTGGGAGACGACAACATCAGCATTGAGGATGCCTTGAGTTTTATTTCCACGTGTACAAAATTTCAGCATATACTATCGAACAATAACAAGTTTTGGGAGAAGAAATATTACGAGAGGTACTTTCTTATTTAAAAAATTTATTTTATTTATTGTTAGACGACTTTTATTTATATATGTTTTTTAGTTTTTTATAAATTGCTTAAGTTTAAAAATTTCTTTTATATAAATTTTAATTTTTATTGAATAAAATATCTGCGAAAATAGTTTTAAAAAATAAGTTATTATATGTTATTACATTATTAATTGTGCCTATTGTTTTACTGCATATCGAATTTATCTGTAATGTTACAATTCATTACAAACGTAATGTTATATATACAATTTATTACAAACGTAATATAAGATTGAAAATTAATAAAACTGAAATCTTAATGCATTTAAAAGTATAATGATTCATAACATGTTACGTCAATTTCAAGCAACGCATCGTTTCATAACAATTCGCTATTGTTCGTGGCTTGTGACA